>NW_016804602.1:70603-114183 GCF_001698545.2 Rhinopithecus bieti
CCTGACCATGTACTTAACTGGAAACCTATATCCAAAAGACTGAAACTGAATCTTCATCCCAAAATGAAAACAAAATAAAATGAATAACTTGAGGTTTATGGCATATAGTTTAGGTAAACACACATATGAGGAGAAAGGGGAAGAGGAAACGGAGGTGTCAGAAGCAAAGCTGAGTGACAGAACACATTCAGTCAGGGCAGATGTCTATACGGAGTGGAGTGGAACATCAGGAAAAGCTCCATATGGATTCATGCGCACACGTCTGGAGGCACCAGATCCCTCTATGGCAGACCAACGAACAGGGAGCTAAGGGAGGAGGCCCTTCCTGTCATTCCAGTTTTAGAAGCTCCGCATCGAAGACGAGAGTGGCATGTGGTGGGATGATGCCTCGGTGCCCAGTGGCACCATAGGCATAATCTGGAGATATAGTCAGTTTGGCTCTCTGACCCACACTCATCTGGGCAACCCCTTTTTCCCAGCCTCGGATCACCTCCTGCTTGCCTAGCATAAACTTAAAGGGCTTGTTTCTGTCCCGGGAGTAATCAAATTTCTTTCCATCTTCAAGCATCCCGGTGTAGTGCAACACGCAGGTCTGGCTGCACTTCGGGAAGGTGCGCCCGTCTCCTGGGGAGATGGTTTCCACTTGCCTCCCACCGCGGCGGCGGACGCTGAGCGCTCTGGCAGCGCTACGTAGACCGGCAACGACCCGGCAGCGGTTCCATCGCTCTGCCTAGTCCCTCTTGGCTTTGTATTTTTATAATAAAATTAATAGACATGTATTTGTGATTCGTGCTAAATGAGTAGAATTTAGCTGCTTTTGCCTATAAAAGCAAATAAAATAATGGGCAACTATTCGGATGAGTATGTTAATTTGCTTCACTTTAGTACCTTTTTTTTTACTTTGTATATGTATCCCATAAAATAATTTTGTGTACCTTGAAAATACACAACAAAATTTATTTCAAAAGAGATTAATAGAGAAATAGATGTTGTACATCTATTGTTTGCATTTGCAAATGTTTCGGAATCACAGCAATTATTTTTAATATTCAATTTAGTTTCATGGTTACATGCACAGATTTATTATATAGGTAAATTGTGTGTCATGGGGATGTGGTGTAGAGATTATTTCCTCACCCAGGTAATCAACATAGTACCTGATAGGTAGTTTTTCCATTCTCACCCTACTCCCACCCTCAACCCTCAAGTAGACCCCAGTGTCTATTGTTCCTTTCTTTGTGTCCATGTGTACTGAATGTTTAGCTCCCACTTGCAAGTGAAAACATGCAGTATTTGGTTTTCTGTTCCTGCATTAGCTCACTTAAGATAATGTCCTCCCGCTCCATCTATATTGCTGCAAAGGACATGGTAACTTCTTTTATGGCCGCGTAGTATTCCATGGTGTATACATACCACATTTTTAAAAAATCCAGTCTACCATTGAAGGGCATCTAAGTTGATTCTGTGTCTTTGCTGTTATGAATAGTGCTGTTATGAGCATATGTGTGCATGTGTCTTTATGGTAGCATGATTTATATTCCTTTGAGTATATACCCTATAATGGGATTGCTGGGTCAGGTAATAGTTCTATTTTAAATTCTTTGAGAATTTGCAAAACTGCTTCCCACAGTGGCTGATAAAATTTACATTCTCACCAGCAGTGTATAAGCATTTCCTTTTCTTGGCAACCTCACCAGCATGTGCTATTTTTGGACTTCTTAGTAATAGCCATTCTGACTGGTGTGAGGTGGTATCTCATTGTGCTTCTGATTTGCATTTTGTCTAATTATTAGTGATGTTAAGCATTTTTTCATTTGCTTGTTGACCACATGTATGTTTTTTGAAAAGTGACCGTTCATATACTTTGCCTACTTTTTAATGGGATTGTTTTATCCTTGTTAATTTTTTTATGTTCTTTGTAGATGCTGCATATTAGAACATTGTCAGATGCATAGTTTGCAAATATTTTCTTCCATTCTGTAGGTTGTATGTTTTATCAGTAGTTTCTTTTGCTGTACAGAAGCTCTTTAGTTTAACTAGGACCCATTTGTCAATTTTTGTTTTTGTTACAATTGCATTTAGTGTCTTTGTCATGCAGTCTTTGCCAGGGGTTACTTCCAGAATGATAATTTCCTAGGTTATCATCCAGAGTTTTTGTAGTTTTGGATTTTGCATTTAGGTCTTTAATCCTTCTTGGGTTTATTTTTGTAACTAGTGTAAAGAAGGTGTAAGCTTCAATATTCAGCATATGGCTAGCTAGTTATCCCCATTGCCTGTTTTTGTTTTTCTTTTTTTTTTTTTGACTTTGTAGAAGATTAGGTGATTGTAGATGTGTGACTTTATTTCTGGGTTCTCTGTTCTGTCCATTGGTTTAGGTGGTTGTTTTTGTGCCAGTAACATGCTGTTTTGGTTATTGTAGTGTATAGTTGGAAGTCAGGTAATGTGATGCCTCTAGCTTTGTTCTTTTTGCTTAGGATTGCTTTGGCTATTTGGACTCTTTTATTCTGTTCTATATGAATTTTAGAATCATTTTTCTTAATTCTGTAAAGAATATCATTGGTAGTTTTATAGGGATAGAATTGAATCTGTAAATTGTTTTGAACAGTATGGCCATTTAAAAACTATTGATTCTTTCATTATCCATGAACATGGGATGTTTTTTCATTTGTTTGTGTCTTGTCTGATTTCTTTCGGGCAGTATTTAGTCATTCTCATTATAGAGATCTTTTACTTTTTTATTTAACTGTATTTCTAGGATTTTTGTGGCTATTGTGAATAGATTGTGTTATTGATATGATTCTCAGCTTTGATGTTGTTGGTGTATAGAAATACTACTACTGATTTTTGTACATTGATTTTGTATCCTGAAATGTAGCTGAAGTTCCTTATCAGGTCTAGGAGCTTTTGAGAAGAGACTATGGGGCTTCATAGGTACAATATCATATCATCTGAAAATAAGGATATTTTGGCTTTCTCCCTTTCTCTTTGCATGTCTTTTATTTCTTCTTCCTGCCTGATTTCT
Organism: Rhinopithecus bieti; assembly: GCF_001698545.2. Lineage (NCBI taxonomy): Eukaryota > Metazoa > Chordata > Mammalia > Primates > Cercopithecidae > Rhinopithecus > Rhinopithecus bieti. Next base: position 73,626 of record NW_016804602.1, read on the forward strand.
CTGGCTAGGATTTCCAGTACTGTGTTGAATATGAGTAGTGAGAGAGGGCATCATTGTCTGTTCTGGTTTTGAAGGTGAATGCTTTCAGCTTTTGCCCATTCAGTATGTTGGCTGTGGGTTTTTCATAGATGGCTCTTACTATTTTGAAGTATGTTCCCTCAATGCTTAGATTGTTCAGGGTTTTTAACATGAAGAGATGTTGAATTTTATTGAAATAATTTTGTGTGTCTATTGAAATGATCGTACGGTTTTTGATTTTAGTTTAACTTGTGTGAATAATCACATTTATTGATTTGCATATGTTAAACCAACCTTGCATCTCAGGGATAAAGCCTATTCGATTGTGGAATATTAGCTTTTTAATCTGCTGCTGGATTTGGTTTGCTAGTATTTTGCTGAGGACTGTTGCATCTATGTTCATCAAGGATATTGGCCTGAAGTTTTAGTGTTTTTCATTGTGTCTATTCCAGGTTTTGGTATCAGGATGATACTGTATTCATAGAATGAGTTAGAGTTTAGAATAGTTTCAGTAGGAATGGGACCAGCTCTTCTTTATATATCTGGTAAAATCTGGCTGTGAATTCAACTGTTCCTGGGCTTTTTCTGGTTGGTAGTCTGTTTATTACTGATTCTATTTTGGAACTCATTATTGGTCTGTTCAGGGATTCAGTCTCTTCCTTGTTCTGTGTTGGGAGGTTGTATGTGTCCAGGAATTTCCCAGTTTCTTCCAAGTTTTCTAGCATGTGTTATAGAGGTGTTTTTAATAGTCTCTCAAGGTTATTGTATTTCTGTGGGATCCCTAAAGTGGTAACATCCCCTTTCTTATTTCTTTGTGTTTACTTGGATCATCTCTCTTTTTTTTTTTTTCTTTATTAGTCTAGCTAGTGGTTTATCTTATTTATTCTTTCAGCAAACCAACTCCTGGATGCGAACTTTTGTGTTTTTTGCATGTTACAACTTCCTTCAGTTCAGGCCTGGTTTTGTTTATTTCTTGTCTTCTGCTAGCTTTGATGTTGGTTTGCTCTTGTTTCTCTAGTTCCTCTAGGTGTCATGTTAGGTTGCTAATTTGAGATCTTCTTAGTTATGTGATATGGGCATTTTGCACTATAATATTTCTTATTAATAAGGCTTTAGTTGTATCCCAGTGATTCTTGTATGTTGTATCTTTGTTCTCAGTAGTTGCGAAGAAATTCTTGATTTCTGCCTTAATTTCATTGTTCACTCAAAAGTCGTTCAGGAGCAGGTTAATTTCCATGTAATTCTGTGGTTTTGAGCAATCTTCTTAGCATTGATATATATTTTTATTGTGCTGTGGTCCAAGAGCGTGCTTGGTATGATTCCAGTTTTTGTTTTGTTTTGTTTTGTTTTCAGTTTTCTGGGGATTGTTTTATGGCCAATCGTGTGGTCGATTTTAAAGTGCCATGTGCAGAGAGAAACATATATTCTGAAATTTTGGGGTAGAGAGTTCTTTAGATGTGTATTAAGTTCGTTTAGCCAAGTGTTGAGTTCAGGTTCTGAATATCTTTGTTAGTTTACTGTCATGATGATCTGTCTAATACTGTCAGTGGTGTGTTGAAGTCTCCCACTATTGTTGTGTGGTTATCTAGGTTTCTCTGTAGGTCTCTAAGAATTTGCTTATTAATCTGGGTACTCCTATGTTGCATGCATATATGCTTAGGTTAATTAAGTCTTCTTGCTGAATTGAACCCTTCTATTATGTAATGTACTTCTTTTCTCTTTTGATTTTGTTTGCTTAAAGTTTGTTTGTCTGAGATTAGAGTAGCAACTGCTTATTTTTGGTTTGTTTGTTTTCTTTCCATTTGCTTTGTAGATTTTTCTCCATCCCATTACTTTGAGCCTATGGATGTCATTGCATGTGAGATGGGTCTCTTCAAGGAACATACAGTTGGGTCTTGTTTCTTTATCCAGTCTGCCATTCTGTGCCTTTTAGTTGGGGCATTTCACCCATTTATATTCAAGGTTAGTTTGGATATGTGTGATTTGATCCTATCATCATGTTATTAGGTAGTTATTATGCAGACTTGACTGTGTAGTTGCATTATAGTGTAAATGGTCTATGTACTTGTGTGTTTTTGTGGTGGTACATAATAGTCGTTTGTTTCTATATTTAGTATTCCATTAAGGTCCTCTTGTAAGGCAGTTCTGGTATTAATGAATTCCCTTAGCATTTACTTGTCTCAAAAGAATCTTATTTCTCATTTGCTTATGAAGCTCATTTTGGTAGGATATGAAATTATTGGTTGTAGTTTCTTTTCTTTAGGAATGATGAATATAGGCCCTCAATCTCTTCTGGCTTACAGGGTTACTGCTGACAGGACTGTTGTTAGCCAGATCGGGTTTCCTTTGTAGGTGACCTGCCCCTTCTCTCTAGCTGCCTGTAATGTCTTTTATTTTATTTTGACTGAAAATCTGATGACTATGTGTCTTGGGGATGGTCATCTTCTATAGTATCTTACAGTAGTTGTTTGCATCTCCTGAATTTGGATATTGGCCTCTCGCAAGGTTCGGGACATTGTTATGGACAATATTCTCAAATATACTTTCCAAGTTGCTTGCTTTCTCTCTCTCTCTCTTTCAGAGATACCAGTGAGTTGTAGTTTTGATCTCTTTACATAATCCCATATCATCAGAGGTTTTCTTCATACATGTTTTTTCTTTTTTTCTTTATTTTTGTCTGACTGAGTGGATTTGTAGAACCAGTGTTTGAACTCTGAGATTCTTTCCTCAGTTTGGTCTATTCTGTTGTTAATACTTGTGATTATATTATTAAATTCTTGTAATCCATTTTTCAGCTCTATCAGATTACTTTGGTTCTTTCTTTAAATGGCCACTTCATCTTTTATTCTCTGTAATGGTTTATTGTATTCCTTAGATTACTTGGATTGGATGTTTACTATCTCCTGAATCTCCGTGATCTTCATTCCTATCCATACCCTGAATTATTTATCTGCCATTTCACCCAGTTCAGCCTGGTTAAGAACATTGTTGGGGAACTAATGAAGTTGTTTGGAGGTAGGAAGACACTCTGGTTTTTTGACTTGCCAGGGTTCTTACACTGGTTCTTTTTTCTCTGTGTGGGCCAATGGTCCTTTAATATTTGAAGTCACTGTCCTTTGGTTGGGTTTTTTTTTTTTTTTTTTTTTTTTTTTTTTTTTTTGCATTTATCTTCTTTGATGCCCTTGGCAGTTTGACTTTGGTATAAGGCGGGTTCAGTCAACTGGCTTTGATTCTGGAATATTTCAGGGGACCATAGCTCAGTTCTGCACTCCTGGGCTACATGCTCTTACCCTGAGTGGACTGGTACCAGGTCCCCATCTTTGTTCTCTGGCCCCTTGAGGTGAGGAACCTGCTGTGCTGGGGAGGCTAACGTGATTCTGGTTTGTGGTCACAACTGTTATGGGGGATCCCAGCCAAAGTGCTTCGTCAGGGTGGTGGCAATGGGATCCATGATTCTTCTCATGTGCCAGCAGCCATGGTGGTATAGCAGGGTGCACATGTGTTGGCTGGGATATGCTGGCAAAATATTTTAGTCCTGTATTTTTTGGCCATAGTCCAGTAGGTGGCACTTAAGAGTGTTAGCCAGCAGATAGGCTCTTACTCCGCTGTGTGGCTCTTCTGTTTTTTGGCACAGTTGGCAGTAGTTCTCTGTGATGCTCCAGAGAGGGATGGCCCACTCACGTAGTCTGCTTCCAGGCCTTGGAGGAGCCCCCTTCAATCAAGCTCCATCCCCGCGTTTCTTTTGCTGGGTGTTTTATTCCATAAGGCTTCCTCAGGTAGCGGCAGTGGTCTGCAGACAGGCTGTAGTTGGCCCTGTGGAGGGAGGCACGCCCTGATCCTCCATCAGCCTATGAACACAGGTGTCTCACTTCTTTCGGTGAAGGCTTCTCCCTGTTTAGTCACCAACCAAGCCAGCAGTGGGTGGGGTCAGACGACTGTCTGGGTACTTTCCCAGGGAACACGTGATTGTGCCTTCCCACAGAGTTTGGACAGAAGTAAGACAGCGGGCTAAAAGATCTAGCAGGCGTGGCACACATTGCTACCAGTGTTGGGGGTAGGTGAAGTCACCCGCCCTGCTCTCTGGTTATTTTCTAAGACAACAGAAGGCTGTATCCACCAACTGAGTTCAAGCAGAAGAGGGACTACTGGGCCAGAAGCTGGCCCCAAGCTTTGTCTGGTGAGGGTGAATGGATCAATCTTACTGCTCCCACACATTCCATCAGGGCTATGGCACTGGTACTAGTCTGTTTCAGGGTCTAAGGCTGGAGAGGTCTCTGTGGACTTCAGAGTTACCTTTGCCAAAACTACTGGTAGCTCTCTGCCTCAGTTTAGAAGTGTGTGGTGTAGTGCAGCGGGGCCAGGGGCATTTTCCCATCCCCAGTCTTGCACAGGTCCCTGTCAAGAGAATCTCCCATGGAATTTCTATATGGGGAGCTTTCCCTTATGGGGAGCTTCTCCTGTCTACGCATTGATTCCACATGGGTTTCTGCCCAGCTTTGTTCTTCTCTGCTGTGTCCTCTTCCTGCCTTGATGGATCCCAAAGCGATTTCTTAGGTGATCAGCTTGTTGGGTCAGCGTTCACTAGCCCTTTTCTTTCCTCTCCATGAGAGCAGTACACATGAGCTTCTTGCTTCTAGTCCGCCATTTTGACCCTTTGCCTCTACAAAGGCAACTTGTGTCAATATGTTCCTCCATATTCCTAAGACATTCTTGAAGAATCTGGAGACTGACTCTAGGTGCACTGCCTATGAGTTAGCCCTGCTTTGCAAGGAACAGTTAAAAAAAAAATGTGTGTGTGTATATACACACACACACACATAATTATATATGTATATGTAAATATAAATGTATATTTATATTCATGTATACATATATATTTATATATATGATGAGAATAAACACTATTCTTAACATTTGCTATTTCTCCTCCACATATACTATGTTTCATTGTCCAATATGCCATTTCTTTCAAAGTTTAACATCTCCACCTATTGTGCATATTACAGTCAGCATCATAATACAATCTCTTTCAGGCATGCAGTGATCGTAGCTCACTGTTTTTGCCTGTACATGTGTAAATGTGGTACTGGCTTCTTATAGTAAGTTGTTGGTAGTGTAGGAACTATGTGTATTGAGTTTACTTGCAGTTTTAAATGTCTTCAGTACAATTACATCATGAGTTAGTGGTGAAATGCAAAGCTGTTACAGATACAAAAAGAATAAAAACATAGCTTAGGGTATAAATTTGATATTAATGAAGACAATTATTATCCTTGGAGAAATGATAAAAATTCCATATTTTCTTGTGCCACAACAAACAAGTGCCTTGTAGGATCTAATAAACCAAGGTATACCTAAATGGCACAAGCTGTGCTATATTTTGTTACTGCTAGATATGCAAAAGGAATGCTTGGCACATGTCTGGGTAAACTGAGAGACCATTAGAGGACAGGAATGTGCGGCTTCCTCTTGTAAGAGGGTATCTAGTTGTTGCTTGCTGGTGTACCTGTTTGTTCGCCTAGGCAATTCAGCCTCTCAATGCCTTTTAAAAGTATCTCTTTGATGTACCTTTAGAATTCTGTGAAATACATCAGACCTTTTCTTCAATTAAATTTGCCCCAAGGCCCACTTTATATTTCTTGACTTGAGTTACTGCCAACTTTTTAAAGCAATATCTTGCCAGGAGTGTAAATCTGCCCCAAATTTGACCTTTTTTAAGATCAAACGCAGCCACATTCCCCTGTGCTGGTTTTCAAATCAATTTCTTATGTAGATTTATGCAGAAAATTAAAGTTCCAAAGTGTTTAAAACCATCTCACTTGCTCTATACTTATTCTTATTCTATTTAGTCCCAGAAAAAGGGGCAGCCTTCTGTGCCTGGTTGGAAGAAGTCTCATCCATGGTTGCAACTTGCCATGTCTTCCCACAGAGTGTGAGTTTCCTTCTTTATACATCAAAAGATGAAATACCCAAGTCCAAGTACTTGATGAGTGTGATTTTTCTGACTTTTAAAGTAGTTATCAGATCATTTAAGAATAGTTCCTAAATGTGGAAACTACGACTCTTGTGGAAACTAAAACTCAAAGCCAAATATAATCACTTACAATCTTGGAAACACATCTATTTTGTAAGCAATATGGTTTTCAGAAGCCACTCTGTAGCTTACAGCTTAAACCTGTTTTATCTTTACCACAGACCACTGCACAGCATTGCTTTTTATTTTTCTAAAGTAAATGGAAGAGAGGATTTGACGGGCTTTGTGATTTCAGTTTCATTCATATCAGTTTCCCAACTCCTCGTTTGTGAATTTAAATTTTAACTGAGAAAACGATATGACACTGATTCACATGTTTATGAGGAAAAAAATTTCAAATTGCTGTAGACTATACTCTCTCCAATAGAATGGCATGTGAAATAATCCTGTTTTCTAGGAAAATTTAGAAATTTTCAGTGGTATTATGTCTAGAATTTGTCTTTTCTGATTACCTGTCCTTTTAATTAATGCCTATCCCATGTACTTCAAATATTATTTTTCCATTTTGTATTTTTTTAATTTTTTATGTTTTCCTCCCACATTGAGTCATACATTTCTAATTCTGAATTAGTTGTGCTTATAGTCACATCATTTTTTATGACCCCTTGCAAATATGTCCTTGATTTTCCTGAAATCATACCAGTCTCCTTTTCTAGGTCTAGTGAATATTCAGCCTGTTTTAACTAGTTGTTTTCATTCTCTAACAAAACCCCTAGCCCTTTCCTTCTCATACCTCAGGCTAATATTTTCTACCTTATTTGGGAGGGTTGCTTCTTATTTTCACATTTACCCTCAACTGGAAAACTGAAGACTGCTTCAAAAGGACCATTAAAATGCAGGTGCTTTTAGAAAAATGTCCAAACCCGTATTCTTTCCTTAGGGCCCTGTGACAGCCAAAAAATCTTTCATCTCATGTGCCTCTCTACAATCCTGCCATTCTTCATTTGCTTGTTTGTTCATTTGTTTGTTTGTTTAACTCAGGGAGCCTTCAGTAAGCTTCTCTACACTCATTAGCGCACAGATGGATCTTCTGCTATTTTGTTGTTGCAGTAGAAGTGGCCTTTTATGTAGACAGATGTTTAAGAGATCAGAAAAGAAATATCACCATTATAATCAAGAGACATTGCATTATCAATAGAATGGATTTCCATTTTATTATTGATTTTGAAAAGTGGAAGCAAGTGAATTTGATATAAACTTAAATACTGTATTTTGGGGATTAGCAGAAAATAAAACTTTATATGAGAAATAAGGAAGTGAAAATTAATGCTTTTACCTAGAAACATGTAGATAAGGGATTATTAATACTTTTATTAAGTTAGGAACTGACTGCAACCAACTTGTTGAAAGACATTTAGACCCATGTAGAAAAATTAGGAGTAACTTTTATTTTCATTTTTTAAGGTAAGTCATTGTGAAAATAAATTTGTGTAATACACAGTTTTAGATTTATGCAATTTTATAAAGAACCTTCTTAAAAATACATGCGTTTCATAAGGATGTCACAAAAATAAAACTGTAGAACAACCTCAGTTGTGAATACGAATTGGAAAACTGTAAAATATTACCAAGTGTTGAGCACTAGTGTTCATAGAAGTATTATTCACAATAGCCAAAAGGTAAAAACAACCCAAATATCCTCAACAAATTACCAGATCAATAAAATGTGGTATACACATATAATGGAATATTATTCAACCTTAAAGAGTAATAAAATTCTATTATATTCTACAACATAGATGAACATTGAACACATTATGCTAAATAAAATAAACCCATCAAAAAGAACAAATATATGATTCTACTTTTATGAGGTTCCTAGGACAAGCGAAATTATAGAGACACAAAGTGGAATAGAGGTTGCAGGGGGTTGTGGGGGAGGAACGAATGATAAATTATTCGTTAATGGGTACAGAGTTTTTGTTTGGAATGATGAAAACATCTAGAAATTGATAGTTGCACAACATTGTGAATGTACTTAATGCCACATATTTGTGCACTTAAAATTAGTTAAAATGGGCTAGGTATAGTGGCGTGCAGCTACTTCCCAGCTACTGGGTAGGCTAAGGCTGGAGGATCACTTAAACCCAGAAGTTCAAGTCCAATATAGGTAATATAGACCCTGTCTCTAAAAATAATAATGACAATGATATATTTTAAAAATAGTTAAAATGGTAAATTTTATGCTATGTCTATTTTACAGTAATAAGAAATATTACAAAAATATTACCAAATGTATTTCAGTAGAACACATCTATCAGCATAGTAAATTACACTCAAATGTAGTTCATTTCAGGAATGCAAGATTGATTTAATTTTTAAAAATAAACAAATTCACTAATTTTTTAGATCAAAAAATGCATTTAATAAAACCAATTTTCTATTCCTTATTAAATAAACATGGATGTATATAATTAGTAGATATTAACAACAATGTGAATAAATCATTTATTGAATAAGTGTTAGAGAGATAACCAGTAAGACAATTGGAGAAAAAAGAAAAGGAAGACCAGATCCCTATCTTACCTCTACACCAAAATAAATTCTGTGTCTAACTAAAATTAAGTGCCAATGAATAAATAAATAAATAAATGTACTAGAATGAGTTATGGCCAAATTTTATTTAATAAAGTTTAATTGGGGAAAGCATTTCCAAAAAAATGATGAAAATTACTGAAGCCATAAGTAAATGAATAAATTACTTTAAAACATAAATTGAAAACTTCTGTACAAGAAAAGTCATGTTGATAATTAATTACTAAAATCAAAAAGGAAATTCTAAATTTATGTGAATAGTTGAAACACATGACAGAAAATCCATGCCTTTCTATATAGATGAATTCATATTTCTAATTGAACAAGAAGCTAATGTTCCTATCACACATGTATAGTGTAAGGGAACTATACTATACTATACTATATAATACTATATATACTATACTATAAAAAAAGTGAACCTCACTTTTAGAAAATACAAATTATGATTAATTTGAGATGCTTCTGTTCTTTATCTGACAAGTTTTGATTATAATCAATCATGATTTTAGGGCATGTAGAAAATTTCACTCCATAATCTCTTGGTCAGAGATTATAGACTCAAGTATTTTAGAGAGCAGTTTTGCAAAATTAATTAATATCACAAAGGCACAGACTTTTGAAAGCAGTTGCCCATCTAGCTATTTATGTTAGAATTATATATTTGCAAAAATACACCTTGCTACATGAAACAAATGCATTTGTTCCCCTTTAGTATAAAAGGTATACATGCATGTGTATACATGTGCATATAATTATATGTAAATAAATGTAAGACAGATAATTTGAAGTAAAAGGGGGTTCCCTTTTATTGCAGGCATTTTGTGCTGTTTGAATTAGTTACTATTAATGTTATTTTCCTAATAATAAAGACATTTTAGAAATAGTTTGGGCTAATGGAAAGCAAGTAATGTAGAAAAATTGGTTCTATGTAGAAGCTTCTTTTTTCCTAGATAATTAAAACTAAGAATTATTATGTGTTGTCTATATGCCAAATAACTTACAGTTTTTATCTATGACTCATTTGATTGTCACAAAATTCTAATAATACTATCCTTCCCATTTTATATGTAAGGAAACTCTCATAGGAACTGACTTGCCAAAATAATATCATTAGTAAGTTTACAGCCTGTTGCCTTTACCTCATTATTACATCGTGTAGTTCATTATTATAATCTAAGCAAATCATATCTTAAAACATGCAGTAGAAAATTTAACCCCAAACATGACTCCAAAATCCACCAAAATCTATTATGAGTTTAAAAACTATATTCAAATTTTGTCTTTATGAAAAAACAATGCACATTTTATTTCTGGTTTATGAATAGATATGGTGCTTAAATTAAGAGCATAGTGTAAAACTCAAGCTTAGAGGAATGACCAACTTTAAAACATTGTAAAATAGTCCTTAAACCTGGGACCTCACACTTAAGAGAATTACAGTTTTTATGACTACCCTGTATATATCAGACACTGAGAAAAGCAGAACAAACTGCTATTTTCTTTTCTGAAGTACATTGTGAGTGTTCTAAAGAAGAGCATAAGGTTTAAAACTATGTAAGTGGCTTTCCTACAGCCCCACAATATATTAATGAGTGTGTTAACATTTGAACCTGGATCTGTCTGCACCAAAGATTCTCTTTGCATTAAACCATGGTATAATTCACTTTCTTTTATCTGAGGAGGCATTGAGATAATTCTGGACACAGACTGCTAAGATTTCAAAGGCCCACAGATGGAAAAACAGATGTATTTCTCCTCTGGTGTTAAGTGAGGCAGAAATAAACTACTCATTAGTTGGGAGTGTGTCTCATAGGTCATATGGCTGAATCTTCTACCCAATTTAGGAATCATTTCTACAGTATTTGTGCTACTCATCAGTCTGTATATGAATACTTCTAGGATTGAAAAGAAAGTTCAATGCCTCATAAACCAGTTGGATCTAATATTGAGTAGATATCGCTGTTCAGTTTTTCCATTTCCTCATTGAAATATGATCCTTATCCTTGTAAGTTTCCAGCGGTGCTGGTTTTGCCTCTGCAGCAGTAAAGAAATCACAGTAATTAAAGTCTGTCTTTAACTATTCTTGATAAATTGCCTTCATTGGCTTCCAGGACAAGACTATTTTTATCTCCTGTTGCAAAACTGCTTGTATTTTTCAGCCTAGTTTGCTGGTTTCTACTCTTCCACACAACTTAATGATATTGAAGTTCCCTAAGAATTATCTATAGTGCTCCTCCCTGTCTACACCCACACTCCATTTGTGATGTCACTTGTGCCATGCCCTTACATAAGCTTCTGATCAAGCCAAGGCCTCTCTCCAAGGCTTACTTGAAGCTGCCCACTTGACATCACCATATGGATATCTAGACATCTCAGATTCAACCAATATTCTTCTCACCCCATTTCTACTCTACCTGTCATCTACACTGTCTCAGCTGGTGACAACACCTGATCCTTTTACTTGGTCATGTCAAAAACCATGGATGCCTCCTTCACTCCTCTCTTTCTCCTGCACATTCTATCCAACCTGCCAGGCAAACTTAGTAGTCTTATGTTCAAAATATACCATGAAGTTGAGAAGGATCTGTGGGAAGATGATGAAGTAGGAAGCACCAGAAATCTGTCTTCCTACCTAGAAAACAATTGCAGTTGCAGAATCTGTCTGATGTAACTATTCTGTAACTACTGAAGCCTATTGAAGTATTGCAAATTCCAGGGGAAGCCATGAGTAGTAAATTGCCATTAGTTTTGATCCATTTCAACTGTTAGCAGTTGACTATAGAGACCAGAAGGCAGTCGGAAAATATATCTCAAGTGCTAAAACAAAAATGCTGTCAATCAAGAATCTTATATCTAGCGAAACTGTTCTTTAAAAGTGAGGAATAAATTGACACATTCCCACACACACAAAAGCTCAGAGAGAGTTCATTGCCACTAGACCTTCCCTGCAAGAAATGCTTCAGGGAGTCCTTCAGGGTGAAATTAAAAGAAACTAGACAGTAACTTGAAGCCAGATGAAGACATAAAGATCTTAATAAAGGTAAATAAAGGACAATTATAAAAGCTAGTATTATCTTAACAATGGTTTGTATCTCCATTTTTTTTTATTTTCTACAGATTTAAGAGACTAATACATCTTTTTAAATGGTCTAAAAGCTGGTAAAATTGTAACTTCACTTTTTTACTATATAATTAAAGATATTAATGTACTTAAAAATTATTAGTTTATGTTTTGGGGCATATAATGCATAAAGATGTAATTTTGTGACATGAACAGTGGAAACAGGTATAAAGCCGTAAAAGTGCAGAGTTTTTTGTGTCGCTGAAATTAAGTTGGTATAAATTCAAATTAGAGTGTTACAATTTTGGGATATTAAATGTAGTGCCCATGGTAGTCACAAAGAAAATAGCTATAGAATACATACAAAAGAAAATGTGAAAGGAATTTAAATATTTCACTACAAAAAATGAACTAAACATAAAAGAAGACAATAATGCCAGAAATGAGGGACAAAAATGCTATAAAACATGTAGAAAACAAGTAGCAAAATGACAGAAGTTCATTTCTCCTTATCAGTATAGTTTTTCATTAAAATCTTCAGAGGATTTGTTCTGGGACCCCTGCAAATACCAAAATTCTCAGATGCTCAGGTTCCTTATTTAAAATGGCCTAGTATTTGCATAAAACCTAAGCAATTCTCACATATACTTTAAATGATCTCTAGGTTACTCATAATAACTTATACCATGTACATAATTTATAATATCGAATACTATGTAAATTATTGTTATACTGTATTGGATATTATTTGTATTATTTTATCATATTGTTATATTTTATTTTTTTAATTCTTTTAAATTCATGGTTTACTGAATAACTGAATCAATAGATGTGGAATTGTGAATATGCAGGGCCAACTGTAATTACTTTAAATGTAAACAGTTTAAACTCTCCAATCAAAAGTGATTGACAATAGATTTTTAAAAATGATTCAAATATATGATATTTATAAGAGACTCACATTATATCCAAAGACAAGTAGATCGAAGGTGAAAAAACGAAATCCTGGCACGTGCTGCAACATGGTTGAAACAAGAGGACATTATGCCATTCATAAAAGGAGAAATACTGTGTGATTACACTTATATATGGTTACTTAAGTAGTCAAAATCATAAAGACAGAACATAGAATGGCAATCGCCAGGGCCTTGGCAGAGGGATGAATGGAGAGTTATTGTTCAATGGATACAGAATTTCAGTTTCAAGGATAAAAAGAGTTGTGGAGATGGATGATAGTGATGATTGTACAACATTATGAATGTGTTTAACACCACTAAACTGTATACTTAAAAATGTAAATACAGTAATATTTTATGTGTATTTCCCCCATTTTTTTTTTTTTAATTAGAACAAAGAGCTCTTGTTACCCTGGCATAAGTCATCACCTTCTCTCAACTGGGCTCTTACCCTGGCCTAAGTCATCATTTTCTCTCAAGTGGGCTATTACCTGGCCTAAGTTGTCATCTTCTCTCAACCCAGCTCTCTGCTCCTATACAAGTATCTTTACAATCTATTCTTAACAGAATAGCCATCGTCATCTTTAAACATATAGGTCATACAGGTCATGTAACTCCTCAGAAAGTTCCAGTGGTCCTTCATTTTGCTCAAAGTAAAAGGCAGGGGTTTGCAGTTGCCTACAAGAGTTGACTGCCCATTACCATGTCCTAAGTTGCCTTGTTTATTCATTTTGTGCAGTAACCCTGGCTGGCTAGCGTTCCTAACACTTGGCCCTCATACGTTTACAAAACTACCTATCTCATGTAAAACCACTCCTGATTTGGATAACACTTTCTCAATGAGGTCTAACTTAGACAACCTATTTAATATAGCAACCTTCATCCATCGCTACCCAAGTACTCACAGTCCCTTTACCTTTTTCTAGTTTTTCTTTTTTCCCATAACATGTATTATCTTTTAATATAGTTTATAATTTGCTTGTTATATTATAGTCACTTCATGTCAGAGTGTAAAGTTGCAAAATGGCAAGTTCTTCTTTCTCGATTACTCATGTATTCCACTCACTTAGAACAATGTCTAGCACATAGTAGGTGGTCAATAAATACTTTATGAAAAGATACAGAATGCAAATGACCCTTGAACAATAGAAGTTGGAACTACTGGGCCCACTTTTGCATGGATTTTCTTTCACCTCTGCCACCCCGAAGACCACAAGATCAACTCCACCTCTTCAACCTTTTCCTCAGCCTACTTTTACCTCAGCCTACCTTTTCATCAGCCTACTTGATGTGAAGACAATAAGGATGAAGATTTTTATGATGATTCACTTCCACTTAAGGAGTAGTAAATATATTTTCTCTTCCTTATGATTTTCTTAATAGCATTTTGTTTATCTAGCTTACTTTATTGTAGGAATACAGTATATAATACATATAACATACAAAATATGTGTTAATTGACTGTTTATGTTATCAGTAAGTTTTGTGGTCAACAGTCGGCTATTAGTTAAGTTTTAGAGGAGTCAAAAGTTATATGTGGATTTTCAACTTTGTGAGTAGTAGATGTTCCAACCCCCTTGTCGTTTAGGGATCAACTTTAATTAGGTAGTCTCTTCTCTAAGATACTCCCACTTATGGAAGCACAGTTACTGTAGAATGGATTCAGAACAGGGATCACCTGATCACCATTTTCCTCATCTTACAGAATTCCCAGGCACCTTTCACAGTTGCAGCAATGACGTCATGAGTCCTCTGAAAGAGGTTCCATATTGCTGTCTTCATTGATGACAGTTGCCTCAATGCTACTCTAATCTTGGCAGAGAGAGTTAAAGTATAAGAATAAAGCAATTAAAGTGAAAATTTTACTCAACTCTAATGCCTAGCTTATCGGTTACTTTGCTTAACCAAATTTTCTTGTTAAAATGAAGTTAAAAGGTTAACTTAGGAATCACTTTCAAGTCATTACTGAACATTATGCTTTCATTATTTAATTATCCATTTTTACTAAGTGCGGCATATTGAACATTATTTGAACTTTTATAAATGAGCCTACACATCCTCCACATCATCATTTTGAATATTAATTCCAATTAATTCATTAAATCATTCAAGAGATTTTTTTTGGATCTGTATGACAGTCACGTGGCATTTAACTCATGTGAAAATGAAAAAGATGCTATCACTGGTCTAAGTAAATGCTATAGTACATTTGAACAGTTTTCCTAATTTTATCTCACAGTAGGCTGGATTGAGAAACTTTGAGATTGTATTCGTTTGCATAGAAGCCTGAAGTCAGGTTGTTTTTAATTATTTCCCTTAAAATTTAGAGGCTAACGTTTGAAAGAAAAAACAAGAATATGAAAAAAATAGATCATTATTTTTAAAACACAGAGCAAAGAGAGAGAAGGTATTGTTTGGAATGTAGTGTTGAGAGGAACAGAGAAGTAAGATCAGGGTAATGTTTATCTTCCTACTCTCAAGTTATCTCAATAAGAGAAACCTTCATTTATATGGATGTTTTGTAACATGGTAATTTTTATGTCTGGCCTCTTTCCTTGCCTGTAAAGTTTCTCCATGGAAAGAAATCTGTAAGGATATATTAAGATATAGAGTTTTTGAGATGCTAATGAGATCTGTGGAAAGATAATGTAATGTAGTGGGAAAATAAAATTTTGAACCAGATAGACCTGAGTTTCAACCATAGCTGTACTATCATTTAACTGTGACCAGTGGGAAGTTTCATAAACACCTTCATCTTAACTGTTTTTCAGCTTCAACATGAATATAATGACATGCCGTGAGGTTTCATCAGGAATACATGAAAATTTATGTACATACCTGGCATAGTGTCAGCACATGGTGTAAGCTGACACAAGTATAATTATCAAGTAAATATTAGCTTCTTCTGTTTCTTCATTTAATGATAGTCTTTTTGGAGGGGGCACCTACTCTGTGCCAGATTCTGTGTGAGTGTAATAAAACAGATAGTCGGAATTATTTATCTAAGAGTTCTGTAATGCCATTCCTGAATGAGAGAATGATGAAGGCACTAATTAGAATAGGGATGAAATGGATGAAAGGAGATAATGATTATATTACAGGTAATAAAAGTTGTGATTTGCTCACTGCTTACTATGTATCAAGCACTTTTCTTTGTGATTTATATTATTACCTGATTAAATCCATTTAATGTCTGTGGAATAAATACTGTACAGAAGAGAAGATTGGGCCACATATAATTCAATTGTTGAAACTCACATAGACATTTGAAAATGCATCAAGATTGAAAAGGGGGAAGCTATGCATAAATCTTACTTTTATATCTGCTTATTTATATCTGCCTATTTACAAACTGAATTTTTAGCCATATTTATTTAAATACAATTCTAAAACATTGTTTCTCTTTATGCTTCTTCTTTGTTCAAATGTTTGGAAGTGGTGATTGATATTCGTGAAATGTCATAAATTGGAAAGTGAATAATCTACATGTAATATTAAATAATGAAATGATAAACATTATATAAAACATGCTATTATTATTGTATTTTATGTATTAGACCTCTGACTCATAGTTATATGCCACTTGGAATTAAAATAAATGAGTACATACTTCAAAAGAACATTTCCTGTGTTCCCATCTGAAGACACATCTCAGAGTTAAAATTGATGCTGTTGCTTATTACCCCAAAAACTGGTTTAATTTTAATTCCATGTGCTAAGTAAAGGAGACCAAAATGTTCTACATTTCAGTTAGTTGGGAATATGTTGAATAGTTCCAGAACTATCAAACAAATATTGAAACTTCACAAACGTGCATTAAATTATACCCATATTGGGCTTAACTTACCTCTTTTTTGTTGTTGTTGTTCTTGTTGTTGTTATTGTTGTTGTTGTTAGAAGGAGTCTCACTCTGTCCCCAGGCTGCAGTGCAGTGGCACTATCTTGGCTCACTGCCTGCAACCTTCGCCTCCTAGGTTCAAGGGATTCTCCTGCCACAGCCTCCTGAGCAGTAGCTGGGACTATAGGCGAGTGCCACCACACCCAGCTACTTTTTGTATTTTTAGTAGAGACAGGGTTTCACCATGATGGCCAGGATGGTCTCGATGACTTGACCTCGTGATCTGCCCACTTTGGCCTCCCAAAATGTCGGGATTACAGGCGTGAGCCACCGCACCAAGCCCTCGTTCTTATTTTCTTCTTTTAAGAGTAAGATATTATATTTAACCTAATGGAAAAAGTATTAATTTTGCGGTGTCATAAAATCTACAAAATTAACTTTTAGAAGAGTACCTCTAAATGGTTAAAAAAAAAAAGTCTAGTAACACATTTTATGATTTTACCAGCAAATGAAATCTAACAAAATGCGAAAATATTCCCTATTCTACGCTTTTATTTCAGTCTTAAAATAGTTTTTATTTTATAGTTTTATACTAATATTGCAGTTGACTTAATAATCAACATATGATCATGTATCCCATTACTTCATCTTGCTTTTAGTTCAATCTAAGTCTGCTGAACTGGCCAAATAAGTGCTTTATAGTAAGATTTAATGTAGTCTTCAAAAGTTCTCTCTGAAATTGACTATTAACGTAAAACTTTTGGTTAACAAAAAATAGGTAGTACAAAATGCATTAAAAGTACATAGTTGAGTAGAACTTGGGAAACGTTTTCACATGTTTATTATTTTATATTTGTCACAGATCCTTTGAAATTATTAAAAGTTTTTTACACACAGTGATTGGGTACCTGAGCTATCAGGTATAATTGGATTGATGGCATTGCTAAGATCCTTTTATTTTTTAGTATATAAAGAATTTTTTTCTGACTACACCCTGGAAAATGTAGGAGGAAATGCCTTAAATTAACATACAAAATTTGGCTGCCAAACAATATATTGTCTAACTAGACAGAGAAATTGCTGCAATCTTATTTCACATGTGTGAGCAAAGGAATGAGCCCATTCTGCACTCTGAAATTACGGGATTTTTCCCCTAAAATACACCAGCAGGATAGAACAGTCCAATTTTCACAAAATTGAAAGATTATGCAGAAACACTCACTTTTAAAATTTTCCACTTTTCACCCTTTCGGCAAATGACTATGTGAACTCTTGTATTTTTGTAAACTGTGGAAAACAGATATGGGAATAGCTTCTACTGTTCATTTTAAAAACAACTATGGGGGGCATTGTTTTAGATTATATAAATAGTATTCATGAGTTACAGAAACAATAGCTTAGCAATGAAGTTGAATAAAATGATGCATGCATACTTTACTATGTCTTGGGCAGTGTTGGGGCCAGAGACAAACCTTCGTGGTCTTGAAGACAGCATGCAAGGCAGAAGGCATATGCATAGATCTTGACCTAGGTCCCTTATGTTAGTCTATACCAATCCCAGACAATCTCGTCTTCTGCCATGATCTTCCGATCCATGTATTTGCTAATGACTCCTAAGACTGTATCTTTTCTCAACGCGGATACTTTTTCTATATCTCCAGATTTACATATTCAGTAACTTGGTTGATATCTCCACCTGAATGTTTCTAAGATGACTCAAACTCACCACATTCAAACCTAATTAATTTTATTTTCCTTAGAATCTCTGCTGGTACTTTTTTATCCCTCTTCCAGTGAATTTATTCTCTTTGTTACATAGCCAGAATTGGGTGTCATCTTTAACTCTTGCTTTGACTCTTCAATTACTAAATCCTGTCCATTTTTTTTTTCTCTAAACCCAGCTCAAATCCAGTTACATTTCTTCAGCCCCACTGCAACCCCTGTCTTCCAGACTACCATCTCCCAGACTCCCATTATAAATGTTATATACATTTCTGCTACAGCTTTCTGACTGGTTTTGCAGAATTCAGTCTTTCTCTTTCTGGTTTATTTTTCACAAAAGATCTTAGTGAGGATTTTAAAATAATGTCATTCTCTGTTGTAAGACCCTTCAATATTTCTCCACTGCTTCAATTCAGTCTACATGACAATTCTTGTATGACTTGAATGGCCCCTCCCTCCCTTGAATTGTGCCATTAGTCACTTACCTGTTTTGGTTTAATTGTGGCATGAGTAATTCTCAAAACTAAAAGCTTTTGATATCATTGCGTAACCAGAATCTAAATAAAATAAAGCTATGTGGTAGTATTTTTAATATGGTGTTCCTCCAGTTGGCATTCTCCTCAATGTCATTTGTGACACCCTCATTGTTTTATCATTTTTGCTCCCATGACTTTTAACCCCTTTATCCATGAATCATTCATTCCGTTTTATTTTTTTCCTTTACGTCTTAACTCTAAGACGAATAGGAGAAACTAAGGAAATTGTAAGAAGTGATTTTCCTTCATACAGAGAAAATAAGCAGAGATTGAGGCGGTATATAAATCAGAATCCTATTTCTATTTTTCAATGGATAAAAACCAGGGCTTATATTACTATTTTTATAAATTAAAATTTGATATATTCTAGAAGTAATCTGACTAGATGTCCTATAAAATCACTTTGATGCAGTAATTTTAGGGAATTTCATTTCGTTTTTCTTCTACTCAAATCCAGACTGGGAAGTAATGCAGCAGGTGAAATAAGGCAGAAGAAAATAGGAATAGGAAAGGGAGCTATCAAGAAAGGATACAGACGGAATCTCCATGACACCTGAGTGGTGGTGTGTCCCTGGAGCCTGGGCATGTTATTTCACCTCTATGCCCACCTTTCCTAACCTGACATTTGGTTTTTCCAATGTCTTCTTTAAAGTCTTCTCTGATACCTTTTCATACAGCCTCTCATTTGGTAGTCTCCTTGACTTACCCCATTTTGTATTGTCTGGGAAGGGCTGTGGTCATTTACTACCAAGATGATTAACCGAAGAATAAAAGAAAGAAATGCTTCTACTAGTGTAACAAAGAAATCAAACACTCAGGACGGTAGTACCTCGAACTCCTTCAGAGAGGCCTATTTTGTGACTCCAGGATAGGCACGTTGGGGATGAAATAGTGGATGCTGTGTGAGAAACGCCTGAGACGGTTCCCGTTAAAATCATACTGTGAATGCTTTAGACAAAGACTGGATGGAGAGTTTCCAAGGGTAGCAAAAGAATCTCCCTTGGACTATACACATGGTTCAAGAGAACTAAGTATACTTTATGCCAAATATTTTTTTTTTTAAAGGCAGTAGGATTGAGTGAGTCTAACAGTAGCTGCTCCTAGGTCCCTACCACCCTGAGCAACTCACCATGATGTAAGTAAGCATGGCCGTAGTAGATAGCAATGATCATATTCGGCCATTTTTCTCCCCATGCTTTAAAATCAATGTAAATAAATATCATGGTTCATATTTATCTAATTTATTTTTAAATGCATACTCTTTTAAAGGGGCAAAGCATTGTGCTTAGTTATTTTTTCATGCTTAAAAAAACAATATAAAGGCTGAAACATTTTTTAAGAGGCTAGTATTGACTATTATGTCATAATATTAATCGCAGTATAATGCAAAAAGAAGGTGTCTATTTGCTATTTGAGATGAAATATGCTTGGACTCCAAGAATTTGACTCTCTACTCATAGTTTTTTTTTTCTTTATTACTAACCGGATTTTATTTTAAAATAAACAGACCTGAAGGAATTTCATCATTTGCTCAGCATTAGAGTTGTACAAGCAAATTTGGATTTGGAATTTGACTCTGTAGCATGTTCTGTTTAAAATACTAAGCAGGTTATTCCCTAATGTTCAATTCATTCATAGTTTATGGTAATGAATTTAAGTCTTGGAAGAGAGTGAAACTAATCCTTGAGATATGACCTTAAAATGTGCAATTTAATGTTTTTCCCATTGAGCAAGCTATAAACTGTGAAATAATGTTTCAAAATCCAGGGTTTCCCCTCCAAGCTGTTCATTCACATACATAATCACCAGTGAGCCACATGTGGGCCAAAGCCCCGATGCTATCAGGTGGATCCGGGATGCTGTATCTTTAACCTGCTGTGTTCAAAGAATCTAAATATGCAATTTAAAGAGCTTGTAACAGGCTGAATATATTAATTTGTTTATTTCAGATCTGAGTTATGGTCTCGGAGCTTGCTTGTCATGCACAAGTTACTTCTGAGTCATTCCTGAGGATAGTGTGTGTATGTGAATGACAGCCACAGAGCAGCCTGCACCAATTTATACCAGCCATCTCTGTGGAGCAAGCAGGTGGCAAAGGAATAAATGAACCTCAAGGAGGATTTAGTCAGGTCAAGATTTGAATATGTATTTCTCATCATCATGTTTAATAATATTTTAGTCAGTCTCCTATGCAAATTCTACCTCTTCAACTTTTAAAATAATATCATAGATTAAATGAGTAGTGTATATCATACGAAGAATTTTTTTGTCATTTATATTCTTTCTTGAGAGTCACTGATTACTAAGTAAATAAAACAATGCCTTCTCTAAAGCAAGATTATCAATCCCATTTGTCTTTATATGCATAAGAACTAACATTTAGTGAATTCTTATTAAGTGTCAGACACTGTGCTAACTGACTTATTTGTATTATATCAATTAAGCCTTACACAAACCCCATGTGGTAAGTATTGTTTTTTGTTTTTTGTTTTTGTTTTTGTTTGAGACAGAGTTTCGCTCTTGTTGCCCAGGCTGGAGTGCAATGGCACGATCTCGGCTCACCTCAACCTCCGCCTTCCAGGTTCAAGCCAGTCTCCTGCCTCAGCCTCTTGAGTAGCTGGAATTTCAGGCATGCACCACCACAGCTGGCTAATTTTGTATTTTTAGTAGAGTCGGGGTTTCTCTATGTTGGTCAGACTGGTCTTGAACTTCCAGCCTCAGGTGATCTATCTGCCCGCCTCGGCCTCCCAAAGTGCTGGGATTACAGGTGTGAGCCAATGAGCCTGGCCAGTAAGCACTATTATTTCCATATAGCAGATGAAAACACTAAGGCATGGAGAAATAAAATATTGCCCATCACATAGCTATTAAGATATGGATGTGGTTCT
The DNA here is from genome assembly GCF_001698545.2 of Rhinopithecus bieti. Lineage (NCBI taxonomy): Eukaryota > Metazoa > Chordata > Mammalia > Primates > Cercopithecidae > Rhinopithecus > Rhinopithecus bieti. The sequence continues at coordinate 95,217 of NW_016804602.1, forward strand.
TAAACCCAGGCAATCTGACTCCAGACCACATACTTATATTAGCTACTTTATAAAGTAGATGGGCACATGTTACCTGTTACCATTTTTTATCCATGTGATTGATATTTGCTGCATTACACTCTGTCTTTATTTGAAATTATTCACCAGTGCTACTTCTTTGCTAGGACAATCTACTCACATTTTTCAGTTATGTTGCATTACTTGAAGTTTTGTGTGTGTGTGTGTGTGTGTGTGTGTGTGTGTGTGTGTACATACCATATTCTTCTTATTGTGTTTATAAGGACTTCAGTTCACAACCTAACAGGTTGAATATGCCACTGCCACTTCCTTCAGAGGTTGTTGAGTTAATCTGTATCTCCAAGATGTGTGCCAATGTCTGTTTCAGCTTATATATAGGCCTTATAGAAGTTTTTTTTGGTAACTTTTGAAATATTTATTCTTTTACTTAAGATAAATTTTAAAGATGCCCCATTCATCACTAAAGAGGAATATCTTAAATATAGAACCAGCACTATTATTTAATACATTTTCAAAAAGTGGATTATCAGGAATATTCCCAGACACAGAGATTAATTCTGGGACTGTGATTGTGAAGTGTAGAAACAGATGGATCGTGTGTGACTTATGTGAATCCAACTTGGGTTTTTGTGCTAGAGGAAGGCAGAGCAACTATCAGTAACTATCTATTGGCCACTTAATCAGCAGCAAGTTTTAGCCTGGTGTTCTTATGTTCAATTTAGAGATGAGGAAACTGAGGCTAAGGGAAATTCATTAAGTATCTCGGCATTTCATCAATAGTATGTGATTGATAGTCCGTGGCTAAGCCCGAATTTGACAGTTCTGAGTCCAGAGTCCATATATGCTTCCACCCCTGACCCTGCTACTTTGTAGCAAAAGGTGCAGATAGAAGTATGGGGTAGGGAGGGGTGAGGTAATGAGGTGAGGAGGGGGGAAAATTTACAAAGTAAAGCTTAAAGATTGTCCGAGGGGAATTGAGATTAAGATCAAACATGAATTATAAATAAATATTACCTTTGGCTCTCAAATGGATGTAAGAACAAAAGAGAGATCTGTCGGTTGCTTACAGAAGTATAAATTAAAATTGTTAACATATTGATTTGATGTCTCCCTTATAAATATTCACTGGGTTGTGGGAATGTAAAGACTTCTGTGACACAAAGCTGAGATAACAAAGGACTAACTACTTTTGGAAAAACAGCATATACATTGTGAGAACACACCCAAATAAATGAAGGGAAACGAATCAGCATTTTTTATTTGGGTGCTTCGAAAGTTGTACAGTTGGTTCAAATATTTTTCTAAACAATTTATATTCCAATCTTTAGTAGAACACCATTTAGAAAGAAAGGAAAACATTATGGTTTGGTATTTATGCCCTGAAATGGGACTGCTCTGAATTCAAATATTGTACAACTCTATCACTTACTGGTTGCATAGACCTAGGGCAGATACTGTCCCCTCCTAACCTCAGTGATCAGTAGCCGCCTACAAAATGAAGATATAAATAGCACCGACTTAGCATTTTTTAATTAAATTAGATAGCATATGTCAAACACTTAACACATCTTTTAAACATGGTAAGCAAGACCATGTATGCTACAATTTCTAAAGACTTTTTTTCACAATCTCTTAAGCATGATCCCTGCATCAACTATCACCAGCCACATGGTGGCAGCAAAAATACTGTCAGGGCCATTACCTAAAAGAGACACTACTCCCTCACATGATGAAACTGGATGTGGCAAATAAATGAACCAGCCCAACGCAGCTGGATTGGATCTAGTAATTCCCACTGGCTGGATTACTTTCTAAGAGTCCCTTAATGCTGATTGGTTTTTACCATGAATTAAAATGAAGAAAGGTAGATAAACCTGAATTCAAGATGTACTCTGTACCAGCCACACAGCTATGTTTTGCATTTATCTCATTTCATTGTTTTAATAGTTTATGATCTAGACATTAAAACTTCACACATGGAAAAAAAAAAAGAGTTCAGTTGAATTAGATAGCTTCTTATGATCTACTGCTAATACATTTTAAATGTAAAAGGTTGGAACACAACTTTGTCTAATTTAGGCCTATGCTGATGAAATGCTGATGAAAGAGTGCATCACCGTGCTTCTGGTATACCTGTAACTAAAGCTGATTTTCAAACAATTGTTCTTTCTTTGGCTGTGACTTAAGTTCTTAAATCACTGCACTCTATTTTACTTAGCTATAAAATGACTGTCAAATTCTTTCAAAGTGCTTTTCTTATATCAGTTAATTCTCATATTTATTCAGAAGTTAATTTAATGAATATTTGTTAAGAAAATTATGCTAGAAAGTGGAACCACAAACACCAGTGGGATAATACTCATTTTTTTAAATGCTCACTTTTTCTTGAAAGACCTTTTGGTTTGGGGAATGGAGAGAGAAGCAGACCACTACAGTACAGTATGGATGGACCCTGAGAGGTGAACTGCAGGGTGATTTGGTAGCATGTAAGATAGCTGTTGCTCTAGACTTCAGAATAAGGAAAGGCTCCTCACAGGATCTCAAAGACATTTGAAATGTTTAGGAATTAACGCATAAAGGAGGAAGGAAAGGAAAGTGAAAGGGTGAAGGGATAGGGTTCTTCAGTGAGTTAAAAGAGAATACGTAAAAGGCTGTGATGTTATAAGCAACTTTGAGTGCAATTGGAAGAATTGTGGGTATTTTTTAAGGGAGGACATCTTCTTTTAGTGGTGTAAATTGTTTTAAAAATGGCTGCAGTGAGTCTCAATCATTTTATGTTTACTTGCCAAGGTTAAGGCTGTGTCTGGGAAAGAACACAGATCCACAGGAAAAATTGTGGTCCATTCTTTTTTTCAAAGGAGATCTAAGGACCTCAATATTTAAAGGAAATAGTGCAGGTATTGGGGAAAGAGGAATAAATTTTTAAAAGAATGTGGGTAGATAAGAGGCAAGTGGTTGCATTCTTTTGAGTCTTTGATTAGCCATTCACAAGTGAGGGGGGTAGAGGAATAGTTACGTATGTATTCACCCAGCTCAGTGAATCTGAATTTTTACATAAGATAAAATAAACATAGGGCAGAGGAAACAATTAGATACATAGATACATTTGTCTTCAGGTGACAGAAATTTTGACCTTTGAGTCTGTCCATTTGTCCGGTACCATGAAGATAGGCATCAATTTACATTGTCAGGGTGGAAATTTAAACAAGCTTTTTAGGGTAATAGTTCTGAGGCCCTCAAGGGATTTTTTTTTTTTTTTTTTTTTTTTTTTTTTTTTTTTTTTTTTTTTTTTTTTTTTTTTTGTGGACAAAGGGTGAAGAGAGGTCTGAGGCTTTTCATTTTGTTTCCTTTCTTTCTTTTCTTTTAAAAAAAATATTTATAGCTATCTTATTTAGGAACAAAATTGGAGGCAGGTTTGTGTGACCCAGTTCTCAGCTTGACTTCTTCCTTTGGCTAAGTGATTTTGGGATTGTGAAATTTGTTTTCCTTTCACAGTGGTTATGATGGACTCTGTGTTTATCTATATACTGCTTACCATGTTGTACTCTAATTCTCTGTTCCTTCAATTGTCCTTGTCTCCAAGACTCAAGAGCTTCTTAAGGTTAAGGATTATCTTTAATCATAGTATTCTTACTGTTAAGTAGAGTATCAAGATCATAAAGTGAAGTTAACAAGTGTTTAGATAGATTAGCTAATTTCTGCCCATATTATGGGCCTTGTTATTTTTATTGATAAGTACTAAGAAGCCGTAGTTTGGTCTATGGTCGGAGAACAGACTTTGTTTAAAAGAGGACACCAAGATTTTGTTTTGTCCTTTTGCTCTAATCAATTTAAAAATATCACCAAAGATAATCCAATTACACCAACTTTGTATTAATTTCCAAAGTCAATTCACGAAGTCAATCTGCTCTGTAAATATTAACATAAAATATTTCTTAACACATTTGTCATGAATAATATTTATTTTTTCCAGTTTGCTTGCTTCAGAATATTTAACATTTTTTCTACATCCTGTGGAATGTATCTATGTTTACTTATTCCTAGTTCCAAAATGGATAAAACTTGTAAGAGCTTTGTGTTATCCTTGCATATGCAAACGTTTTAGTGCTGAAATGAATTACTTAATCATTGGCTATCTGACCTTCTCAGGCACCAGTGCCAGGTATAGAGAAGAGCAAAGAAACTTTTGTGTAAAGAGAAAAAGATAATGCCATCACTATTATCACACACATACACAACCCTTCTTAACAAGGCACTGTAAGTGGCTTAATGATTACATTCATTATCCCCTGCAGTCACTGGACTTTCCAGATTATTCAAGGGCATACTTTCAAAAATATTGGCAATTTCTAGGATTTTAACAATTACTTTAATTCTTTGTTACATCACATTCCTCTTGTAACACATAATTACTCTTAAGGGCCTTTGAATAGCAGCTTCTGATGTGGTATCCAAGAAGTTACAGCTGCAACCTCTCTGCACAGAAAAAAAAAAAAATACTGTGGAAACTGAACAAAGGGAAATTAAGCAATGCCCAGTGACTTATGGGAAGTGGTATGTTTTCTCTTTCTCTCTCTCTTTAAAAGATATTAATAATGTAATTTATAAAATTGGAGAACATTAACTTACTAAATATATTGCTATTACTTGGCAGATTTAAGGAAGCTCTTCTGCTTAGTAGAGCATTTCTGGGAAGGGATAGAAAAAAAGACTTTTGCTGACTTCAGTTTCGGCCATCTCCAAAGTATTTGAAGCCCTAAGATTGATCATCCTAGAAAATTGAAGCAACACAGTGCAAACTTCTAAACTGGGGCTAGGATAGTGTATAGATAAGAATGACTAATAGAAACCCAAAGTGCAATTTCTGAACAGAAACCAATTGTAGGGCTGAATAAATGTGCATATAGTCGTGTGACTATCCTTTTGTATATCTTACAAGCATTTTTAATAGTAAGGAATGTAAACAACTGAGTGTAAATATAACTGCTGGGAGTGTGGATTTGGGCATAAAAATATAGCCTTTTACAGGGGGAGCTGCTCATATCCACATTCACTGGATCACAGATTGGGCTCCTTAACCTGTGGAGAAGCCTATGCTCACATTATTATGCAGAAATATTTTTTGAGTGTGTCTGGTGACATATCAAAGTTAGCCTTGCCATAGATGTATAGACTTACCATTTTTTCTTAACTCTTGCATTGGGGTTGGAGCAGAAGAGAAAAATCTTTCCTCTGCTATTTAAGGGACAGCTTTCTTTTGCTCTCTTTACACATTTTGGCACATAAATGGAGTTTATGTGCATATGGCTTCCTTTATTTTATTTTATAAAATAAATTTATTACTCTGTGGATAAGAGACCTTGGTGGTAAGAGAAAAAGCATTGTAGTAGAGAACATATTTTACAGGAACATATTTTACAGAAACCAAATCTGGAGAAGCTTTTGTAAAAGCTATCCTTCCAAACTTACAAGTATGTAAGGGAATTTTAAACCTTTTTTTTTTTTTAATCCATCTATAAAGTAGCATTTAAAAATAAGACTTAATGAGTTAAGGAATAGTAGAGAGCAGAAACAACAACTAGTGAATTTTAAAATACTTTTCTTTGTTTAGGTGCTTTGAGAAACTTGTCACCCAAGGTACAACCTTGGATCGTATTCCACCTTGGAGAAAGATTATGGGAACAGATAGTGAGGAAAGTTTAAAAGCTATAGAGGATTTTTTGTTTGTTTTTGAGAGGGACTAATTTATAATAATCAATGATACTCTGAGGGTAGTAGCCAGTTTTGCCCTTTCAGTAGAATAGAGAAGAAATATCCTTCTCAAGGGGGAGATGTATGTATATGAAATCTCTGAGGACAGAGATATGGAAGTGACTTAACCAAAACAGACAGTGGTCTCATTATTTTATTAACATAATTTCCAAATCTTCTAGGATTCTTAGCTGACCTACGAGTAGGGAAACTGAAGGGAAGATATATTTTGAAATATTTGCATATACATAATGCAGTCTCTTGGGAGTGGGACTCAAGTCTAATCACAAAATTCTTTGAAGTTTCATATATACTTTACACATAAAACTTAAAGGTAGTTTTATACAATGTTTTAAATAATTTTATGCATGAAACAAAATTTATGTTAAGTGCTTATGTGTAGAATTTTCCATTTGTGGTGTCACGTCAGCACTCAAAAAGTTTCAGATTTTAGAGCATTTCAGATTTCAGATTTTCAGATTCACAGGTGCTCCAGCTGTCTTAGATTACAATGAAAAGTTCGATTAAGCCTCTACAGTAGACATGATACAGTTAACATTGATGTGTTAAAATATGACTAAACTAGAATTAATAGCTAAGGTGAACTCCAACTCCTAAACACTTGGAAGTAAACCTAAAAATAAAAGAAAGAAAAACTATTACTTTAATATCACATTGGTCCAAGGGCAAAGTAAAACTAAAATTATTGGCTAGAAAATAATTTCACAGAAAACACTGTACCTAGAAAAAGATATGATACTAGTAAAATTTTTCTCATACAAAAGTTATTATCATAAATTACTTTTATTAAGAATGGAAATTATTAGAAATGCATTAAAAAGTGAGAAAACAATGTAAGCTTAAATTGAATATAATGAAGTAAAATGATAAATTAGAAAGAAAACTATAAAATAATTCACAAACTGATATTTTGAAAGTATCTAGCCTACAAAAAAAAAAAAAAAGAACAAAAAAGAGACAGCATTAGGAATGATATATTGGATGTAACCATTATTTCAACAAATAGATTTCAAGAACTGAAATCATAAAAGTTATAAAGAAATTTATACAACTGTCTTAGTCTTTTTGTATTACTGGGTAATTTATAAAGAAAAGAGTTTTGTTTGGCTCAGGGTTCTGCAAGCTGTACAAAAATCATCGTGCTAGAATATGCTTCTGGTGAGACCCTCATACTTCTGCTCATAGCAGAATTGAAAGGGAACCAGCAGTGGGGGATCTTTTAAAGATATACATTCAATTATGAATACTGTTCAAAACAATTTGGTAGCTCCCTAATGCACTAAGGACATATCTTTAATGTTTAATAAGGTCTATTACATGGCCTTCCTTCCTAAATGTGTAGGCATGCTACTGTCCTCATTACTCATTATTATTCTTCATCCATGGCACCACCTGTCATGCATAATCTTATCTCAAATCTTTCACGTACCTTGCACCTTCATGCTGGGATATTCTTTCACTGTACTTATTGTTAACTAAAAACTGCTTTTCTTTGAGCTATTAGGTTACATGTTATTTTTGCTAAGAAGATTTTCTTAAAAAACTAAATTAGATGGTGCATATTATTGAAAATACTAGAGTAAGTATTGATTGGTAAGATGAAAATGAGATCCAAATCATTGAATATATTTGTAAAGAGCATGTAGCTATCTCATGTGAACTCCACATTTCTAGAACTTAGAATTTACATATACAGGTATTAAAGGAGATTGCAGACAAGATTATTGAGCCACTATCAATGTTTGTTGAGGAAAAAAACACATGAGGTTAGGAAGAGTTATGAAGGATTAAATATGGGAAACTGCCTATTAATTTAAAAACTATAATAGTCAAGTTTACAAATTATTAACTGGATGACTTGCTATCAATGCTGAATGCAATTTTAGAAATAAATATTTTGTTAACATTTAAAACAGGAAAAATGTGTGATTATAAGTAAGTAGTATGGGTTTCTAAATGCAAAGCCTGTCAAACTAGCTTTTCAGCTAAGAAAATAGAATAGGCAGCATTTCTTGTCTTTATTAAGAGGTTTTCACTAATTTATTTAATATATAATAAATAGAGAAATATGAAACACAGGTAAAACTAAGAAGATGGTAACTGGTTGAAATACGATGCTTGAATTTAATAGTCGATTTTGAAAGATGTTTTTGGTGTGCTACAGAGCTATGTTTACTACTTTATCACTGTCTTAAATGAGTAGAGAGTGGGCTTATTATATTTTGTGTTTCAACTGGCAAAGGATGGTTGTTATGTTGAATATCTGAATTAAGTGGTAAGTTTTGTATCTTAAAAAAGCATAAATTTCAAAACGGTAAATATAAGACCATGTAATTTGTTCCCAACACTTATGTCAGAAGTACTGTCAACATGAATCCATAATATAGGACAACTTTAAGAGCAGCATACCATTCAGAATAGGTGAGTCAGTAATCCTACTCTGCACTACTCAGACTCTTAAATATTACATTCTGTTCTAAGCCTAACATTCTGAAATAGAGAAAAAAAAAATCTGAGACTTAGCCAGGAGAGAGTAACTATTATGATTGGAGAGTTGCAAAATTATCTCCTATAGAACAAAGTGCATGGAACTGGAAATTTACCATAGAAAAGAGAAGACTCCAGAGGAGAATAAATGTAGCAGTCTTCAGATACTTGAGAGTGATACCTGGCCATAGACTAGATGTAGACTGTGAAGTCCCTAATAGTAATGGGTGGTAAATAACAGAGACATTGCAGCCCAGTGCAAAATTATGTGAATGAAATAGATTGCTGTCTTTGTCTATTAAATGTATACATTAAAATTAATTTTTATCCATGTTAAAATAGTTTATCTGCTATAATATAAAAGGCAAAGCCTATATTCATTTCTGAGCTCAGTACAGTACAAAATATGTGTAAACATTCATGAAAAGAAAGCTTTTGTGGGAGGTGTATAGATAAGTTAGGAATTAAACCCATCAGCTTAGTCACAATACATTTATGTCATACTGGTATTGCATAAATTTTATTGTCAGAAGACTGAAACATCAAGTATATGCAGAAACATTACTGGAGTTTTTGATGTATTTTCCCATCGTTTTTAAACCAGAATAAGTCAATTATGTTATAATTAGCTTTAAGGTAATTCTATTATTGAGCTTAAGATTTCGCAGATACAGAAATGAAAGTGATTTTAAAATTCAATATTTTATACAAACTTAAAACTTATGTTTTCCAGTAAATATGATATCTTTGTTATGAGAATGTTGATTTATTAAAATAAATTATTTGTTACTAACCACTGAAACACAAATCAAGTCAATTAAATCATTCAATAATGTGATGATATATAATATTGTTATAAACCATATATATTTTCTGTCTCTCTATATATTACATACAATAATAATGCTTGTCTGGATATATTTTGCCACCTGCATGTTTGAAATATGAAGATAATTTTTAGGACTTCAAAATACATTTTTTATAAAAAGTATACACATATAGCTGATAGATACTTCAGCAGTTATCCAGACCTTCCCAATTTATAGACATATTCATTTGGGCTTAAAGTAGTCCTATATCCTCTTTATCATGAAATTTCTTCAAACATTCATGCTGATTATTTCATTGTGGTGTTTTAGAGCTAGGAACAGTGCTACTGATGTTTACTTAAGATTAAGAATAATTACATTGATTACTGTTTTAGATGGAAAGTAAACCCACATTTGCATGTAAAACAAACACAATGGTTTGGTACTTAGAAGAGCTAATCATGTTATGGATAGCACCCAAAGGTTCTCATTGAAATCTATGTGTAAATTTATCCGAGAGATGCAAGGTTTCTCAGTTGTGCACTCCAGGAATATTAATCAGCAAACTTTCAGGTTACAAGACACATTTCTACCCATCAAAACACAGATAGAGACCTAAAACAAGACAACAGTTAAAAAGGATGAAGGCAGAAGTTTTTCATCCTGCTTCAATTTTATATCCTCTTCACCTAGACCTGGGCCTTTGGCAACCAGGAACCTCGCTACAGTTTACCCACTGTTATTTTAGAGTATCTTGGCATATCAACCCCAATTGCTTGCCCTCATCAGTACTCTTCTTTCTCTATTTCCCACAAATTCAGTATATTCAGAAGAAAAGTGTAGAGGTGCTACTGGAGATGAGGTCGTATAGTATGCAAAGAGCTCTTGGACTGGTAGTTAAATTTTGTTCCTCTACTTTTGGTGAATTTTTGTAAGGACTACTTAAAATTACTCAGCGATATTTTTGCCTCCATATAGTGTTTGATAAAGCTTAGGAAAGGCATATTTTTAAGCCCAGGAAAATCACACAAGATAGTATGTTTTAGATATAATACATTTGACTGAAAGCTCTACAGATCAACTTCTAACTTAAGATCTGAGGGTCAGCTTCTAACTTAAGATCTGAGGGTAGGCCGGGCGCGGTGGCTCAAGCCTGTAATCCCAGCACTTTGGGAGGCCGAGACGGGCGGATCACGAGGTCAGGAGATCGAGACCATCCTGGCTAACACGGTGAAACCCCGTCTCTACTAAAAATACAAAAAAACTAGCCGGGCGAGGTGGCGAGTGCCTTTAGTCCCAGCTACTCGGGAGGCTGAGGCAGGAGAATGGCGGGAACCCAGGAGGCGGAGCTGAGATCTGGCCACTGCACTCCAGTCCGGGCGACAGAGCGAGACTCCGCCTCAAAAAAAAAAAAAAAAAACAGATCTGAGGGTAAAATTGTATTAGCACTCATGTACATGAAAATATTAGCACTCATGTACATGAAAATTATCCAAGAAATCCACTTACCTTCTACATTAGTAAGGGTCAGAGTAATACCTAGGATAGAGTAAATGCTCAGAAAAAGAAGGAATGTTTACTATATAGAGGGATTGCATATGTATATCAAGACTGACTGTAAAATATAATCATGAGCCTATGATACATTTTTTCAAACAACTAAAATGCAGCATCTTATTCATTAGGCAGAGGGAGAAGATTTTCTTCAATGTACTGCTGTAAACAGATGAAAAATTAGAAATCATCTACTTCACTAACACTCAAATGTATTTTATGGAGAAAATTCATAATACCCAAGGGCTTCTCCTTCCTCTGTCACATAGGATGAAGTTTTTTCTGTCCTATCTAAGGTCAAATCATTTATATTTTGCCAATTCTTATATCATGCAGTGAACTTCCCCAGAGCCTTGGTCTATGATATTATTTTTCCATCTCACTTTCTCTACATATCGTTTACTCTTTAGTCTATATATGTTTAAATCTTCCCCATTGTACAAAGAAAGCTACATCTAGCTACTGTCCACTATCTTTTCTTTTCTTTCTCATGTTAGCTTTACAATATGCATTCTACTCTCAACATATTCACTTTTACACTGCCATTAGTTGTCAAATTTAGTGTATTCTGACTTTCATGCTTATGTCTTCATTGTTCAAGATAGTTGCATATATTTTGAAAATGTTTAGCATCTCTTAATCCTGTGTATTAAATTTCAGTAGTTATAATAATCTGAAAACACGTCATGTATTTCCAGACACCCCATAATGGGATGGAATTATCCTGATTATAAATTATTGTTCTTTCAAAATTGTTCTTTTTAAGGTCCTCAGTGACACTCTAATTGTGAACACCAATAGAAGTTTCTTTGCATGCAAAACTTCCATGCTGCATTGTACACAATTAAACTCATTCTCCTTTTTAAAAACTTATATTTCCTTTGATTCTAAAGCAATGCATTCACCAATTTCTCTTTATACTTCTGTGATTTTTCTCTTTGCCCTTTGTCATTGATCTGCTGCTTAAATATCAGTGTTACTCAGAGTTACATTCTTAATCCACAGCATGTAACACTCTACAACAGAGGTTCTTAATACTTTTGGACTTTTTTGAACATCTCTTTTAGAATCTGTCCCAAAACGGAAAGTGTGGATGGTAATATGTATATCATACAAACATAGACAATTATATGTACATATCAGAAAGCTTATGAATTATTTGAGACTCATTAATGGATTTTTGATTAAGAACCCCTAATCATCTATTCTCTCTAACTGGGTTCATTTTGATAACCCTCAAATTTACGTAATTTATCTCCATGTTCACTACAAAAGTCTCCCGACTGTCCCTGCCTCTAGTCTTGCCCCAACAAATGCATCCTCTATTTAGCTGTCAGAATTATTTATCTAATATGGGAATCTGATTGCAAAACCTAAAGTCCACATTAACTGCTTCCCATTATCCGTCTGTACCTAGCTCTTCTGCCTCATCTCTTGTTATCTCCTACATAGAAATACTTTTTATGGGGTGCTCGCAATGAACCAGACGTTGCATTAATGATTTTACCTTACTTGTTTCAAAAATATTGAATCTTTTAAAATATATTGCTAAGAAATTTGGAGTTTTTAGTGGAAACTACAGTAATCTAGGAGCTTAAGCAAAATATGGAAGGAAAGTAATAGTGAAGGAAAAGATTTCCTGTGAATCATAGAATAAGATTAATAAACCATAGGGTTTAGGTTTTTTAAATTTATATCCAGACATTTATGATATTTTAATTGAATATTTGAAAGTCATTAAAATGGGCTGAGGAAAAGAATAGTGATTGCAAGGTCTCAGGACAAAAGTGAAAGGTGGAACTGGCATTAGGGGGCAAGAGCAGAGCGTACTTCATCTGTAGAGAATCTGCTAAAGGGCTGCTATAGCAGCCCTTACGTAATTGTCATTTAATGAATGGTTTGACTTACCTCAAGTTAGCATAATGGTTAAAAATCAATGAACTTCTCATTCTTCTCATCAGTGTTGCATAGCTCAGATTAAGTTTACATTGTCCTGGAGAGGGTGTTATTTAATGTGAAATATGTATATTGAATCAATATTTAGGAGATGGGGCAATAAAGAGTAGTCAAAAGATGTATTTCCTCCAAATTTGTCTTTACATATAAATATTTTTTAAAGTTTTCACTCAAATTAATAGTTCTTTTGCAAAGTAATATATATATATATATATTTATTCTCTTGTCTTCCCATTGGCATCTAGGGAAGAATTTTTTTTTTTCTGAAAATTTTGTCAATGGCTTCTTGAAAAGTAATAAAATCTGAAACTAAAGGTTTCAAAAATCCTATGTTCTCACATTGTTTTCCATCTAAAAAAAAATCAAGCAATTTGTTTTCAGCACTACTCATTTCATGATAAAAACAACATTGTATTTGCTAAAGGAAAAGTGGATTGCAAACAATTACTTATGACTTGCCCATGGCCATTTTTATACATTGCCTTGGGGGAGTAATTTAAAATAACCAATTTTACACTCTTCCTGTAAAAACATGCAGGCACTTTGATAAGATAAAACAGTAAAGATGCAGGTTTGTTTATAGTTAACCTTATATTTTGTTGTAATAGCAACACATATAGTTTTTGGTAACATATCTTTATTTTCTTTAAAATTTTCTTGAGGATTAATCTATATAAGTCTTATCTGCAAAGTATAATGGGTTCATAAATTCTAGTTCACAGTCAATTTCACAGGGAACCATCTCTAGGTTTAATCAACCTCCTAGATGGTCTTGACAAGCTTCAGTTATTCTGTTATTTCTCTTGTTTGGCAACAGACTGCTATTTTAGGATTAAGTGAAAATGCAATATGAGTGACTCACTGTAGAATCATTTTTTTTAAATCAGCCTTTGAGTTGGTCACAGAAATAAAAGACAACATTTTTAGTTAAATGTTTCACAAGTAGAAATTTAGAGACACACTTGCTTTACATATAACACAATTTCACATAAATTGCAGTTGATGGTGTAATTTTCTCCTGAAATATGGATCCTTTAAAATACCAATGACTCTTAACAATATTGGCTTTATTGCAGAAGTGACACTGCATTTTTAAGTTATCTGATTAGTCAAAAGAACAAATGCATTTCAAGGGCACAACTGTTGAAAAACAGTGGCAATTGCAAAATAATTGAAGCATGTCAGGATAACCTAGATAGCTGAACAGGAGTATATGATAACCTTTATGTATACAGTATTTGGAATCAAGGAAGACAGAAGGTTATTGAGTGCCTTTTCATATGGTTGCTAGAACTTCAAGTCTTATTCAGAATATAGTGATCAATTGTGGTTGTGTTCCTACACCATAGCAGAGTCAGCCCACAAGTCAGTTAAAATCCATCAGCTGGGGACCTAGGCAATGAGGGATTAGGAAATGCCTAAGTGAACTTTGCAGCAAAGCAACCACATAGAACAGTAAACATGGAAAAACAGCACATTGTGAACTTTTTGTTGTGATATCAAGATCACAGCTAAATCTCACTGCATAACAATTAAACCACTTAAAAGAAACTTTGTTATTGTAACTTTGGTACACCAGAATATGAACTGGAATATTTTAAATAATGTATAAAAACTCAAATCAAAGTTTGTAAAGTGGTAGTCTATGAGCAGTCAGTCCTCACAGTGTTTTACATTTAAAAAACTTTATATACTGCCTTGGGGGAAATTAGTAGACAACATTTAAGACTTGAGTATGAAGAAATATGTTAAAGAGAGTACCCTGGGATTTTATAGTCTCAGGTAGGTAGTAAGCAGTGACTGTTTCCGTTATACAGAGCATGGTTTCTCCAGTTTGCCCAAGTATCCACCACTCCCTATTGTTCACTGACACTAAAGCCAACTATCAGTCGTCACTTAATGTAAATCTTGCAATGTTTTTTGGTTTATAACTAGCATTTATGATTATAATTGTTCATTGCATTGACTCTGAAGACCTTGTGTTTATAATTCTGCTCTAAATAAAACTGATATGAAATTCTATGTCTAAAATGAGTTATCCTAGAAGTGTCTACTTACATGCCAGAAATCTAAAAGAACAATTAGGCACAGGATCTGAGAATTATATTGAATTAAGAAAAAAAGCTGAAAGTCAGTCACATGAGGTTTAGCATCCAAGGGTCAGACCAAATAGTAGGGAAAGAGGAGGAATACATTTCAGATAGAGAGACAAAGCCAACTTTGGGAATATTATCACCTTAAGCAAGTTCTTACTTATGTCACCAAGAGCAAGGCTCTTTGCTTCAGGGAAAAGGATGGGTGACTGTGTGTCTAAATGACTGTGCTTTTAAAATGGTTGGTAAGTGTTTGCCAGGCAGAAGCCAAGAATCTCATGTGATAGTGACTGTTCATTGTGGTAAGGGGCCAACCTCTCACTGACATTTTAGCATTAGTGATATTCTTACATTGTAATTGATTTTCTAGTGTTATTTTCATAGAAGAGAAAAATACAAAGCTATAACATTATAAAACATAATTTCAAAAACGAAACCTATCATCTAAAGCAAAAGCAAACACCATTTCTTTTGTGACTATCATACAAAATTAAGATAATCTAGAATAAAATATAAAGAATAAAATGTATTAACGGTAATGAATGATGCTGAAACTTTAGCTATAATGCGTTTTTCATATTTAAAGGAGCATATCACCTGATAGAGAATCAATTAGAGAAACTGTCTCATGTTCAGCTGTATGATTTGAACAAAATTCTTCACCTGGCTTAGTTCCACTTTTCTTATATAAAGTGTTATCATTGGAACACAAGATTCCTTAGACCAAGAGTGGACAAACTGTGGCCTGTGGACCAAATTTTATGAGTTGTTTCAATAAATAAAGTTTTTTTAATGTATACATTTAAAAATATTTTATTGTATGTATTTAAGGTATCCAACATGATGTTTTGATATACATATGCATAGTGAAGTGGTTACTACAGTCAAGTAAATTAATCTATCTATCATCTCACATGGTTACCTTTCTTTTCTTTTTTTTTTCGTTTTGTGGTGACAGTACCTAAAATCTACTCTCTTAGCAAATTTCCAGTACATAATACAATATTAGCTTTAATACTTTTGCTATAGCTTCAATCTCTAAACTTATTCATCTGAGATAACTACATCTTCGTGCCCTTTGATCAATATTTCCCATTTTCCCCCACCCCACCTTTCTACTCTGTTTCTTATAGTTCTTTTTTTTGTTTGTTTTTTGTTTTACTTTCCATATGTGAAAGAGACTATGCTGTACTTTCCTTTGTCTGACTTACTTAGTATAATATCCTCCAGGTCATCCACTTCGTGGTAAATGGCAGGATCTCTTTCCTTTTTAAGGCTGTATAATGTTCCATTGTGTGTGTATGTATATATCTGCACATATGTATGTGTGTGTGTATGTGTGTGTGTGTATATATATATATCACTATTTCTTTACCCATTCATTTATCCATGGACACTGAAGTTATTTCCGTATCTTAGCCATGGTGAACAATGTTGCAATAAACAGGAGTGCAGATATGTTTTGGGGGGTGATTATTTTATTTCCTTTGGGTTTGTACACAGAAGAGGCATACGTGGGTCATACAGTAGCTCTATTTTAATACTTTTAGGAGTCTCTATACTGTTTTCCACAATGCTGCACCAGCTGCATTAGTCTGTTTTCACGCTGCTGATAAAGACATACCTGCGACTGGGTAATTCATAAAGGAAAAGAGGTTTAATGGACTCACAGTTCCACATGACTGGGGAGGCCTCACAATCATGGCGGAAGGCAAAAGGCATGTCTTACATGACAGCAGGCAAAGAGAGAATGAGAACCAAGTGAAAGGGGATTCCCCTTATAAAACTATCAGATCTCATGAGACTTAGTAACACAAGAACGGTATGGGGAAAATCACCCTATGATTCAATTAACTCCCACAGGGTCCCTCCTACAATGGGTGGGAATTATGGGAGCTACAATTCAAGATGAGATTTGGGTGGGACACAGCCAAACCATATCATTCTGCACCTGGTCCCTCCCAAATCTCATGTTCTCACTTTCCAAAACCAATCATGCCTTCCCAACAGTCCTCAAAGTCTCAACTCATTTCAATATTAACTCAAAAGCCCACAGTCCAAAATCTCATCTGAAAGAAGGCAAATCCCTTCTGCCTGAGCCTGTGAATTCAAAAGCAAGTTAATTACAACCTAGATACAATGGGGGGTACAGGCATTGTATAAATACACCCATTTCAATTGGGAGAAATTGACCAAAATGAAGGGGCTAAAGGCCCCATGCAAGTCCGAAATATAGTAGGGGAGTGAAATCTTAAAGCAGTGATCTCCTTTGACTACATGTCTCACATCCAGGTCACGCTGATGCAAGAGGTGAGTTCCCATGTTCGTGGGAAGCTCTGCCTCTGTAGCTTTGCAGGGTATAGTCTTCCTCCTGGCTGCTTTCACAGGCTGGAATTGAGTGTCTGTGGCTTTTCCAGGTATACAGTGCAAGCTGTTGCTAGATCTATCATTCTAGGGTCTGTTGGATGGTGGCCCTCTTTTCACAGCTCCACTAAGAAGTGCTCCTGTGGGGACCTCAACACAACATTTCCCTTCCACAATGCCCTAAGCAGAGCTTCTCCATAAGGGCCCCATCCCTGCAGAAAGCTTCTGCCTGGATACCCAAGCATTTCCATACATTCTGAAATCTAGGCAGAAGTTCCCAAACCTCAATTCTTGACTTCTATGCACCTACAGGCTCAACACCACATGGAAGCTGCCAAGACATGGGGCTTGCACCCTCTGAAGTCATGATTGGAGCTGTACCTTGGCCTCTTTTAGCTATGGCTGGAGCAGTGGGGACCCAGGGCAACAAGTCCCAAGGCTGCACATAGCAGGAAGTGCCTGGTCCCAGCTCACGAAACCATTTTTTCCTTCTAGGCCTCTGGGTCTGTAATAAGAGGGACTGCCAAAAAGGTCTCTGACAAGCCCTGAACACATTTTCTTCATTGTCTTGGCGATTAACATTTGACTCCTCATTACTTATGTAAATTTGTGCAGCCAGCTTGAATTTCTTCTCAGAATATGGGATTTTTCATTTCTATTGCATCATCAGGCTGTAGATTTTCCAAACTTTTATGCTCTGTTTCCCTTTTAAAACTGAATGCTTTTAACAGCACCCAAGTCACCTCTTGAATGCTTTGCTGCTTAGAAATTTCTCTCCCCAGATACCCTAAATCATCTCCCTCAAGTTCAAAGTTCCACAAATCTCTAGGCCAGAGGCAAAATGCTGCCAGTCTCTTTGCTAAAACATAGCAAGACTCACCTTTACTCCAGTTCCAAACAAGTTTCTCATCTCCCTCTGAGACTACCTCAGTCTGCATTTCATTATCCATATCACTATCAATATTTTGGTCAAAGCCATTTAATAAGTCTCTAGGAAGCTCAAAACTTTCCAACATTTTCCTATCTTATTCTGAACCCTCCAAAATATTCCAACCTCTATTACCCATTTTCAAAATCGCTTCCATATTTTCAGATATCTTTATGGCAGTGCCTCACTCTACTGATATCAACTTACTGTCTTGGTCCATTTTCATGATGCTGTTAAATACATACCTGAGACTGGATAATTTATAAAGGAAAAGAGGTTTAATGGACTTGCAGTTCCACTTGCTGGAGAGGCCTCACAATCATGGCGAAAGGCAAAAGATGCATTTAACATGACAGCAGGCAAAAAGAGAATGAGAGCGAATGAGAGCCAAGTGAAAGGGGTTTTCTCTTACAAAACCATCAGATCTCATGAGACTTACTACCACGAGAACAGTATGAGGAAAGCTGCCTCCATGATTCAATTATCTCCCACTGGGTCCCTCCCACATCACATGGGAATTGTGAGACCTACAATTCAAGATGAGATTTGGATGGGGACACAACCAAACCATATCACCAATCTACATTCCCACTAAAAATCTACAAAGGCTTCCGTTCTCCACACGCTCACTAACATTTGTTATCTCTTGTCTTTTTAATAACAATCATCCTTATTTAAAATAAAATCCCATTTGTATATGCATTGTCTATGGCTGCTTTGTGTTATGACAGAGTTGAATAGTTTCAAAGACCATATGGTCTGAAGAGACCAAACTATTTACTATGTGGCCCTTTATGGAAAAACACTGTTGACTCATACCTTATATCCTCAACTAATTTTTTTTATGGTTTTATTTATCCAATGTTCTATAATTTTTTTTTATTATACTTTAAGTTCTAGAGTACATGTGCATAACATGCAGGTTTGTTACATATGTATACTTGTGCCATTTGGTGTGCTGCACCCATCAACTCATCAGTACCCAT
>NW_016804602.1:115542-135278 GCF_001698545.2 Rhinopithecus bieti
GGCTTTGTTTACCTACTTAAGCCTCAGCAATGGCAGGCGCCCCCCCCCCCACCCCGCTGCTGCCTTGTGGTTAGATCGCAGCAGACTGCTGTGCTAGCAATGAGGGAGGCTCCATGGGCGTGGGACCCTCCCAGCCAGGTGTGGGATATATTCTCCTGGTTTGCCCGTTTGCTTAAAGCGCAGTATTGGGGTGGGAGTTACCCGATTTTCCAGGTGTTGTGTGTCTCAGTTCCCCTGGCTAGGAAAAGGGATTCCCTTCCCCCTTGCGCTTCCCAGGTGAGGCGATGCCTCGCCCTGCTTCAGCTCTTGCTGGTCGGGCTGCAGTGGCTGACCAGCACCGATTGTCCAGCACTCCCTAGTGAGATGAACCCAGTACCTCAGCTGAAAATGCAGAAATCACCGTTCTTCTATGTCGCTCACGCTGGGAGTTGGAGACTGGAGCTGTTCGTATTTGGCCGTCTTGCTCCGCCCTCCTCAACTAATTTTTATAAGCAAATTAGATCAAAGCAAGCCATGTTGATCTGATTTAAAACTATTTGGATCTGTGTTATGATATATGATTTGTGGGCTTGATGCTGGAATTTACGGGAATTTCATAAAATCCATTAGAAGGGAAGAAAATAAGAAACCTGATAGTTTTTAAACATATTACACTCAGTGGTGTAATGAAAATGATAATGCTATGTTTTATGTTTCTACTGAGCATCTTTCAGGAAACAGCAACATAATGGTTGATAGGTTTCTATGGAGACAGATTTATTTTTAAATCAGCCTAAAACCATAGAAAAACCCTCATCAGTATATTTTGTTTCTTTCCACACACTCAGTCTTCAACCATGGTAGCTGCCTGCAGGTGATTAAATGTAATCCATTAAAGGAATGATTTTCAAACTTCAGCTGCATCAGAGTCACCAGAGGGCTTGTAGCGAGACAGGTTACTGGTCTCCATCTTTACAATTTGTGATTCAGTGGGGTTGGGAGAGGCAAGAATATGCATTTCTATTAAGTTCCCAGGAAGGAATGATTTGGGTACTTGGTCAAGGAACCGCACTTTGAGGACCACAACCTTAAGGTATTTACTCAGCGATGAAAAAACAAGTGGTGTCCTACATGACATCTGCATGTGTACATTTTGTTATGAGAAAGACTTAGATGACAGATTAATCATTTAAGCAAAATAAGTAAGCTTTAAATATACTCTTCCATGAATTCATCAAATCAATTAAAATCTCAGAATTATAATAATTAGAGGATGGAGATGAATTTTTGCCTCCCTTACAAGGTTATTTGGAAGTATTTTTGATTACTTAGTAATGTGAAAAAATTACTATTAAAGTATAAGATATTTATAAAAATTTTAAGATTGGCAAGTTTATAGAGATTTAGTTCTATTTCACTGATTTCTATACAGAATGCCTACTTCATCTTATCCCCAATATATTTTGAATGAACAGGTGCTATTTATATTGTTAGAACCTATATAACAATAAGTTATATTGTTCCACAATTCAGAACACATTCCAACATAGAAATTATAAACCATTCATTGAAAATGAGACAATGTACTAGATACCTCAAACGTAAAACATATATTTCTCATTTACTTCTCTCCATATCTACTCTTTACTTGTCTTCTCCCTATTTTCTGCTATGGGAGACTGATATACATGTGTTGCAACAACAGGCTTCTATGACCTCTGGTCTACTGTTGGGTTCAGCCAATTGGGACCCCAACAGGAAACCAGAGGATGAGAAGAGAATGGAAAGTAAGGGAAGGATAGCTATTTTCCTGGTTCTTCCCTGTGAAATTCCCTTATAATGTCTATGTTTCATCAGTGTCACTGTTCCTCTCATAGTAGCCTGCTCTACAGAACTTCCACTCCTTCCACTAACCTCGGTTCCCTGCTTCCTTCAGACTTGGTGAAGGTACAGCTTGATGCTGCTAACTTCACATGGGGATTCATTTGTACTGCCCGTATGCGCTACTCTAATCTTCATAAGAAGCCCTTTTGTAAATAAGCTCCCTTTAAATTATTGCAAGTTCAATGGAATTTGTTACGATCCTTGCTAATAAAAGCATCCTTGTAATGATTTAATTAAGGAACTATTTCTTCACTTAACAGATGAGAAAACTAAGACTCCAAGAGATGTGGCAGTGTCTAGATTCAAAATCAGTCTCAATTCTCAAAAGTACAGTTTTTCTGCTGTCAAAGGTTCTCAAGCATGGGCAAATATAAGATTACTTGGGGACTTTGTAAAACATGTTGATTAGTAAGCTTCATCCTCAAAAATTCTGATTACAAGATATATTACAAGTTTTAAAAATCTGTATTTTGAAAATAGCCCAGGTTTTTCTTAAAATAATAATATTAATATTAATTCTTACAACATTATTATAATAATTATGTAATCATACTAATACAGGTCTTCCTTAACTTGCAATGGTTTGACTTACAATTTTTCAACTTTACCATAGGTATGAAAATGATAAACATTCTATAGAAACTGTACTTCCAGTACACATACAACCATTGTGTTTTATACTTTCAGTACAGTATTAAATACATTGCATGAGTTATTTACACTTTATTATAAAATAGGCTTTTTTAGATCATTTTTGACCAACTGTAGTCTAGTGTAACTGTTCTGAGTATGTTTGATATAGGTTAGGCTAAGCTATGATATTCTGTGTGTTTGGTGTTTTAAACACTTTCTACTTAATATTTTCAACTTGTAATGGGTTTATTGGGACATAACCTCATTGTAAGCTGAGGAACATCTGTATATTATTAATTATATATTAACATATAAATCAATATATTAATATAGTAAAATTACAATTATGTCAATAAAAGTTTCTTTATAAATACTATTGCTCATTAACAATTTTATCTTCCCTATTAATCTTCATAACAATTGTAATGAAAACGTAGTATTTTATTCTCCTTTTACAGATGAAGAAACTAATGAATCAAGAATTTAAGTAACTTAACTAAGATTATATACTTTAGTTCAGCAGCACAGGTATCTGATTACAGAACACATACTCTTGAATCCTGCACTGTGCAGCGGGCCTCTGGATGATTCTTGGTGAGCTGCAGCAAACTATCATTAGGTCCCCAATTTACTGCCTCAATTTTCTCACTTCACCTTACGTCTCTACTTACTCATTAAAGGGCATGATTCTACCACGATTGTGGCCCTAATTTTAAATTTATCTTCTCATGTGAAGGGCTGTGAAATGAATAATTTAACCTGTTTTTATTTCTTTATTCATTAGTTTTATAGACATAGCTGTATCCCTTCTGAGCATTTTGGAATTAAAATGATGACCATAAGCAATTAAACTAGTTTTTTAAAAATTATCTGGATTTAGTAGTTATGCACAAATATGTGTCCAGTAGAAAACACACAGGTGTTCTTTCAACTAATTATATACAAATAATCTCAGTTAATTTTCCTCAGTTTTTAAACATCATATTAAACGTTTAGAACATTGCCTACAGGTGATAATCACAATTTTATTATATAGTATTTTCTTAAAATTCTAGAATACCATTCTCCAATAAAACTGTGCTGATGAAAACAATCTGTCTGCACTACCTAACACAATAGTCACTAGCCACATATGTCTATAGAGCATGTGATATATGGCTTGTAAAAGTGAAAAAATATTTGTAAAGATATTTTAATTCAATTAATTTAAATTTAAATAGTCTATTGAGTGGTGGCCATCTTATTGGACAAAACAGTTCAGTAAAGCACCTTAAAGAGCATTATTTTTTCACTGCTTCTTTATTTGACATATTTTAAGAATATTTTAAATCTGTGTTCTTTTTAAACTTGCAAGTGGTTAAGATATTTAAGCCATTAAAAGGATTCTGCTCTTCTTAAGTTCCCTTTTATTGCTATTTTAATTTAACCCACTCTATCAAAAAATATAGTTACATATGTATTTTGAATCTAATGACTTATTCCTTTTGTTCCTGTGTTATATTTTTCATGACTACAATTTTTTCACCTTGGAACTTACCTCTCTGTAGCTGTGATGGATGTTGTCAGAGTACTTGCAATGTTTAGACAGTTCCTCATGAATGACATTTGCCTGTAAGAATGCAATCCAGTGTGTCTTCTATAAATCTTTAATCAAATGTATAACTTGTTGTGGGGTTTTAATAAACTTGTAAACATAGGAAATTTAAAGCCATCATCTCACAGTTTTAATCCATAAAACATAGAAAAGTGGTTGTTATTTTATCCATCTGCAGCAAGATGGAGTAATTTTAACAAGCCTTGGAATAAATGCATTGCATATGATACACATTTGTCAGTTGAGTCTGACATCCTACTTCATGAATATAAAAGGTCCTATTTATCATGCAGTGATAGTCACACACATTATATTTATGATGTCTATATAGGAATAAGTTATTTTCTGAAGCTTTGTTATGTCACTGCATAGGAATTATCTAAAACAAAGAAATTATAATCATGTTAAGCATATAAGCAGAATGTAACTACTTCAAATTTGCCTTTAATTTTATATTAATCTATATGTTGGCTGGATTATGATTTTAATTTGTTGATTTTTTATTGTGTTCCTGTAATTGGTTACATCTGGAAGAAGGAAAGATTAATTCTGTCCTGCTTGTAAATGTCTACATTAAAATATATTTAGAAATATATGACTTCAATTTATCAAGCTGAACAAAAAAACAAAATTAAAGCAGTTGACTTATCTAACAGATATGAAAGGAGATTTTTATTTTAAGAGACAGTGTTACTTCTACATTCACCATAAAAGAGAATATTCAAAGAAGAGTAACAGAGAGAGAGATCATTAAAAGAAATTTAGAGATCATTAAATTTTTGACTTAAATGGTGTCTCATTCCTAAAAGTCACCTCTCCTACATTTTCAGTAAAATACCTATTAAAACACATTCTAAAAGAGAAAAAGCTTACATGATGAATAGTTGGACTGTCAGTCTCCCTATTTACAGGAACACAAAGATCTTTTTACCACCTGCATGGCCAATGAAAGTAGACTAAAATATCCAATCACAGGAACTCTCACAACAACCTTATAAGGTAGCTACTGATTATATCCCCATTTTACAGGTGGGATAAAGAGCCCAGAGTCATATGCCCATAATTCTATAGGGAGTAAGGGGAAGAGTCAAGATTTGAACCTAGTCCTGCTCATTATTTCATGCTCTTATCTATAATTATATTATCAACTAATAGTCTCTACCTTGTGAGACACTAATAAGATGAGAAAGATTTGTAACCATTTAGATGCCAGGAAGTAACTGTTTCTGCATTAGAATCATGTAAAGGGACATAAAAGAAAAAAAGTTGCTAATTCTATAAAAGATGGGAAAAATATAAGACAGATACTGTTGTTTTAGCCTTAGTAATTGACTACTGTCAGTAGCTTCTCAGCACAACCCATGATCCCTGGCAGATGTTAACTAATTGATAATTACATGATTGAATAAATGAACCAATTTTATGATCAGTGAATTGATCAATCAGGGAATGAGAGACTTTACAGAAAATCATAACCAGAATGTTGAAGGAATCTTGAAGTGTTATATGGAAACTATAAATGTTAGATTTGAAAGACAAATATACCTTCTAACAAGTAAAAATCCTTCAAATAATTGAAGACGGTAGATTTGTTCTGTGTGGCTCCAGAGAGAAAAATTAGGACAAATTAGTAAAATTACAACCCAGCAGAGTCTAACAGAAAATAAGAAAGTATTAGATAAGAGTTGTTTCAATTTGAATTTTAATTTATAAAATGTAAAAAAAGAAGAAAAAAAACAGTGTAGTAAAAACCATTTTTCAAATTACATGTCAGACTCTCAGTGTGTAGCCTATTAATATATTATTGAGATTTTAAAGTAAGGATTATTTTATTTGACCAACTCAGAGATAAAACTGACCAGTTTTATGTTTTAAGCTTCATTTGCCTCTGAAGTGCTTGGCAATATATACTTTTTTCACTCTTATGTTTAAAAGGGAGTTTAATCATGGCCAAAGTTTGTTTATTTCTTTTGAAAGCCCATCCTCCTAATAGGGCTCAATACTCAAATTGAAGCAACATTGGTAGCACATAGAATTATGAGTATCTCTATCTTCAAAACACTTTCAGTATACACATGACAATTATGTATATGATTATATTTCAGTACTGTAGGTTTTGAATCTGAAGTTGTATTTAAAGTAAGGAGACTCACTTTCCACCATGTCCTCCTACTCTAAACCACACCAATTTAAATTATTCTAATTAGGAGTTGGCAAGAGTAAGACAATAGCTCCCTAATTACCAGCTGTTTACTTACCTTATTGTGAAAGATGGTGAAGCATTATTTAATGACTTATTCAGCCATGCATAGGAAACCTGGTTTGATAAGTGGAAAAGATAGAACTAAATAACTCAAGCCACTAAAAGGTGTATGTTTCATTGTTGATCAGCCAGGGAAACCTATATATAAATTTAAATAAATCATGGTTCTAAAGCTAAACTGAGTTTGGCAAGTTTCTCTCTGAATAAGGAACTATTGCATCAGTAGTCTCAGGGATCACAAATAAAATAAGAAAAGAAGAGATCTGTCTAGCTTTATGAAGAATGGAAAACTTTGAAATGAGGAAGAAGCCTTTCATAGAAAATATATTCTTCTTAGGAAGGAGGCAAAATATACCAGCGCTTCCCTTACTTTCCCCCAATCAAATGAAGTCTGTCTGTGGTGAGCTGCCTAGAGTTGAGGGAGGGGGGACCCAAGTACTTTTGTGGCCTTCATCACTGGAACTGTGCTAGTTTGTCTCTGAAGCCAGCCCAGCACTGAGTTTCATCTAAGGCTCTTGGTAAGCACTGTCTGGCTACTGCCTATCTTTGCTCAACACCCCAGGGTTCTACAGTCAGCAGGTGGTGAACCCATCCATCCTTCAACAAAGTAGTTTCCCTAGCCCTAGGCAGGTCCAGAGATGCTGTCTGGGAGCCAGGGTCTAGAACTGGAAACCTTAGAAATCTACCTGGTGCTCTATTCTACTGCAACTGTATTGGTACCTAAGACACAGATAAAGTTCTGCCCACATTTTCCTCCTTTTTCATAAGAAATGGAGTCTCTCCCCATGGCCACCACTGCTCTAGGCCCATGGCAAATACTGCCAAGCTACTGCTAATGGTCACTCAAGACCCACGGCCTCTTCAGTCAGCTTGTGGTAAATGCTGCCAGGCCTAGAACTCTCCTTTCAGGGCATTAGACTCCCTGCTGGCCCAGAGCAGGTTCAGAAATGCCATCCAATAGCCAAGACCTGGAATTGGGGACCCCAAGAGACTGCTTGATGCTCTACCCCACTGTGGCTGAGCTGGTATCTAAGCTTTAAGACAAAGTACCCTTTACTCTTCCCTCTCCTTTACTCAAGGAGGAGTCCCTCTCTGTAGCCACCACAGCTTGGAATATTCTGGATCATATCTGAAGCCAGCACATCTCTGAGTAGGTGCGTACTTCCTGGCTACACCTGCTGCTTATTTAGGATCAAAGGCTCTTTAGTTAGCAGGTGAAGAATTCTTCCAGGACAGGTCCTTCCTCTCAAGGCAGCAGGTTCCCTCCTGACCCAGAATGTGTCTAGAAATGTCATCCAAGAGCTGGTGCCTGGAATGAGGGTGTCAGGATTGTGTCCAGTGCTGTATCCTACTATGGATGAGTTGGTAACCAAGTCATAAGACAAAGTCCTCTTTACTCTTCCCTCTCCTCTCTTCAAGTGGAAAGAAGGAGTTTCTTTTGAAGCTGTTGACTGCGCTGCCTGGGGCAGGGGATGGGTGGTGCAAGCACTACCTTGACTGCCCTGGCTAGTATCTCACTGGGTTGTTTGCCCCCCAAGTTCACTGGCTCTAAGCCCAACATAGCATCAAGACTTGCCCAGAGGTTTCAGTGCTGGTGGCATAGACTACCTTTCAAGTTCACTGAGGACCCTACAGCACTTTAGCCAAGGATGGCAAGGCTTACTGAAACTAAGATTCTGACAACTAAAATGGACATTTCCCCTCTGGGGGTCTAAATCCCCCCACTATGGAAGCCATCTGAGTTCTCAGCATTACTTTCTGCTGTGACAAGGCAGCACTAAGTTCCAATACAGAGTTTCATAATCACTGCCATCTTCCTCTCCCAAGCACACAGATTTTCTTTCCCTGCCACACAGTTGCTGCTGCTGCCAGGGTTTTGGGAGGCATGGCATGGGCAATTCAAGACTGGCTCTCTTACCCTCTTCAGGGCCTCTTTCAGTGATATGAAGTTAAAACCTTATTAATAAGTGGGTAAAGGACATGAACATTTTTCAAGAAAAGAAAAACAAGTGACCAAGAAACATATGAAAAAAAAGTTCAATACCCCTAATTATCAGAGAAATGCAAATTAAAATCACAATGTGATATAACCTTACACCAGTCAGAAGAGCTATTATTAACAACTCAAAATAATAACAAATGTTGGCAAGGATTCAAGGAAAAAGGAACAGTTATACATGGCTGGTGTGAAGGTAAATTTGTGCAACCTCTATGGAAGACAGTATGGAGATTTATAAAGAAAATTAAAAATTGAACTACCATTCAGTTCAGCAATCCCAGTACTAAGTATCTACCCAAAGGAAAAGAAATCATATACAATGGATACCTGCACTTGTGTATTTATATTATTATTTACAATAGCAAAGAAATGGAATCAACCTAAGTGTCCATCAACAGATGATTAGATAAAGGTGGTGTGTGTGTGTGGGTGTGGGTGTGTGTGTGTGTGTGTGTGTGTGTGTGTAGGATAGTTCAGAAAAGGTTTCATGGTAGAGTTGATTCTTAAATTAAGCAAGTTCCTATTGAATTAAGTAGANTCATTAAATTTTGACTTAAATGGTGTCTCATTCCTAAAAGTCACCTCTCCTACATTTTCAGTAAAATACCTATTAAAACACATTCTAAAAGAGAAAAGCTTACATGATGAATAGTTGGACTGTCAGTCTCCCTATTTACAGGAACACAAAGATCTTTTACCACCTGCATGGCCAATGAAAGTAGACTAAAATATCCAATCACAGGAACTCTCACAACAACCTTATAAGGTAGCTACTCATTATATCCCCATTTTACAGGTGGGATAAAGAGCCCAGAGTCATATGCCCATAATTCTATAGGGAGTAAGGGGAAGAGTCAAGATTTGAACCTAGTCCTGCTCATTATTTCATGCTCTTATCTATAATTATATTATCAACTAATAGTCTCTACCTTGTGAGACACTAATAAGATGAGAAAGATTTGTAACCATTTAGATGCCAGGAAGTAACTGTTTCTGCATTAGAATCATGTAAAGGGACATAAAAGAAAAAAAGTTGCTAATTCTATAAAAGATGGGAAAATATAAGACAGATACTGTTGTTTTAGCCTTAGTAATTGACTACTGTCAGTAGCTTCTCAGCACAACCCATGATCCCTGGCAGATGTTAACTAATTGATAATTACATGATTGAATAAATGAACCAATTTTATGATCAGTGAATTGATCAATCAGGGAATGAGAGACTTTACAGAAAATCATAACCAGAATGTTGAAGGAATCTTGAAGTGTTATATGGAAACTATAAATGTTAGATTTGAAAGACAAATATACCTTCTAACAAGTAAAATCCTTCAAATAATTGAAGACGGTAGATTTGTTCTGTGTGGCTCCAGAGAGAAAATTAGGACAAATTAGTAAAATTACAACCCAGCAGAGTCTAACAGAAAATAAGAAAGTATTAGATAAGAGTTGTTTCAATTTGAATTTTAATTTATAAAATGTAAAAAAAGAAGAAAAAAAACAGTGTAGTAAAACCATTTTCAAATTACATGTCAGACTCTCAGTGTGTAGCCTATTAATATATTATTGAGATTTTAAAGTAAGGATTATTTTATTTGACCAACTCAGAGATAAAACTGACCAGTTTTATGTTTTAAGCTTCATTTGCCTCTGAAGTGCTTGGCAATATATACTTTTTTCACTCTTATGTTTAAAAGGGAGTTTAATCATGGCCAAAGTTTGTTTATTTCTTTTGAAAGCCCATCCTCCTAATAGGGCTCAATACTCAAATTGAAGCAACATTGGTAGCACATAGAATTATGAGTATCTCTATCTTCAAAACACTTTCAGTATACACATGACAATTATGTATATGATTATATTTCAGTACTGTAGGTTTTGAATCTGAAGTTGTATTTA
Source organism: Rhinopithecus bieti (assembly GCF_001698545.2). Classification (NCBI taxonomy): domain Eukaryota; kingdom Metazoa; phylum Chordata; class Mammalia; order Primates; family Cercopithecidae; genus Rhinopithecus; species Rhinopithecus bieti. Next base: position 125,794 of record NW_016804602.1, read on the forward strand.
AAGTAAGGAGACTCACTTTCCACCATGTCCTCCTACTCTAAACCACACCAATTTAAATTATTCTAATTAGGAGTTGGCAAGAGTAAGACAATAGCTCCCTAATTACCAGCTGTTTACTTACCTTATTGTGAAAGATGGTGAAGCATTATTTAATGACTTATTCAGCCATGCATAGGAAACCTGGTTTGATAAGTGGAAAAGATAGAACTAAATAACTCAAGCCACTAAAAGGTGTATGTTTCATTGTTGATCAGCCAGGGAAACCTATATATAAATTTAAATAAATCATGGTTCTAAAGCTAAACTGAGTTTGGCAAGTTTCTCTCTGAATAAGGAACTATTGCATCAGTAGTCTCAGGGATCACAAATAAAATAAGAAAAGAAGAGATCTGTCTAGCTTTATGAAGAATGGAAAACTTTGAAATGAGGAAGAAGCCTTTCATAGAAAATATATTCTTCTTAGGAAGGAGGCAAAATATACCAGCGCTTCCCTTACTTTCCCCAATCAAATGAAGTCTGTCTGTGGTGAGCTGCCTAGAGTTGAGGGAGGGGGGACCCAAGTACTTTTGTGGCCTTCATCACTGGAACTGTGCTAGTTTGTCTCTGAAGCCAGCCCAGCACTGAGTTTCATCTAAGGCTCTTGGTAAGCACTGTCTGGCTACTGCCTATCTTTGCTCAACACCCCAGGGTTCTACAGTCAGCAGGTGGTGAACCCATCCATCCTTCAACAAAGTAGTTTCCCTAGCCCTGGGCAGGTCCAGAGATGCTGTCTGGGAGCCAGGGTCTAGAACTGGAAACCTTAGAAATCTACCTGGTGCTCTATTCTACTGCAACTGTATTGGTACCTAAGAAACAGATAAAGTTCTGCCCACATTTTCCTCCTTTTCATAAGAAATGGAGTCTCTCCCCATGGCCACCACTGCTCTAGGCCCATGGCAAATACTGCCAAGCTACTGCTAATGGTCACTCAAGACCCACGGCCTCTTCAGTCAGCTTGTGGTAAATGCTGCCAGGCCTAGAACTCTCCTTTCAGGGCATTAGACTCCCTGCTGGCCCAGAGCAGGTTCAGAAATGCCATCCAATAGCCAAGACCTGGAATTGGGGACCCCAAGAGACTGCTTGATGCTCTACCCCACTGTGGCTGAGCTGGTATCTAAGCTTTAAGACAAAGTCCCCTTTACTCTTCCCTCTCCTTTACTCAAGGAGGAGTCCCTCTCTGTAGCCACCACAGCTTGGAATATTCTGGATCATATCTGAAGCCAGCACATCTCTGAGTAGGTGCGTACTTCCTGGCTACACCTGCTGCTTATTTAGGATCAAAGGCTCTTTAGTTAGCAGGTGAAGAATTCTTCCAGGACAGGTCCTTCCTCTCAAGGCAGCAGGTTCCCTCCTGACCCAGAATGTGTCTAGAAATGTCATCCAAGAGCTGGTGCCTGGAATGAGGGTGTCAGGATTGTGTCCAGTGCTGTATCCTACTATGGATGAGTTGGTAACCAAGTCATAAGACAAAGTCCTCTTTACTCTTCCCTCTCCTCTCTTCAAGTGGAAAGAAGGAGTTTCTTTTGAAGCTGTTGACTGCGCTGCCTGGGGCAGGGGATGGGTGGTGCAAGCACTACCTTGACTGCCCTGGCTAGTATCTCACTGGGTTGTTTGCCCCCCAAGTTCACTGGCTCTAAGCCCAACATAGCATCAAGACTTGCCCAGAGGTTTCAGTGCTGGTGGCATAGACTACCTTTCAAGTTCACTGAGGACCCTACAGCACTTTAGCCAAGGATGGCAAGGCTTACTGAAACTAAGATTCTGACAACTAAAATGGACATTTCCCCTCTGGGGTCTAAATCCCCCCACTATGGAAGCCATCTGAGTTCTCAGCATTACTTTCTGCTGTGACAAGGCAGCACTAAGTTCCAATACAGAGTTTCATAATCACTGCCATCTTCCTCTCCCAAGCACACAGATTTTCTTTCCCTGCCACACAGTTGCTGCTGCTGCCAGGGTTTTGGGAGGCATGGCATGGGCAATTCAAGACTGGCTCTCTTACCCTCTTCAGGGCCTCTTTCAGTGATATGAAGTTAAAACCTTATTAATAAGTGGGTAAAGGACATGAACATTTTCAAGAAAAGAAAACAAGTGACCAAGAAACATATGAAAAAAAAGTTCAATACCCCTAATTATCAGAGAAATGCAAATTAAAATCACAATGTGATATAACCTTACACCAGTCAGAAGAGCTATTATTAACAACTCAAAATAATAACAAATGTTGGCAAGGATTCAAGGAAAAGGAACAGTTATACATGGCTGGTGTGAAGGTAAATTTGTGCAACCTCTATGGAAGACAGTATGGAGATTTATAAAGAAAATTAAAATTGAACTACCATTCAGTTCAGCAATCCCAGTACTAAGTATCTACCCAAAGGAAAAGAAATCATATACAATGGATACCTGCACTTGTGTATTTATATTATTATTTACAATAGCAAAGAAATGGAATCAACCTAAGTGTCCATCAACAGATGATTAGATAAAGGTGGTGTGTGTGTGTGGGTGTGGGTGTGTGTGTGTGTGTGTGTGTGTGTGTGTAGGATAGTTCAGAAAAGGTTTCATGGTAGAGTTGATTCTTAAATTAAGCAAGTTCCTATTGAATTAAGTAGAGGACATTCCAGGAAAAGTGAAATACGTTAATAAGACACAAAACAGGTTTGCATGATAAGAATCTCTGTATGTTTTTGTGAGCCCACAGCACCTGGTTTAAAGGATGTCTCTTGATGGGAGCTCTCAGAGAGTGGTTTTTGGAAATAGGATTACACAAGAACCATGTATCCGTCTGAAAAACACCTTGGACTTTATGTTACAGGCATTACAGAACTATGAGCAACTTCTCTCTTATAGGAAGTTATAAATTTCTTGAAATTGGTACTCAAGATCAAGGTTCTAAGTACACATTTACTATATGATACTTGAAGCCAAGGAGATGAACAAGCTCAGTCTTAGGCAAAAGTAGGAGGCTATGCTCAGACTCCTGGGGGTACTGATATTTAGAGACCCCATGTCTTTACAAAGCTGTCAAGTAAGATGAGAGCAGAAAAGTGTCCATCAAATTTAGCAATTTTGAAGTTACTTGTAACCTTTGCCAAAGCAGTTTAAACATATACAATGAAAAGGGCAAGTACAAGGGGGGGGAAAATCAATGAGTTAGTGTGATAGGATTTTATCTATTCTGCATGTTACCAAGTTTCAAAAGAGCAGTTGTTTTGCAGGGAATATATCTCATTTGTTTGTATTTTAATTGATAAATGCAAATGTGTCAACAAAACAGTACATAACAACAAAAGGAGCAATATTCATAAATGTCCACAGGCCCCAGACTGCCTCATGTCAAATAGCACTGTAGGATTTCCATACCTGAATACAATCATGTCAAATGCATCCCCTCGAGTGACACTATCAGTGATAAGGTTCAAATTTTCTCATATTTATGGCCTAATATTCTCTGAAAAATTAAACACAACTTTGAACAAATGTAATTTGCTGAGTGGTGTAAATTATTTAAAAAATTATGAATCTCAGTATATCTAAGATATTCAGAGGCTGGCTATACCATTTAAAAGACAGCAGGTGGGATTAAAGGGTGCAGGATATATTTTGTGGCATGTTTTATAAAACCTTTTTAGTTCAACCATTGTGGAAGACAGTGTGGTGATTCCTCAAGGATCTAGAACAAGAAATACCATTTGACCCAGCAATCTCATTACTGGGCATATACCCAAAGGATTATAAATCATTCTATGATAAAAACACATGCACACCTATGTTTATTGTGGCACTGCTCACAATAGCAAAGACTTGGAACCAACCCAAATATCCATCAATGATAGACTGGATTAAGAAAATATGGCACATATATACCATGGAGTACTATGCAGTCATAAAAAAGGATGAGTTCATGTCCTTTGTAGGGACATGGATGAAACTGGAAACCATCATTCTCAGCAAACTATCACAAGGACAGAAAACCAAACACCGCATGTTCTCACTCATAGGTGGGAGTTGAACTATGAGAACATGAACACAGGGTGGGGAACATCACACACTGGGGCCAGTCGGGGGTTGGGTGGCTAGGGGAGGGATAGCATTAGGAGAAATATCTAATGTAAATGACGAGTAAATGCACGAAGTTGATGGGTGCAGCAAACAACATGGCACATGTAACCTATGTAACCAAATCTGCATGTTGTGCTATGTACCCTGGAACTTAAATTATAAATTTTTTAAAAAAAGGCCAAAAGTAAATAAATAAATAAATAAATAAATAAATAAATTTTTTAAAATGTAAGAAATAAAACATTTTTAAAAGAAAATTAGAGTTTATTCTAAAGTGCTCTGATGATGTTTATGAAACTGGCCTTGTTTAAAACTGGCCTCCATTCACCCAAGTGGACACTGGTTAAAACAGGGCTGTAGTGCTGCAGCTGTCCACTTTCAGGTGGTGTCTGCATATTATGCAGAGCCACGGTATGCAGACACCACTCATAAACCACACCCTAGTCTTCTCTTCCTATATCAACTGATCACAGGGAACTTCTCATGAGGCCATCAGTGCAGGCTGAGGGGGAAAAAGTGGGATAGCAGTAGTGGGAACTATGGGCATTTGAACCACTTCCTCATGAAACCCACTTGTTTCCTCAGGACATGCTCAAGCCTGATCACATATTTACCACTTCCCTTTGATGATGGAATAGAATGCTGCTACACAGGCCCAACTTTATGGTTAGATGTGTCAGAAAGCACCCAGTTCATGATAGGCAATTCAGGTCACATGGTGATTTGATGACCCATAGTCAAACATTCAGTTTCTATCAAAGCCCGATAACAAGCCAAGAACTGTCTGTCGAAAGGAGGGTGGTTATCTGCAGAAGATGCAGGGCCCTCCTCCAAATCCTAGAAACTTTTGCTGTGATCCATCTATGGGGACCTGCCAAAGCCTCCAAATAGCATCCCTATCTGTCACTGACACCTCAAGCACCACTGGATCTGCTGGATCATATGTCCCAAGTGGCAGAGCAGCTTGCACAGCAGCCTAGACCTGTTTCAGAGCCTTCTGTTCTGGACCTGACTCAAAACTGGCATCCTTTCGGGTCACTAGATAAATGGGCCAGAGTAACACACCCAAATGAAGATTATGTTGCCTCCAAAATCCAAATAGGCCCACTAGGTGTTGTGCCTCTTGGTTGTAGGAGGGGCCAAATGCAGGAACTTATCCTTTGCCTTAGAAGAAAGGTCTTCACAGGCCCCTCATCACTGGACCCCTAGAAATTTTACTGAGGTAGAAGGCCCCTGAATTTTAGTCAGATTTATTTCCCATCCCCTGGCACACAAATGTCTCATTAATAACTCCAGTGTGTTTGCTACTTTTTGCTCACTAGATCCAATCAGCGTAATGTAATCAATGTAACGGACCCACGTGATATCTTGTAGAAGGGAAAAGTGATCAAGATCTCTGCAAACAAGATTCTGGCACAAAGCTGGAGAGTTGATATACCCCTGAGGCAGGAGGCAGATTACTTCAGGTTGGCCTTATGGACAGTAATGGAGAAAAAAGCATTTGCCAAATCAGTGGCTGCATGCTGGGTACCAAGAGATGTGGTAATTTGCTCAAGTAATGAAACCACATCTGGTACAGCAGCTTCACTTGGAGTCACCACTTGGTTACGCTTATTATAAGGTACTGTCATTATTCAACATCCATCTGTCTTGTGAACAGGCCAAATAGGAGAGTTGAACAGGGATGTGGTGGGAATCACCACCCCTGAGTATCTCAAGTCCTTGATGGTGGCACTAATCTTTGCAGTCGCTCCAGGGATGCAATATTGTTTTTGATTTACACTTTTTCTAAGTAGAGGTAGCTCTGAAGCTTCCATTTAGCCTTTCCCACAATAATGGCTCTCATCCTACCAGTCAGGGAGCCAATGTGGGGATTCTGCCAGCTGCTAAGTATGTCTATGCCAATTACACATTCTAGCACTGGGGAAATTACCACAGAATAAGTTGAGGGACCCACTGGACCCACTAAGTAGGATCTGAGCTAAAACTCCATTAATTACCTGACCTCTGTAAGCCCCTGCTTTAACCAGAGGACCACAATGACATTTTGGTCCCCTGGAATGAACATCAACTCAAATCTAGTGTACAGTAATATCCGGAAAGTCTCAACATTCCTCTTTTCCCAATGCACAGTTACTCTGGTAAAAGGTTGGAGGTCTTGTTGGGGAAGGATGGGAAAAAGGTTAACATTATAATTTGTTGGTAATGTAGTGGAGTCCTTCCTTGAGTAGACCTGGCCTTCCCTTTATTCAAGGGGTTCTGGGTCTATAAACTGGTTCAAGTCTTAAATTGATTGAGGGGCCATGATTCTCTATTTTTATAATTTAAATTATTCATTTGTCCACTCGACCTGGAAGTTTTCTACTTCTACAAATTAAGTAAGAATGCAGTAGGCTGCCACCTCGGGATCCAATTATTCCCATTGCCTTTAACTTTTCTAATTGAGTGACTGTGGTTCCATTGTAAGATCTGTCATAGAGAGAAGATCAATCACAGAGCTCTTCAAGGATGCAGATGCTCACCTCACAAATCTATTTCACAAAGTATTGGTGAAAGATATGTGTTCTAGACCCTTCCAACTGGGATGAGTGGATTTAAAGTGGTTAATTCACTTTAGCATCCCTATCTTCCTAAGCCTTTGGATCTCTTCCTCTACATTAAACCAAGGGAGATCACGCATTTCAGCTCATTCACAGTGGGCCACCTTTTTATTCCTATTTCAGCTAACCAAGCAAATAAACTATTAGAACCCTTTTTAACTCCATGAGCTGCAACATTAAATCCAGAATCCCTGCTTACTGGGCCCAAATCAATAAATTCAGCCTGATCCAACTTTACATTTCTTCCACCATTATTCCAAATGCTTAATATCCATTCCAATGCCTGTTCTCCAGATTTCTGCTTATATACATTAGAAAACTCAAGCAGTTATTTTGGGGAGTAGTGTACTACCTTGTGGGTCACACTCTGAACTTCACCTCTTGAGGCCTGTCAGGACTTTGGTTACAGGTCTAGAAGCAAACAGGGGTGTTGGGGTTAGTTACTGAGGAGAATCAGCATTGTCTTGCCTGGCAACTGCCTCAAGAGAGGCCATCACTGTTGCCTCAGGCAATGTATGGTTAATCACCTCAGTCAAAAGTGGCAAGACTGATGGCAGTGTAGGTGGAGGAGGGAATGTTGCCACCACTGGGGATGGGGAGGCTGTTTCCTCTGGTAAGAAAGGCTTATCAGAGTTTACAAGCTTAGTATCCCCAGCTTCATCAGGGTCCTCCCACATGTCCCCATTCCAAGTTGCAGGGTCCCATTCTTTTCCAATCATTTCCCTTACTTTATCAGTAGACAGGTGGTGAGGCTGAGCATACACCTTTTGTTGAAGGTCAGCCACTCGCATGATAAGAGCTTGTGTCTGATTTCCCACATTTTCAGCCCTTTGTCTACAGGAGATAAAACTCTCACTCAGGACAATCTTAGATGTGAGGCTTAGTATGTGCTTCTGGAACCACGAGTTAGAATCCCTGAGCTACCTATTTTCTTTAATCACTTTGTCCAGTGAACTTAGGAGCAACCAATCAACTTCACTATATTCCCTGGTTACCACATTTGGTTGAAGGTATTATATATAGGGTCACTAAATTTCTTGACTCTCAAGAGCAGTGAATCAGGAACATCAAGTCCATTTATTTTGCATAACCCTCTAAACAGTTTATGCCAAGTTCTGTTAGTCTTCTCCCTACTTTTAGAAGTAGAGTTCTTAGCATTCTGGGGTCTAATCATATTTAGCAGCCAACTCCAGTAACCCCAAAACCAACTAAAGAAATCCATCTTTAAATACGGTTCCTCTAAAACCACTTCTGGTACCAAAATCTGCATTAGGGTTCTCTAGAAGTAGAAAACCAATAGGATAGATGCATCTATGAAGAGAAGTGTATTAAAGAGTATTCAGTCACATGACCACAAGGTAAAATTCCCTAATAGGTCATCTGTCAGGAAGCTGGAAGCCAATCTGAGTCCCAAAACCTCAAAAGTAGGGAAGCTGATAGGTCAGCCTTCAGTTTGTGGCCAAAGGCCACATCGCCCCTGGAAAATTACTGGGGTAAGCCAAAGAGTCCAAAAGCTGGAGAACTTAGAGTCTGACATTCAGTGGCAGGAAGCATCCAGCACAGAAGAAAGATGAAGGCTGGAAGACTCAGCCAGTCTGCTTTCTTCATTCTTCTGCCTGCTTTTATCTTAGCCATACTGGCAGCTGATTAGATGGTACCTACCCAGATTGAGGGTAGGTCTTCCTCTCCTAGTCCACTGACTCAAATACTAATCTCCTTTGGTGACACACCCGGAAACAACATTTTGTATCCTTCATTTCATTAACTACCACACTGGTATTTTAAGAAACATTGAAAATAAAGAGTAAGGAAAATGTTACCTAAAGTAATCCACAGATTCAGTGAAATTCCTAACAAAACATCAGTGACATTCTCCTTAGCAATAAAAAAAAAGAAAAAAGTCCCCAAGTTTGTATGAAGTCACAATGACTCCAAATAGCCAAAGCAATCTTGAGCAAATAGAACAAACGTGTAGGCATCACACTACCTGGCTTCAAAATATACTGCAAACTTACAGGAACTAAAACAGCATGACATTTGCATAAAATCATACACATAGACAAATGGAACAGAACAGAGAACCTAGAAATAAGTCCACAAATTGATAGTCAAGTCATTTTGACAAAGACACCATTAACATACATTGGGTAAAGGACTTTCTCTTCAATAAATGGTACTTGGAAAACTGGATAATCATATGCAGAAGAAAGAAACTATACCCCTATCTCTCACCACATATAAAAATTGAGTCAAGGCCAGACGTGGTGGCTCACGCCTGTAATCCCAACACTTTGGGAGGCCCTGGCAGGCAGACCACTTGAGATAAGGAGTTCAAGACCAGCCTGGCCAACATTGTGAAACCCCGTCTCTACTAAAAATACAAAAGTTAGCCAAGGGTGGTGGTGGGCACCTGTAATCCAAGCTACTCAGAAAGCTGAAGCAGGAAAATCACTTAAACCCAGGAGGCAGAGATTTCAGTGAGCTGAGATCACACCACTGCACTCCAAACTGGGTAACAGAGCGAGACTCCATCTCAAGAAAAATAAAATAAAATACTTGAGTCAAAATGGCTTAAATATTTAAATCTAAGACCTGAATCTATGAAAATACTAGAAGAAAATATTGGAAAAACACTTCAGGACTTTGGTCTGGGAAAACATATTTTGGGTTAAGACCTCAAAAGCGGCCGGGCGCGGTGGCTCAAGCCTGTAATCCCAGCACTTTGGGAGGCCGAGACGGGTGGATCACGAGGTCAGGAGATCGAGACCATCCTGGCCTACA
>NW_016804602.1:136072-146907 GCF_001698545.2 Rhinopithecus bieti
AAAAAAAAAAAAAAAACCTCAAAAGCATGGGTAACAAGAGCAAAAATATACAAATGGGATTACATCAAACTAAAGAGTTTCTGCAGAACAAAGGAAACAACCAACAGAGTGAAGAGACAGCACACAGAATAGGAGAAAATATTTGCAGGTTCTTCATCCAGCAGCAAATAACAACCAAAATATATAAGGAATTCAAACAACTCAATAGCAGAGTCACAAATAATTAGATTTTGCACATATACCCTATAACTTAAAGTATAATAAAAAAAGTTTGCAATGATTGAATAGACATCTCTCAAAAAAGGATATCCAAATGGTCAACAGGTATGTGAAAATTACTGAGTGTCCTTAAGCATAAGGGAAATGCAAATCAAAACCACAAAGAAATACCATCTCACCCCAGTTAAGATAGCTACTATCAAAAAGACAAAAAATAACATATGCTGGCAAGGATGTAGAGAAGTGAAAAGACTAGTAGTACACTGTGGGTTGGAATGTAAATTAGTACAGCCACTATGGAAAACAAGAGTGGAGACTCCTCAAAAAAAATAAAATTGGATTTACCATATGATCTAGAAATCTTATCACTGAATATATCTGAAAGAAAATAAATCAGTATATTGAAGAGATATCTGCACTCCCGTATTTATTGCAACACTGTTCACAACAGCCAAGATATGTAAATGATTTCATAACTGTCCATTAGCAGATGAATGGATAAATAAATATGGTATGTATGCACAGTAAATCGTTATTCAGCCATAAAAAAAGAATGAAATCCCATCACTGGAGGTCATTATGTTAAGTGAAAAAAGGCAGGCATGGAAAGACAAATATGGTTTGTTCTTCCTCATATGCAGGAGCTAAAAATATTGATCTCACAGAGGTAGAGAATAGAGTGGTAGTTACCAGTGGCTGGGTGGGGTGGAGGAGGGCAGGAAAGAAAATGAAGAGAGACTGTCATATATATATATATGTGTGTGTATATATATGTATGTGTGTGCGTGTGTGTGTGTGTATATGTATATATATGGGATTACATATATATGGGATTTTTGTGTGTGTGTGTATATCTATAGTTAGAAGAAATAAGTTCTAGTGTTTGATAGTGCAGTAGGGAGAGGATAGTTAAAAATAACTTATTGTATACTTCAAAAGAACTAAAACAGAAGATTTAGAATGTTCCCAACACAAAGAAATAAGTATTTGATGTGGTAGATATTCTAATTACCTTGATTTGATCATTACACATTATATACATATATCAAAATATTGCATGTACCCCATAAATATGTACAATTGCTATGTGTCAGTAAAAAATTGACAAAACATTAAGAAATATGCCAGGTACAAAAAGACAAATACCATATAAACTCATTTACCTGTGGAATTTAAAACAAACTCAGAAACAAAGAGTAAAATGGTGGTTTACCTTTACCAAAGGCTGGGGGATGTTGGAAATGAGATGTTGGTCAAATATTACCAAGTTTCAGTTAGACAGGAGAAATATGTTTTAGGAAATCTGTTTCACAGCATAGTGACTATAGTTAATAATGTGTTTTATATTTCAAAATTGCTAAGAGAATAGCTTTCAAATGTTCTTACCACAAAAAAATACATGTTTGAGGTAATGGATGTATTAGTTAGCTTGATTTAATCCTTCCAGTTTTATGCATATAACATAATTTGTCAATTTGCAATTTAAAAGCAATAATGATCTCTGACACAATGATGTCTACTTTATGAAAATTTTTTCTATGTATAAATATATTTATGCATATGCATATAATTTTAATTTTTTAACTCCAAAACACATTATATACACTAACTTTTAATTCTGTTTTCATTTCAGTAGATACATTTTGCAACTACATTTTAATGTATATGTATTGTATAACTTTATGGTATGAGGGAATAGAACAAATTACTTTTGTTTCCCCGTGAGTATTTAGGTTACTTTCAAATTTCTCTATTTCAAATAGCTCAAACAAGTAGAATTAGCTGAAATTCTTAGCAAAAGGCAAAACTAATCTGAAAATACTTAAAACAGACAAAAACTATTCAAGATGTATGAAGATTAAGTAATTGCCATATCGGGCATCTTGTTTGGAAGTTAGGTACTTGGAATATGTTTTGACCACTTTGTCATTTTGACTAATCACCACTTGGATTAAATTATTTTAATCAAATCATGTGGGGATAATGTTATTTATAATTATTGCTGTTATTACATGCTATTATTTTATAACTTTTAAGAATGTGCATGTACCATAGAGGAAAACGTTCTTGGACATCTTTATTGCTGAGTTACTTACTCTGTAATTTTGTTGCAAATGCCAATAGTTATTGGTGGCACATCAGAATCCCATTTATACTTGCATATTCTATTATCGCTAAGGTAGCTTAGTTGAGCTAAAAGAGAGATTAAATTTATAGTGACTGTGCTCTCCCTGCTTCCCCTCCCTGGGGTATTTTTTAAATTATAAGCACAGTGCTTATTTTTTCTTTTCTTACTTTGATGATGAAATATCTGAAGTCATGAATTTACCTACAAACATAATTTCTGACTTAGCAGTAGCCCATCTTGGGGATACTGTTTTCATATCAATTACTTTCAAAGTGTTGTTAATGTATTTTGTATTTCTTTTCTGTCTCCATGTTTTATTTAAGAGAATATTCATTGGCTTCTTAATATTGGGCCTTTCTTTTCCATCTCAGATTAGTAATTTTGTTTTATATGAGTTCTCATATCTCTTTTAACTCAACATATAATTAACATTAAAAAACTCAATTTGTATCTATCAAAAAAGAGAGTACAGAGAGATTCACTATATGTGTAGAAATAGCCTCACAAAATTTGATCTCTGTTGATTAGAAAAAGAATAGTCTCTGGATTTTCCAAAGTTGTTCTACCTTTACCAATCATCTGCAGAAAGCAAGCCAGTACATACATAAACAGATATTTTCCCCTGTGATTTACCTTGCCATTATTTTTATGAAAGATCATCTCGTAATTGTAGGATTAACTGAGTTCATCAAGGTGATTAAGAGTTTGGCATTTGGATTTCATCCTAGCTTTGCTATTTGGTTTTGTGATCTTGGAAAAGTTGACTTTATCTCTCTGAAGTTAATAAATATTTTTGTTGTAAAATTGGGTAATGGTAGCACACACATCCAGCAGCCTATTCTTATGCTGATATCAAAGTAGTCAACCTGGGGTGTGCTGGTCCATTGGTATATAAGGTGCTGAGCAGAATGTAAACATATTATTTTTTGACTCTTCTTTATGGCCTCATGTGAATACTCTTACTATAAAAATTAATTGTTCTTCATATTCAAAACAGTTCTGTTTTGGGGTAAAACTGACTTTTGAAAGAAAGCAGACAGCTATGAAACCATCAATTTTGAAATGAAAATTTACATTTCTTTGTGGACATTTTTGAAGAAAATTCAGAATAATTTTAATATTCCAACTTAGTCACTCCTAAAACGAATGATCACAGATAGATTGACAACTGATAAATAGTTTCAAAAGTCAGGTAAGAATTTCTTGTGTTAAATATTTATGCCAACAAAAATATACATAGATTTGAAAATTACTTACTAAATATTAAATACCATGTTTTCTCAGTAGTGAGAGTTTTTTTCCATTTGTAACATAAATTTCTAAAAAATTATTATTACATATTGTAATCAACATGCATTTATTATATAGCTTTGTTTGTTTATTAAATTAGACTAATAAAATTGTGGTGGTTGAAAGTTCAGACTCTGGAGCCAACACTTACTAATGCCTTTGATTCCTTATCTGTAAAATGGGCATAATATAACTGCTCCTATGTTAATGTATTTAGTATATGTAAAGTACTTGGAACAATACTTAGTGAAAAATAATGCATATTGAGTGTAAGATATTTTTGTCATTGTTTATAATATCAAGACTTCTGCCTTCCATCACTTAGATCATAATATAATTGGATAATGAATATTATTTATGCAGAGGAAGCTTTTAAAATAATTTTACCTATTTTATTCTATTTAATACTCCTTATAATTGATTTCATTGCTATTCTGTCTCTCAAATAAGAAAAATATAGACTCAGAAAAGTTTAGTGACCTGATCAATGTCACAAAATTATTACATTTTAGAAGCAGTTCTTTAAAACATGCTGTTTCTTCTTTTACTCAGCTCACAACTCACAGACCTATTAACTCCTATTTATTTTCCTTTATGCAAATAAACGTTTTATGCAAGTGACACCGGATTTTGTTACTGAAGCATCTTATGGGCCTTTGTTAATTCCACAGGATAGGAATTTATATGGTTTGGCTGGTCCCACCCAAATCTCATCTTGAATTGTAGTTCCCATAATTCCCAAGTGTCATGAGAGGGACCTGGTAGGAGGTAAGTGAATCATGGGGGAAGTGACCCTCATGCTGTTCTCATGATAGTGAGTGAGTTCTCATGTTATAGTTTTATAAGGGACTTTTCCCCCTTTGCTTGGCACTTATCTCTCCTGGCGCCTTGTGAAGAAGAACGTGTTTGCTTCCCCTTCTGCCATGATTGTAAATTTCCTGAGGCCTTCTGGCCATGTGGAATTGTGAGTCAATTAAGCCTACTTCCTTTGTAAATTAACCAGCCTCGGGTATTTCTTCATATCAGTGTGAGAAGGGAATAATACAGTAATGTTACCATCTTGTGGACTCCTGAAATTCATTCCCAAGTGTGTCAATTGTTTTAATGTTAGAGTTTGGGATTTGTAAATTCCCTGTTAGTAAATATATTTTGTCAAGTCTCTCATCCTTCCTGCTGATTTGTCAGGTAATTTTCATCATCTGATAAGTAGCAAATATACAAGATATTTTGCACATTTACAAAAGGCTCTAGAGAGAGACAGATGTTCACAGTATTACTCAGTTAAGAACATAGAGGCCATGTGATTGTGTTAAAAATAGCATTTGGAAAAATATGAAAAGATGATAAGGTTTGTTATTTCCACATACACATCCCTTGTCATGTTTCTCTGAGGGAGTTTAGATCAAAACAAAGCAATATTTTTTCTGTATTTTGTATATTGAACCTAAGTACTCGACTCTCAAATGATTATTCCAAATTAACACTTGGTAATTCTGGGTTTTCAGGAATTTATAATATATTTTAACCACATTAAAATTATGTTCTCAACTGTCAGAAGCAATTCAAATATACTGTGATGCTGTTTTTCCTCCTCTCCTATTTTTAGATCTTGGTTGCCTGAGTTTAGGTAGAAGTTAGTATATTCAGTGAGTCATATGTTCAGCCGGAGCCTGAATATGATGACATCATATGTGCCTAAAGAATGTCCATTCTTAATGGGAGGGTTCTTCTAGCCTTCAATATTTGATATACGGCCCTTATCGTGACACAGTTCCCTTGGCTTAAATTTCAAATGAGGTATTTGAAATCCATCCACTGGGCAGCTTCATTGGCTTTAACCAAATAACCTCAGATCATTTTGGATGTCATGTATTATACATAAATGGTACTTTTTTAAAAGTGGTAGGTAGCTTTGTAGGTATGTGAGTGAGAAGATGGATCGGTGAACGGACTGATGAAGAGACAGCCAACACAACTTTGGCGTGTAGTTTAGTTTTTTAATGAAATGTTTTTGCCTACATGATAATTTCAGGGAAGATGCTAGCTAAAGATAATTTTGATGCACCAGCTGCTCTGTTATTCTAACAATATTTTTATCGCACCATTTTGTTAAAGGTATGGAATCCACTGAACACTTTGGTGGACAGTATTCCTGTTTGTCACCACCAACTAGTTTATTTCAGTGAGATAGAAATCGGAGGAAGGTTACCAAATAATTCACCATCTTTATTAGATTTTGCTATGACCCTTTCATTATATAACTGTTTTCATTTATGAAAAGGATTCTCATATTATGTGACTGACTTTATTACCTTTCTGTAAGTTCCAGTCATCTCTTTTATTCTCCTCATGGGAACTCAGGGAACATATTTGCTGGTGTATAAATCCTAGTGGAGATGCCCTATTTGTTGAGTGTTGCCTGAATGTTTTATGCTGGAAGGGTTTCATCTAGTCCTGTTGCTCTGCTGTGAAATTTTAATATTCTTAGAGTAGAGATATAGATGGCTCAAGCCACAAGGATGCTCAAACATACAATAATCATCTCCCCCGTCAAAACTGCTTTAATATGGCTCTTCCATTAACTGGGGAAATAATATTTGAGGATTACAGAAATTTTATCCCAGTCTTGTAAAATAAATTTTGCAAGTATAAATGCCAACTTTAATAGCACTGACTTAGTTTAACTATAGAGTTTCACATTTATGATTTAGATCCATTGTGAGAGGTGAGATTTATGACGAATTATAGGTGCTTCCTGGGTAATATTTATTTATTTTCCATTGAGGCACCTTTCCTTTACACTTAGAAGTATGAACTCTGTTCTTAATTTTCACATATCAGTTAAAATGATTTCCAGTAAATGAATGGCTCTCAAAGTATGGTTCCTGGATTAGCAGCATCAGCTTCACCAGGAAACTTAGAAATGCAAATTTCTTGGATCCAACTCAGACATCCTAATCAGAAACTCTGTGATTGGGGCCCAGCAGTCTGATTTTTGTTTGCTTGCTTGTCTTTTATAGAGATAGGGTCTCAATCTGTCACCCAGGCAGGGGTTCAGTGGTATGATCACAGCTCATCACAGCCTCAAACTCCCGGACTCCAGTGATCCTTTCACCTCAGACTCCCATTGTAACTAGGGCTACAGAAGTGTGCCACCATACTCAGCTAATTTTCTAATTTTTTGTAGAGATGGGGTCTTACTATATTTCCCAGGTTGGCGTCTAACTCCTGGCCTCAAGTGATCCTCCAAGGAGCTAGGATTACATGTGTGAGCTGCTGCATCTATCCTGATGTCTGTTTTTTAAACTGTCTAGTAAACTTTGATGCTGCTAAAGTTTGAGAATCACTTTAATTAATCATCTAACTTACCAAAGAAAAATTGGGTATGAGACTTGACATGATTAAATTGCCTAAATGTACTGTCCAATTCCAGAGAATACTTGTTAGACTTCACCATCAAATAATTTTATATAAGATACTATACCATGACAGAGGCAACACATAGAATAGGTGTTCAAAAATACTTGTTGAGCGAATGAATGAATTCTGTGCAGACCTAGTTCATTTAGGCTTTATAGTGGTAGTATAATTTCAGTATTTTAAAAATGATCCAATATGAAGCATATTTGAATGTTGTTATCTGTGTTTAAAGGAAGTGTTAATATATTGCAAATTTCTTTTAAAATGTTAATATATTTAAATCTATCTGTGAATTCAAGGTATGTGGATAGTTTAGTTTCTAAAAGAAGCATAAAATGTCTACAAAGTGCATAGTGTAAAAAATACAATTAAATTGCAGTAATTGATCTAGTTCTGAACTTGGTTGTTACAAGTTGTAAGCAGTTTCTCTAGATCCTTAGCTATCCCAGAAAAATGAAAATACTTACTTTATGTATTTACTGGAGTTATTATAGAGGTCCGTTATACTTAAAAACAAGTTCTAAATTTTAACACATGAGTGCTGGTTCACTGGGCTATTAAATTACCACTTTACTTTTTTTTTTTTAATTTAACAGCTTTATTGAGCTGAAATTACACATGTAAAATGTGCACAACTTGGCAAGATTTTACATATTTGCACATCAGTGAAATCATTACTACAATCAAAATAATGATTAAATCCTTCAACCCCCAGTTTTTCTTGTTGAAAAGATTGCTTTGTAATCCCTCACTCCTAGCCTTCTCTACCTGACCTAGTCCCCAGGACACTGTTTCGCTTTTCAGTACTATGCATACATTTGTGTATCCTCAAAATCTATATAAAAAGAATCATGCAGTATGTGTTGGGTTTTTTGGGAGAGGGGACTCCAGGAGTCTGGCTTCTTTCACTCAACATAATTATTTGAATATTCATCCATTTTCTATATGTGTAAATAGGCCATTTCTTTTTATTGCACAGTAGTATTCCATTGTATGGCTGTATTATAGGTTCTTTGTTCATTAATGTGATTTGGGTTGTTCCCAGGTTTGGCTTGTTTCCAAGTTTGGCTCTTACAAATAAAACTGCTGCAAACATTAGTGCAGAAGTTTTTGTATGGATATTGGTATTTCTTTCTCTTGGGTAATCAACTATGATTTGAATGGCTGAATCGTATGACGGATATATGTTGGCATCTTAAGAAATTGTGAGATTGTTTTCCAAAATGGTTGTATCATTTTATACTTCCATCAACAAGATATCAAAGTTCCTTCATATTAGCACCAGTATTTGATGTAGTCATTCTTTTTAATTTAAACAATTCCATTAGGTAGGTAGTATCATTTTATGAGATACATGCTTTGGAAATATTTCCTTCCTTCCTGGCGCTTGTCTTTGCATCCACTCTAGAAGAGCTGAAAATTTTAATTTTGATGAAGTTCAATTTATCACTGTATTAGTGTTTCCTTTTATGACGTTGCTTTTGTTTTCATATCTAAGAAATATTTTCCTAACCCAAGGTCATGAAAATTTCCTCCTACATCTTGTTTTAGAAGTTTTATAGTTTTAGGTTTTAAATTATGGAATCTATTTTAGTTAATTTTATATATGATGTGATTTAGATTGAAATTATTTTCTTTTCCTTTCCTTCTCTCCCTTTCTCTCTCTCCCTTCCTTTCTTTCTTCCTTGTTACCTTCCTTTAATTCCTTTTCCTTCTTCTTCTCCCTCTTTTGCATATAGATATAAAATGTTTCTAAAAGCTTTTTTAAAATAGACTATTGTTAATGTTTTCAGATGCTACTGTAAATGGTATTTTAATTTTATTTTTCAATTGTTCATTGCCACTGTATGAATATATTGTACATATTCATCTTTTATCCTGTACCCTTGCCAAACTTCTCTATTGGTAGCTTTTATATAGATTCCATTGGATTTTCTACACAGTTGAGAGTCATCTGTGAATAAAGACTATTTTTTTCTACACAGTTGAGAGTCACCTGTTAATAAAGACTTATTTTCTAACCTAAATGGCTTTTTTCTTTTTCTTGCCTGATTTTGCTGGCAATGCTGATTAGAAGTGTTAAAACCAAATATCTTTGTATAATCTCTTATTCCAGTAAGTATGACATTAGCTATAGAATTTTTGAAGATGCTCTTGAAAAAAATAAGGAATTTTATTTTTTTTTCTAGTTTGGTGAGTACTTTTTTAAAGATTAGGAATGAATATTGGATATTGTCAAATGTTTCATCAGCATCTTCAGGAGATGATCAGAATGTTCATATGATTTCTCTTCTTTAGATTGTTAATATGGTGACTTACATTGCCTGTTTTTTAAATTGTAAACACCTTTCCATTTCTAGGACAACCAGCCCTTGTTCAAACTTTTTATATAACTGTTGGTTTCTGTTAACTAAAATTTTGTTTAGAAATGTTGAATTCATGTCTGTTTATGATACCAGAGTAATGCCAGCCTGTTTGAATGAGATGGGTATTTCTTGCCCTACTTCAACTTTTTGGAAGAATTGATGTAGAATTAGCATTATTTCTATTTTAAATGTTTGATAGAATTGACTATTGAAGCCATCTTGACTTGTTTTATTTGTGAGAAAATGTTTAACTAAAAGATCAATTTTTAATGATATGGGACTGTACAAATGATCATTTTCTTCCTGTTGAGAATGGTAGTTTGTTTTTCAATGAATGTGTCAACGTTTTCTATATTTTCAATTTACAGATGCAGCATGGTTTATGATATTGTCTTACTTCCTTTTAAATGTCTCTAGAATCTATAATGATGTCACTTATTTCACTTCTGTTACTGGTAGTTTTTATCTTTCCTCTTCTTTTATGACAAGTCTCACAGAAGGCTTATCAATTTTATTTACCTTCTCTAAGAACTACTGTTCTGTTTTATTAATTTTCCTCTATTATTATGTGTTATCTATTTCATTTATTGTAATTATGAATTTTTTATAGTGATAACATAGATTTAATTTGTTCTTTTTTTCCAACTTCTTAAGTTGGAACCTGAGGTCATTGATTTGAGAACTTCCAGTTTTATTATAGTCATGTAGTGCCATCCCTTATCCTTATGGATTGTTTTGGTGAGATGCCACAAATTCTGATTTTTTGAGTTTTGGTTTTCCTTCAGTTTAGAATATTTTTTTTCTCTTTTGATTATGTTTTGACTCATATGCTACTTAGACATGTATTATATACTTTTCAAATATTGGGGAATAATCAAGATTTTTTAAATTACTGATACCCAATTTTATTCCATTATGGTAATAGAACATAACCATGAATGACTTGAATGATTTCAAATTTAATAAGACTTATTTAATAGTAAAAAGATGGTCTATTTTGTGTAAATGTTCTAGGTACACTGGAGAGAATGTGTATGTGCTGTTGTTGAATAGAATGTTCTAAAGATGTCAATAAGGTCAACATAATTGAAAGTTTTGTTTAAGTCTTTTATACCTTACTGATATTCTAAATTGTTAGTACTTTTATTTAAACAGCAATCATTTAAAGTAATTTAAGCAATAAAAATCCTATATATTTTTCTATAAGGTTGTCATTATTTCCAGTGTTCTTCAGTCCCTTATGTATATCTGTATTTCCCTCTGGTAGCATTTTTCTTTTCCATGGTCATCCTTTATGTTACTTATAGTAAAGATCTATTGTTGATGAATATTTTCTGCTTTTGTGTCTAAAATGACTTTATTTCACATACATTTTTAGTGCTATTTCACTTTTTTTTTTTTTTTTTTTTTTT
>NW_016804602.1:147173-171811 GCF_001698545.2 Rhinopithecus bieti
AAAATTTTTTTTTTCCAAAATTTTTTTTGGTTTTTTTTTTTTTTTTTTTTTTCCGAGATGGAGTCTCGCGCTGTCACCCAGGCTGGAGTGCAGTGGCACGATCTCGGCTCATGGCAAGCTCCGCCTCCCGGGTTCACGGCATTCTCTTGCCTCAGCCTCCCAAGTAGCTGGGACCACAGGTGCCCGCCACCGCACCCGGCTAATTTTGATTTGCATTTTTTAGTAGAGACGGGGTTTCGCAGTGTTAGCCAGGATGGCCTCCATCTCCTGACCTCGTGATCCGCCTGCCTCGGCCTCCCAAAGTGCTGGGATTGCTATTTCACTTTTAATAGAAGTATAGATTGACAATTTTATTTTTTTCAATAGTGGTATCAGTCTTGTTTCATTGTTTCTGATGAGGAAAGTGCTGTTGATGGCGGCAGCGGCCTGTCTGGAGGGGCCACTGCGAGGTCACTAGCTGCAGTGGGAGAGACGCAGCTGGGGCTTGCACTCTCTGCGGAGCCAGAGGAGTCCAGCAACAGGTGACTACAGAGGTAGCCCGTTGTTGAGGTGGAAGCCTGCGTTCCTGGGCGCAGCTGTATCTTCCTGGTTGTGAACCCAGACCAGACATCCTGGTGCTCTCAGAGGTGGGGCTGGGGAGGGGGAAGCCCCCTGCTTTCGCAGGCTAAGAAGTGCCTGTTCCCACTCCTTGCCCTCCCTCTGCTCCCAGTGCCCACTCCAGTGCGGAGCAACGTTGTGGCCAAGCCCAGGCACTGTGACAACCCAGAAGGTTGTGCACGCTGAGACAGTTCTGACATGCGAGCCCCTCCCTGCCCTCCTCCTCTGGACTTTGGGCGCTGATGAGGTGAGAGGCAGGCCTAGGGGCTGAAGGCGGTTCCACCAGGGCCTGAAGGAACCCGTTGGTGTGGACAACCTGGCCCAGCAGACTACATATTGATGTCAGCAAGGGGCAGACAGGTTTCTAGGCAAGAGGGGACAGGTCCCTGGTGAAACCCCATCTTCAAGCCAGGGATGGCCGAAAGCCTGGAAGCTGGGCTGCAAGTTCTGGGTGAAGTCTGCAACCTGGAGTGAGAACTTCATTGATGCCTTTTGGCTGGTTGGATGGTACTTTTTCCAGGCCTGCCCATGGCTGTCCATGGACCAATCAGCACGCATTTTTTCCATTTTGAGCACATAAAAACCCAGACTCAGTCAGAATCAGGTACTCATTGGGACAACTGCCTGTGGAAGGAAGGTACCCACTTCGGATCTCTTGAGAGCTGTGTCTCTCAATAAAGTTTTCTCTACCATGCTCACCCTCCAGTTGTCCATGTAACCTCATTCTTCCTGGATGTGGCACAATAAACTTGGGACCCACTAAACATCGGGAGCAAAAGGAGCTGTAACAGGTTCCTTACTGGGTGGCTGAGCTGCAAGCAGTGACACACTCCCAGACTGCAGGACTGAAGAGTGGCGACCCTTCTAGGGGCCCAGATCTTGGGGTTTCCCAAGCCAGAGTTGCTGTAACACTATAGTCCTCCCGCCCTCTGCTGGTGCCTGGCAGCCACCCCATGTGACAGAAAGCAGTATTGTCAGGGCCAGGCTAGCCCAGGAGCCGTGAGCCAGAGTGGGGCAGCAGGACTGAAACAGTGTAACAGAAACGGGCTGAAACACACGTTCCCTGCCACCCCACTCACCCACCATTCTATGGCATCGAGAGAAGAGCTTCAGCCCTCTAGGGGCTCAGACCTCGGGACTCCCCAAGCCTGGACTGTGACATGCTGTAACACCCTCTTTGGGGCTTTGCAATCCCTGTTGTCTCAGAGGTTTGAGGTGCCATTGAATTCCCTGGTGCCCTCAGCGGAAGCCACTTGCGGTATGCCTGGTCCAGCCATAGCTTTGCAGGGAGCAAGCACCTCTGCCAGCACCTGAGGTTGTCCTCCCCGCCGTGGCTGGTGTGCCTGGCGTGCCTGGCTGTGCGCAGTGGCCAGGGCCTGCACTCGTTCAACCACACACCCTTCGCCACTCTGCTCCAGACTCACCCCTGGCAGGCGTGGGATCGGGCCAGTAGCCTGAGTCCAGTGCAGCCTATCAGACCACGTGGGCAGAGCGAGCCCAGCAGGTGCAAGGAAAACTGAAGCAGAGGTGTTGCTGGCTACAGAGGTTTCTGGCTGGTGACGTGATACCCTAAGGATCCTGTGATGCTGTTATCCTCATTGTTTGTCTCAATGTGTCTTTATTCTCTGACTTTTTAAAAAAATTTTCCTTTATCAGTAGTTTGATCAATTGTAATACGTTGTACCTTGGTGTAGTTTTTTCATGTTTATGACACTTGGTGAGCAATGACTTGCATCTTTGGTTTATAGTTTTCAAGGATTTGGAAAATATTCAGTCACGATATCTTCAAATTTCTGTCCACTTTGGGTACGTAAATTGCATAAAGATGTGGGCTCTTGAAGTTGTCCCACAGTTCACTGATAATCTTCTTATTTATTTGTAATTTTTTTCTTACTGTTTTATTTCAGACAGTCTCTATTGCTATGTCTTCAAGTTACTAATATTTTGTTCTACAGTGTTTATTCTGTTGCTCACCTCATCGAGTATTTTTTATCCTTGATATTTTAGCTTTCATCTCTAGAAGTTATTGGGGTCTTTAAAAAATCTTATATTTATCTCTAATTTTTTGAACATATGGAATACAATGTGATGATTGTTTTTATATCCTGGTCTATTGATTGCATCATCTATACTAGTTTTGGATCTGCTTCATTACTTGATAATTCTCATAACGTATCAGGCTTTGCTTCTTCACATGCTTGGTACATTTTTGATTGTATGCTAGATTATAAATTTAAACTTGTTGGACACTGGATATTTTTGTATTGCGATAGACATCCTTGAGCTTTTTTCTGAGCTATAGCTGAGTTACTTGGAGATACTTCAATTCTGTCGGGTCTTGCTTTAATGATATGTTAAGCAGTTTCAGAGCTATGCTCAGTCAGAGCCTAAGTATTCTTCACTACTGAGCCACACCTTCTTGGATATTGTATTCAGTGCTTGAATTTTTACTTTTTCAAATTGGCTCATGCGAACAAGCACCCTTTCCAGCCCTATGTGAATACAGGCAGTTTTCCCTTTAATTCTTTCAAGTGGTTCTCTTACTGACGTCAGATAATTTCCTCTGTAGCTTTGCATTTACTGCTAATCAGTAATATACTGAATACTTGAGGGAAACTCTGTAGATCTCTGATATTCTCTCTTGATAAATCCCACTCTTCTGTAATGCTCAAGTGAATTCTCTTGGGCTCTTAATTTTGTCTCTTAACTCAGGGAGTGCATAGCTGTCTGCCTGTGAACCCTTACCTACCTCATTCCCTAGAAACTGTCAAACAATAAATTGGGATAGACTGAGGCTTCACCTAATTTGTTTCCTTCCTGTCTCTTGGGAAACTGTTCTTCATAAGCAGTCTATAAAAAAGGTTTTTTTTCTTCATATTTGTTTTCTGATTAATTTTTAGTTGTTTAAGGCAGGAAGTTAAAGTCAATCCTACTCAATCCTAGATTTTTCATCTTACCTAGAAGCTGAAAAGCTATGTAAGCTATGTATCTTTTTTTTTTTTTTTTTTTGAGACAGGGTCTTGCTCTGTCACCCAGGCTGGAGTGCAGTGGCACGATCTCGGCTCACCGCAAGCTCCACCTACCTGGTTCATGCCCTTCTCCTGCCTCAGCCTCCTGAGTAGCTGGGACTACAGGCGCCAGCCACCACGCCTGGCTAATTTTTTGTTTTTTTAGTAGAGATGGGGTTTCACCATGTTAGCCAGGATGGTCTCAATCTCCTGACCTCATAATCCACCTGCCACAGCCTCCCAAAGTGCTGGGATTACAGGCGTGAGCTAGCATGCCCGGCCAAAGCTATGCATCTTTAACTGACTTTTCCACTGGGCTTTATGCTCCAGCATTATTTTGTTCAGTATGTAATGAAGCCTGTATCTGAGACACCAACACATATATATCATTTTCATGTTTTTACCTGCATAACAGTATTTGATGTACCTTGTGTTGTGTAATGCTCAGTGTTTTTCCAGTATTATTGGCTTAAGTTGGTTTCAAATGGCTTATCTCAAAATTACATTTTTTTCAAACATAGGCAGTAGAGAGTTTAAGTTTTGTTTACAGAAGAAGAAAATCTTGTTGCAAGTTTATCTCATATAGAGCTTTATTAAATTATACTGGAAAAAGTTAAAAATATTAACTGGATAAATTGGTACAAATGAGCAACTATTATTTATGTTCATCTGTGCCTTTGTGCTTTGTTGTTATTCTATTAACTGACATTGTTAGATCATAATTTGTTTCAATTATTATTTCTCATGGTTACTGATTGTTTTGGAAAAGTTCGAGTCAACAGAATTAATATAGGTTTATATTTGAAAATTATCTGACCGGACGTGGTGGCTTAGGCCTGTAACCCCAACACATTGGGAAGCCGAGCCTGGCAGATCACCTGAGACCAGGAGTTAGAGAGCAGCCTGCCCAACATGGGGAAACCCCATCTCTACTAAAAACACAAAAATTAGCTGGGTGTGGTGGCACATACCTGTAATCCCAACTACTCCGGGGGCTGAGCAAGGAGAATGGCTTGAACCTGGGAGGCGGACTTTGCAGTGAGCTGAGATCACGCCACTGCACTCCAGTATGGGTGACAGAGTGAGACTCCATCTCAAAAAAAAAAAGTATTATATATTGTTTAATGATATAATTTCTACAATTAGAAATTAAATAGGAACATATCTGATATGATTTGGCTGTATCCCCATCCAAAATCTCATCTTGAATTATAATCCCCATAATTCCCATGTATTGAGGGAGGTATCAGGTAGAGGTAACTGGATGATGGGGGTGGTTTCCCCAATGCTGTTCTCGTGATAGTGAGTGAGTCTCACAAGATCTGATGGTTTTATAAGCATCTGGCTTTTCCTCTGCTTGCACTCACTCCATCCTGCCACCCTGTGAAGAAGTTTCCTGCTTCTCCTTTGCCTTCTGCCATGATTTTAAGTTTCGTAAGGCCTCCCCAGCAATGTGGAACTGTAAATCAGTTGACCCTGTTTCCTTTATAAATTACCCAGTCTTTGGTATTTCTTCATAGCAATGTGAGAACATACTAATACAATATGTAATACATTAACAACACAACTATCATATGAAACCCTCTAATTATATTTAAAATTTGTGCGTTTATTAATTCATAAAGGATCCTGCATTTTCAAGACCTATTAAATAATTGCCATTAGAATATAGTTCATTATTATTATTTTATATAGAGAAAATAAACATAGGAAAATGATTTAGTTATTGTAATCAAAGAATGTTGCTTATTGCCTGAAACAATGACACAACTAGTGTATTTGCTTGTATTTAAAGTCTTATAGACTCAAGGAAAAAGATCCATAAATATGAGTAAACTTCATGGTAGAGTTGTAATACTTGTTTGTGCATTTTAAAGACTATGAGAAGACCATGTTATGTTAATATAGTTATTTCTTTGAATTTTGAAGATGTGTACAATAAAAGAATGATGCAGAAATAAAGAAGACAGTCATGTGGTATTTGCATTGAATTTTAGATCCTTAAGAATAAATATTCATATACAAAAATTAACATTTCTACACATATCTCCAAAACTGAATTACTGATCATCTATCCATTCTCTAATTTCCTTTACTTACGTTTCTTACATTTGTTTAGACCAAAACATCTTTGATACCTGTTTCCCTCATGCTCCATATCCATCACTCAGGACATCCAGCTAGTTCTACCTTCCGTACATATCCAGAATCCTACTATTCTTCCCTGGCTAACACTCTTGTCTGAGCTTCTGTCATCTCTTGCTGAGATTATTGCAGTGATCTAATCTATCTCTTTGCTTTCCTCCTTGTACTTTGACATATATTCACAACACAGCAGTCAAAGTGATCTGTTAAACTCTAGTTTTTCCTACCTCTACATAAATCCTGTGGAGGTCCCTATTTTACTCCATGAAATCCAAGACCTTGCAGTTACTTAGAAAGCCCTACATAATCTGTGTTAAGCTCACTCACCTCCATTGAGGCCATTGTTGCAAAACTGTAGATGTTGATATCTTGTAGTATAAACTGAGATTGTCCATAGCATCTAGGTAGGAAGAAAACATTTTAGGACAAGTTTATAATAGGTATAAAGTTGTAGATTTTGATTATGCAAGCCTAGATTTTCATACCTTGCATGTTTTATTCTCTTCACATTATAAATAAAAAGCAACTGCCTGAACATTTTAAACTCAAGGTCACATTATGAATGAGCTATAGTGCTTGTCTTGCTGTAAAAAAGAGTTTAAAATTCATGCTCTTCCAGATACTGGAGATAGATTTTCTGCCTATAAAATGATTGAAGGACTGCTTTGAGCGTTGAATGTTTATTCTCATCAATTTGCTATTTTTTTGTAAAAATCTGTAGCTGTAATACAATAGCTTTCGTCTCTTTCTTTAGTCTACCAATAGGCATATACTGTTATGGGCTTGGTTACAGATCAGCACAATAAAATGAATATTGTTCTAAAGTTGCACAAATTATTTGGTTTCCCAGTGCATATAAAAGTTATGTTTATGCTATGCTATAGTCTATTAAGTATAAAATATCATTATTTCTAAAAAATGTACATATGTTAATTATAAAATAAATTGCTGATAAAAATGCCAGTGATTTCCTGAACCCTCAGTGAGTGAGTCTTTTTGCTGGTGAGGGTCTTGACTTGATCTTGATGGCTGCTGACTGATAATGGTAGTGGTTGCTGAAGGTTAGAGTGGCTGTGGTAATTTCGTAAAAGACAACACAATAATGTTTGCTGCATCGATTGCCTCTTCTTCTTATGAAATATTTCTCTGTAGCATGTGATGCTGTTTGACAGCATTTTACCCAGAGTAAAACTTCTTTTGAAATTGGGTGCCTCCAACCTACTGTTTCTTTGTCAACTAAGTTTATGTAATATTCTGAATCCTTTGTTGTCATTTCAACAATGTTCACCGCATCTTCATCAGAAGTAGATTTCAACTCAAGAAATGACTTTCTTTGCTAATTTATAAAAACCAATTCCTCATCCATTTAAGTTTTATCATAAAGTCAAGATAATTCAGTCACATCTTCAAGCTTCACTTCCAATTCTGATTATCTTGCTATTTCCATTACATCTGCAGTTACATCCTCCACTGAAGTCATGAAACCCTCAAGGCCATCCATGATGGTTGGAATCAGCTTTTCAAAACTCCTGTTGATGTTGATATTTTGACCTTTCCCATGAATCATAAATGTTCTTGAAGGCATCTAGAATGGTTAATCCTTCCAGAAGGTTTTCAATTTACTTTGTTCCGATTCATCAGCAAAATCACTATCTGTGGCAGCTATATCCTAATAAAATGTATCTCTTAATTAACAGGACTTGAAAGTTGAAATTATTCCTTGATCCATGAACCGCAGAATATATATTGTGTTAGCAGGCATGACAACAACAATAATATCCCTGCACATCTCCATCAGAGTTCTTGGGTGATTAGGTGTGTTGTCAATGAGTGGTGGTCTGAGCCCACCTCAGCAGCAGGTAGGTCTATTGCAATGTGGTCCTTGGATGTACCGCACTGCTGAGCTGGTCTCTGTGACTGTGGAACAAGCAAGAAGAGAGACATCATTTGCTTGAGAGAAGGAGAGAGCAGTAGAAACGAGATGTTACCTTGGAGCCCAGTGCTGGCCCTCCACAGTGGGGCCCAGCATGGGTCACAGCCCCATGGTGCCTGACCCAGGTGGGTTATCATGAACAGGGCATCTGGACCTTTCCTAGCACCAGGTAGAAACTCACAGACCCAGCAGAATATATTGCCATCTTTAGGCCATCCCCTAGGGAACAACACAACAACCAATGCTATGGGATAAACCTTGGATTAGGACACCTCCTGCTGCTGAAAAAGTGGCAACATACTAACTGCAGACTCTTGGCAAACCTGGGCTTTGGGCACTATTTAGAGGTGAAACTGTGGTAGTGATCACAGGCTCTGAGAACATAGTAATTAGCCTGTTTAGAATCTCTAGAAGGACTGGCATAAAAAAAAGCTGTGTTGTGAAGACTGAAATAAATACCAAATCCTTGAATGTGCAGACATCATTATATGCTCATAAGCATTAAGAACAGTTAGAGAACCATAACCTCACCCCACAGACCTAATAAGGTGCCAGATACTGACCCTAAAGCAATGAAGATGTAATTTCTTAGACACAGATAATTTAAAATAGCTGTTCAAGGAAACTCAATGAACTTTAAGAATATATAGAGAAACAATTGATTAATTTATCAGAAAATCTTAACAAGGAGATTAAAATAATTTTTTTAAAATCCAGCAGAAATTCTGTAGGTAAAAACCATAATGAACTAAATAAAAAAATAATAGCATCAACAGAATAATAGATCAATTAGAAGAAAAAAATAGTGAGCCAAAAGACAGACTATTTGAAATACACAGAGGGGAAAAAAAGAATGTAAAGGAATGAAGAAAGCCTGCGGAAACTATGGGGTAGCATCAAAATAGTGACTCTTCATGTTTTCTGGGTTTAAGTGGGATTTGAGAATGTCAAAGGGGTAGAAAGAATATTCAAAAAATTGTAACACACAACTTCTCAAACCCAGAGAAAGATACAAAATCAAGTTACAGGAAGGCCAAAAGCCACTTAGATTAAACTCAAATGAGTGTACCCCAAGACATATTATAATTGATCTCTCAAAGGTGGAAGACAAAGATAGGATTCTGAAAGCCACAAGAGAAAAGAAGCAAATATTTAATATGGAAGTTCCAACTTGCCTGGCAGCAGACTTATCATCAGAAATCTTACAGGCCAGGGGGGAGTATGATGATATAGTCAAAGTACTCAAGGAAAAACAAAACAAAGCAAACTGTCAACAGAAAATGCTGGAGCCAGCAAAGTTATCCTTCAGAAACGAGAGCAACACTTTCCCAGACAACAGCTGAGAGAGTATATCACCACCAGATCTGTCTTATAAGAAATTCCACAGAGTTCTTTAAACTGAAAGAAAGAGGTTCTAACTTGTAAGAAAAAAGCATTTGAAGCTATAAAACTCACTGGTAAGAGTAAGTATACAAACCAATTCATAAAACTCCTATACTGTAGACGTTGTGTGTAAACTAGACATATCTTTAGAATGAAGATAAGAGACAACATTGTTAAAAAATAACTATATTAATAGGTGAAAAGATAGGCAATATAAAAAAAGTAACATTGAACATTAAAAATTCCAAATGTAGGGGGAATAGAATTATAGTGTAGAGTTTATTTTTTGTTTCATTTCCTATCTTTATGATCAAAGTTAAGTTGCTATCAGTGTAAAATAACTTGTTATAAATCCAAGATGTTTTGGTAAGACTTATGATAACCACAAAGCAAAAACCTATAACATATACACTAAAAATAAGCCAACACATCACTGGAGAAAATCACCTAACCACAAAGGAGGATAGAAAGGAAGAAAGAACTGCACATAAACATGTGTGCACATACACAAAGACACAAGAAAACAAATAACAAAATAGCAGTAGTAAGGCCTTACTTAGCAGTAATTACCTTAAATATAAATGTATTAAATTTCCCAATTAAAAGATGTAATTAGTGAATGGATTGAAAAAACAAGATCCAGCTATATACAAGAAACTCACTTCACCTGTAAGGACACACATAAACTAAAAGTGAAATAATAGAAAAAGATATCCATACACATGGAAAGTGAAAAAGAGCTGGATTGGCTATACTTATGTTAGATAAAATATACTCTAAATATAAATCTGTAAAAAGAGACAAAGAAGGCCATTTTGCAAAGATGAAGGGGTCAATTTGCTAAAAGGATGTAACAGTTGTAAATATATATGTACCCAACATAAAAACACCTAAATATATAAAGCAACTATTATTAGACTTAAAGAGAGAGAAATACTCAAATGCAATAATAGTAGGGGACTTTAATACCCCGCTTTCAGCAATGGACAGATCATCCAAATAGGAAATCAACAAAGAAACAGTGGAGTTAAATTGTACCATAGACCAAGTGAACCTAGCAGACCTATACAGAACATTCTACTCAACAGCTTCAGAACACACATTCTTCTCAACAACACATGAAATAGTCTCTGGGTTAGGTCATATGGCAAACAATAAAGTAAGTCTCAACAATTAAAAAAATATATATCAAGTATCTTTTCTAACCACAATGCAATAAAACTAGAAATCAATAAGAACTTAGGAAACTATACCAACACATGGACATTTAAAAACACGCTTCTGATCAGCCAATAGGTAAATGAAGAAACTAAAGAAGAAATTAAAATATTTACTGAGATAAATGAAAATGGAAACACATCCTTCCCAAACCTATAATATTCCCAAAATTGTGGCATTCACTTAGGTGTTTTAAACTTCCCTCTTGAAACTACCTTTGTTGTAATGCCTACATCAGAAAAAAATTAAAATAAAACAATCTAATGTTGCAGCTCGAGGAATTAGAGAAACAAGAATGTACCAAACCCAAATAAACAGAAAGAAATAATAAAGATAGGAGCAGAGATAAGTGAAATAGAGATTTTTAAATCTATACAAAAAATCAATTAAATGAACACCTGTTTTTTTAAAGATAAGCACAATTGACTAACCTTTAACAAGCCTAAGCAAACAATGAGAAGACTCAGATAAATAAAATCAGAGATAAAAAGGCAATCATTAAAACTGACACCTTAGAAATATAAAGAATCACTAGAGATTATTGTGAACAATTATACTCCCACAATTTGGGAAACCTAGAAGAAATGCATAAGTTCCTGGACACATACAGCTTACCAAGATTGAATCATGAAGAAATGGATGATCTTATGAGACCAAAAGTGAACAAAATTGAATAAGAATTCGAAAGTCTCCCATCAAAGAAAAATCTAGGACCAGAAGCCTTCACTGCTGAATGCTACCAAACTTTTAAAGAAGATCTGATATCAGTTATTCTCAAATTGTTTTAAAAAAAAAAAAAAAAAAAAAAAAAAAAAAAAAAAAAAACTGAAACAAAGGGAATTCTTCTAAATTGATTCTATTAGACCAGCTTTGCCCTGGTTTCAAAATGAGACAAGGTCACAAAAGAGAACTGCAGACCAGTATTCATGATGAATATAGATGCAAAAAATCCCCACCAAAATATTTGCAAACCAAATCTGAAAGCATGTCAAAAAGATTATTCACCATAATCAAATGGGATTCATCCCATGGATGCATATGGTTCAATATATGCAAATCAATAAATGTGATACATCACATGAAGGGAATGAAGAATATAAATTATATGATCATCTGAATAGATGAATATAAAACAGTTGATAAAATTCCACATCACTTTATGATAGAAACTGTCAACAATTTAGTCATAGAAGGAATGCACTTCCATGTAATAAATTCTGTATAGAATAGACCCACAGCTAACATCACAGCGAACAGGGAAAAGCTGAAAACTTTCTCTCTAAGATCAGGAACAAGACAAGGATGCCTACTTGTATTACTTTAATTCAGCATAATACTGGAAGTCCTAGCCAGAGCAATCAGGCAAGGAAAAGAAATAAAAGGCATTCAAATTAGAAATGAGAAAGTTAGATTGCCCCTGTTTGAAGACAACATGATCATATACAGTTATATGTCCCTAAATGATGGGGATAAGTTAAGAAGTGCAGTGTTAGGTGATTTCTTCATTATGAAAACATCATAAAGGTTACTTACATAAACTTAGTTGATATAGTCTTCTAAATATGTAGACTATATTTGTTCATAGGCTACACAACCATAGAACATGTCACTGTACTTAATACTGTAGACAGCTGTAACACAATAGTATTTGTGTATCTAAACATAGAAAAGGTGCAGGAAAAATACAATATAAAAGATTAAAAATGATATAGCTGCATAGGACAGCACCATTATAAGTTTATGGGACAACCTTTGTATGTGCAGTCTTTCATTGATGAGAATTTCATTATATATCTTTCATCAGTGTTTTATATTGTTCATTGTAGAGCTCCTTTCACTTTCTTGGTTAAATTTCTCCCTAGGTATTTTACTTATTTCATAACTATTGTAAAAGGGATTGCTTTCTTTATTTCTTTTTCAGATGTAGAAAACATAGAGAATATTTTCAGATTCAATGCAATCTCCATCAAAATACCAATGGTATTCTTCAGAGAAACAGAGAAAAAAGATCATATAATTTGTATGGACCAAAAAAGACCCCAAATAGCCAAAGCAATCCTGAGCAAAAACAACAAAGCTGGTGGTAGCACACTACCTTATTGTGAAACATACTACAATGCTATAGTAACCAAAACAGCATAGTACTGGCATAAAAACAGAAACATAGACCAATGAAACAAAATAGAAAGTTTATGAATAAACCCACACATCTACAGTCCACTAATTTTGGGCAAAAAAATGCCAAGTATACATAATGGAGAAAGGAGAGACCTCTTGATAAATGGTTCTGGGGAAACCAGATATCAACATGCAGAAGAATCAAACTAGATTCTTATCTCTCACCATATACAAAAATCAACTCTGAATGGAGTGTGCCAATTCCTCAAGGGTCTAGAACTAGAAATACCATTTGACCCAGCCATCCCATTACTGGAGATATCCCCAAAGGATTGTAAGTCATGCTGCTATGAAGACACATGCACACCTATGTTTATTGCAGCACTATTCACAATAGCAAAGACTTGGAATCAACCCAAATGTCCATCAGTGACAGACTGGATTAAGAAAATGTGGCACATATACACCATGGGATATTATGCAGCCATAAAAAAGGATGAGTTCGTGTCCTTTGTAGGGACATGGATGCAGCTGGACAGCATCATTCTCAGCAAACTATCACAAGAACAGAAAACCAAACACTGCATGTTCTCACTCATAGGTGAGAATTGAACAATGAGATCACTTGGACACAGGAAGGGAATCATCACACACTGGGTCCCATTGTGGGGAAGGGAACGGAAACTACAAAACTACTAGGAGAAAACTGGGGGAAAGCTCCATGACATTGGCCTAGGCAAGGATTTTTTGGATACAAACTCAAAAGTATACTGAAAAGCAACAAAATACACACAAATCATAGGCAGTAAATACAAACAAATGGAATTATCAAACTAAAAAGCCTCTGCACAGAAAAGGAAATAATCAACAGAGCAAAGAGATAACCTACAAAATGAGAGAATATATATGCAAACTATATGTTTGATAAGGGATTAATATTCAAAATATATAAGGAATTTAAATAATTCAAGAACAACAAAAATAACCTTATTAAGAAATGATCAAAAGAGCTGAATAGAGATTGCTCAAATGAAGACATACAAATTACCAAGAAACATATGAAAAAATGCTCAACATTATTAATCACCAGAAAAATTCAGATCAAAATTAAAATGAGATATCCCCTAACTTCTGTCAGAATGAGTACTATTACAAAATCCAAATATAACAAATGTTGGGGAGAAGGTGAAGACAAGGAAACCCTACACACTACTGGTGGAATTGGAATTGTAAATTAATACAGCGATTATGGAAAACAGTATGGTATAAAGGTTTCTCAAAATATTAAAAATAGTATTATCATAAGATCTAGCAATCCCACTACTGGGTATTATATACAAAAGAAATGAAATTGGTATGTCAAAAAGATATCTGCACTCTCATGTTTATTGCAGCACTATTGACAATAACCAAGATATGGAATGAGCAAACATAAATGTCTATCAAGGGATGAATTGATAAAGAAAGTGTGATATATATACACACACAAAAAAAACAATGGAATACTATTCACCATAACAACGAATGAAATCTTATCATGCAGCAACATGGATGAATCTGAATGGCATTAAGTTAAATAAGCAAGCACAGAAAGACAAATGCCACATGATTTCATTAAAATGGGAATCTAAAACATTGTTTTTATAGAAGTAGAGAGTTGAATAATGGTTATCATAAGATTTGGAGGGTGTAAAGGAGGGAAGTGATAAGAGATTGGTCAACAAGCCCAAAGCTATATTTAGATAAGAATAAATCCTGATGTTCCATTTTATAGTGGGATGATTAGCGTTAACAATAATGTATTGTTAAATATAGTATATATTTCAAAGTACCAAGAAGAGAGGTTTTTTAATGTTCTCATTACAAAGAAATGATAAATGTTTAAGGTGATGGACATGCTAATTACCCTGATTTGATCATTGCATAACTTATACATGTATGGATATATCACATTCTACTCCACAAATATGTATAATTTTTATGTGTCTGTCATAACATAAAGCTTATTTGGGAAAATAATATTTATAGGGAATTGCCTGAAGCTTATCCATTTAAGTTGAAACTATAAATTTTATTCTTGGATTTAGTAAAGCCGTCTGAGACTTGTGTTTTGCATATTCCTTATTTAATTTTTTTTTTTTTTTTTTTTACTTTAAAAGTCAGGACATATTATCCATTTCCTTAGTTTTATCCTGTTTTTAGTGTAACATAATTGTTGAAAAGTTTCATATCAGGATTTTTATGAGTTGTGCAAATTATTTTAAAACAGAGGATTTTTTTTACCAAATGATTATAGTTGAATAAGACATACAAACATGTATTAATAAAGATATGCAAAATAAGTAACATAAAATGCTTACCATTTCATTGATTTCCCAGTATTAAATAAAACCGTAATATGAAACTCATTTAATCTTGCCATCAGCCCTTTAAAAGTAACCTGTCTGATGATTTTGATGGTTTTATCTAAACATCTCAATGAAAGCTAGAGGAAGGGCTAATGGGTGAATGCTCCTTATTTCTTCCTTATCCAGGATTCATATGGTTTACGTATTAATTGCTAATTTAACCTAAACGTAGAATTTCTTTTTCTGTAATGAAAATTAAGTGATTACCTTGCCCTTTCATTATTAAATGATTTTTACACTTTGCCTGTAAATTAAAGTCATAGAAGAGTGATGAAAATAAAGCTCATTTATAAATTCATTCCTATTCCAGGGAGAAATATTTTAGGAAAACATGTAATAGAAGAGGCAGAGTTACAATGAAATATTATTTTTATTTAGGTAGGCAATTATGATTAACATGAAATACGCATTTGGCCCATGTGCAGAAACCATAGGGGAAATAAAATTACTTACACATTAGTTCTTACCATTCCAACTTTATTGGAAACTTTTAAAGAATCTGGCAAAATGGTTCTTTGTAACATTTTGATTCCGTTGTGCCTATACTTTCTGATATGAATGAGAGCTAAGAGAAAACATTTGAATCTAATTACCTCTGTGAAGATATTTCAATAAAGATATTATGTATTTTCATGTATTTTTACTCTCAAGAATATGATTTGATAGGTCTCTTTGTGGTACTGTAGCCTGGTAAATGCCATTTGGGTGAGTTATGTAGTGGGGTTGCAGGTGTCAAACCCCAAATTCACTGTCTGACACGAAGGGGAATGAACAAGAGTCTCAGGTTGCTGGAAATGGTAGAGAGGTAGTGGAAGCTGAGCAGAAGATTAAAAAAAAAATGGAGACATCAAGCAAAATTTTAGGAAATGTGTAATTGGATATGGATAGAGAATAGTAACAATAGGCCTACTTACCAAGTAAGGGTAATTTTATATTATCTTTGCAGCATGCTCACTACAAAAACCCAGTTTGGTGCATCCACTTAGAGGCTCCTTGATTTACTAAAGTCTCTTTATCCAAAACCTGGATAATAATTATATTTAATAATAATTTAGTATGTGATAGGAATTGTTAGTCACTGTTCTGAATGCTTTACATAACAAAACATAGTGTTCCTATCAACCCTACTTTATAGTTCAAGCAACAACAGTATTCCATTAAGTAATTTGTCCAAGGACTCATGGAACAGGTGGAGGATGGACCAGGTCATCTGGCTCCAGCATGTGTAACTTTTTTCTCCTGTACTCTACTTTTTGATGATCTGTGAATTTTGATACTTTTTCAAAGTGAAAATTTGAAGAAGTGGTATCTTTTCAAATTTGGTGAAAATTTGATATCTATTGTTAATTGGTAATTCTGACAGCCAACTTGCAACAACAAATTGCACTCATATGGACTTTTAAGTAACTGTATAAAAATACAGTTTATTAAAGGAAAATGAATGGTCAACAACTGCAGTCCCTGTGGAATGAGTGCCCCATTTAAGTAGCTTTATTTGGTAACTTTCCATGAAAGCTATCAAGGGATTTGTAGCTTCAAACACATTACTATTATCTCAGATTTCCTTATGAATAGCAACAGAATAATTAAAAACAGGTTGATATTTTATACTAAGAATTATTAGAAAATTATAAATCTGTATGTATGTTACATAATCTAACTAAAAATAAAAAAATACTGTGGGACAGTTATATTAGCAGCTACATGTATGGACTCAGTGACCTTTGGGCTTCATTCTAGTGGTAAGATTTGACCCTAATGGGATAATTTAAGAGTACTGTCCAGTGGAATCAGGAACCTGGCAGTTCTTGTCCTTTTACAGAGGTGGTGTGCTCCACAGTCATCCCATCAGGCACCCAGATAGCATTCTTGCTCTATTCCAGATGGCAGAGCAACAGCTAGGTTGCAATGAACAGTATGACGGGCCCTGACATTCCCAATTACAGTATCACTCATAGGTTGTGGAAATGAGATTATGCCTGTAGTAACTATTTTTCATAAAAGGCTCTGCCATTCTAACCCTGCTTATGTGGTACTTAAACTACTTGTTGGTCAATATTCTCTGCGGCACTTGCAAAAATTGGGTACCTAAATATACCTCAATAATATGATGATGTTTCCTCATCCATTTAGGAGAGTTTGAAACAAAATTTAAATCAATAACATAGAACATTGAGTTCATTGGAAAAAAAAATTACACTTAAATGAAGGGTAACATTTGTCATTTATACTTCATTTTAGCAACTTCTGTTTCTTTTTAAATGAGANAACTTTTTTCTCCTGTACTCTACTTTTGATGATCTGTGAATTTTGATACTTTTCAAAGTGAAAATTTGAAGAAGTGGTATCTTTTCAAATTTGGTGAAAATTTGATATCTATTGTTAATTGGTAATTCTGACAGCCAACTTGCAACAACAAATTGCACTCATATGGACTTTTAAGTAACTGTATAAAATACAGTTTATTAAAGGAAAATGAATGGTCAACAACTGCAGTCCCTGTGGAATGAGTGCCCCATTTAAGTAGCTTTATTTGGTAACTTTCCATGAAAGCTATCAAGGGATTTGTAGCTTCAAACACATTACTATTATCTCAGATTTCCTTATGAATAGCAACAGAATAATTAAAACAGGTTGATATTTTATACTAAGAATTATTAGAAAATTATAAATCTGTATGTATGTTACATAATCTAACTAAAATAAAAAAATACTGTGGGACAGTTATATTAGCAGCTACATGTATGGACTCAGTGACCTTTGGGCTTCATTCTAGTGGTAAGATTTGACCCTAATGGGATAATTTAAGAGTACTGTCCAGTGGAATCAGGAACCTGGCAGTTCTTGTCCTTTTACAGAGGTGGTGTGCTCCACAGTCATCCCATCAGGCACCCAGATAGCATTCTTGCTCTATTCCAGATGGCAGAGCAACAGCTAGGTTGCAATGAACAGTATGACGGGCCCTGACATTCCCAATTACAGTATCACTCATAGGTTGTGGAAATGAGATTATGCCTGTAGTAACTATTTTCATAAAAGGCTCTGCCATTCTAACCCTGCTTATGTGGTACTTAAACTACTTGTTGGTCAATATTCTCTGCGGCACTTGCAAAATTGGGTACCTAAATATACCTCAATAATATGATGATGTTTCCTCATCCATTTAGGAGAGTTTGAAACAAAATTTAAATCAATAACATAGAACATTGAGTTCATTGGAAAAAAAAATTACACTTAAATGAAGGGTAACATTTGTCATTTATACTTCATTTTAGCAACTTCTGTTTCTTTTTAAATGAGACTGTTGGATAATAAAAACAGTATCTCTGTTCTTTCTGGCACATAAACACTTTCAGTTCTCTTTAGAGCATGATGCATGACTGGTGCTCAGTAAATGTTACAAAATTAAATAAGTAAAATTAAAAAAAAAAAAAAAAAACCAGCTTTCCTGTAACCACGAGGTGTTATTGGGAGGTAGAGCATTGCATTTGTATTAACAGATACAGCCTTGCTTTTATACGATTTGTGCACCAAATGGGAATTTGCTTTGACACTGAATTATCTGACAATGTAATGCGCTTATAATGCCAAGCACAGAATTATTGACTAATGCATACTAGTTGATAATAAGTATTAATTTATTCTGTTTTCATGAGATAAACATTGTCTATCTTTAGAGCCAACTGTTCTTGGGACCTTAAAACTAGCAACTGTGAATGAAAATATATAATCTCATTAAAATTTTCTAACCTTTTCAAGGACCAATTTCTTGAGTATGGTGAAGGAGCCTTTTCCTTAAGTAGTTTTTGTTAATATCCACTCAAGCCTCAGATTATTTCTGAAATTTTTTTTTGTTTCTTTTGTTTTTGTTATTATCTTTGTTCTACTGTCATCTCTTCACCTCTCTCACCATCATATATCAAGCCTGGGCAAATTCCACACATTTACTAATGCTTTTTCTACTTTGAGCAGTTTTATTCCACCACTGTCATGTGAGAATCATTTTTGCCTTTGTGGACGCCCCAGTCAACATGCAGATGTTGCAGTTCCTTAGCCTTCACTATTTATTCTACCTCAGACCCCTTATCTGTCACTTTATTCTAAGTTTTTCTTAGACCTAGAATGGCCCTACATCTTTATTCAGCCTTTACATACACATTACACAAACAATAGTCTTCAAAAAACATAATTACTTCAGACTGAATTAAAATGTAGATACAGAAAACAACACAAATGTGTATCTTTATGAATAATTATAAGACAGAAAACTTATACTTACTACTCAGTTTAAAGATAGAACTTTGCAGGATTCCTGGGCAAGACAGCTGAATAGGAACAGCTTCAGTCTGCAGCTCCCAGTGAGACCAATGCAGAAGGCAGGTGATTTCTGCATTTCCAACTGAGGTACCCAGTTCATCTCATTGGGACTGGTTAGGCAGTGTGTGCATCCCAAGGAGGGCAAGGAGAAGGAGGGTGGGGCATCACCTCACCTGAGAAGTGCAAGGGGTCAGGGAACTCCTTCTAGCCAAGGGAAGCTGGATCATGCCATGGGGGATGGTGGTATCCTGCCCAGATACTACACTTTTCCCAGAGTCTTCACAACCCACAGACCGGGAGATTCTCTCAGGTGCCTACACCATAAGGGCCCTGGGTTTCAGGCACAAAACTAGGTGGCCATTTGTGCAGACATGGAGCTAGCTGCAAGAGTTTTTTGTTTGTTTCTTTGCTTGCTTGCTTTTGTTTATTTGTAACCCAGTGATGCCTGAAATGCCAGCCAGCCAGAACCGTTCACTCCACTGGAAAGGGGGCTGAAGCCAGGGAGCCAAGTGATCTGGCTCAGGGGATTGCACCGCCACAGAGCCCAGCAAGCTAAGATACACTGGTTTGAAATTATTGCTGCCAGCATAGCAGTCTGAAGTCGACCTGGAATGCTCCAGCCTGGTGAGGGGAGGAGCATCCACCATTACTGAGGCTTGAGTAGGTGGTTTTCCCCTCACAGTGTAAACAAAGCTGCCTGAAAGTTAGCACTGGGTGGAGCCCACCACACCTCTGCAAAGCCACTGTAGCCAGACTGCCTCTCTAGATTCCTCCTGTCTAGTCAGAGCATCTCTGAAAGAAAGGCAGCAGCCCCAGTCAGGGGCTTATAGATAAAACTCCCATCTCCCTGGGACAGAGCACCTGGGGGAAGGAGTGGCTATGGGCGCAGCTTCAGCAGACTTAAAAGTTTCTGCCTGCCAGCTCTGAAGAGAGCAGTGGATCTCCAAGCACAGCACTCGAGCTCTGCTAAGGGGCAGACTACCTTCTAAAGCGGGTCCCTGTACCCCATGTCTCCAGACTTGGAGACACCCCAGGAGCGGTCTACAGACAGCTCATACAGGAGAGCTCCGGCTGGCATCTGGCAGGTGCCCTTCTGGGACAAAGCTTCCAGAGGAAGGAACACGCAGCAACCCTTGCTATTCTGCAGCCTCCACTGATGATACCCAGGCAAACAGGGTCTGGAGTGGACCCCCAGCAAACTCCAGCAGACCTGCAGAAGAGGGGCCGGACTGTTAGTAGAAAAACTAAGAAACAGAAATCAATAGCATCACCATCAACAAAAAGAACGACCATGCATGAACTCCATCTGAAGATCACCAACAGCAAAGACAAAAGGTAGATAAATCAATGAAGAGGAGGAAAAACCAGTGCAAAAAAAGCTGAAAATTCCAGAAGCCAGAATGCCTCTTCTCCTCCAAAGTATCACAACTCCTCACCAGCAAGGGAACAAAACTCAATGATGGAGAACGAGTTTGACAAACTGATAAAAGTAGACTTCAGAAGGTGGCTAATAACAAATTCCTCCCAGCAAAAGGAGCATGTTCTAACCCAATGCAAGGAAGCCAAGAACCTTGATAAGAGGTTAGAGGAATTACTAACTAGAATAACCAGTTTAGAGAAGAACGTAAATGACCTGATGGAGCTGAAAAATGCAGAATGAGAACTTCGTGAAGCATACACAAGCATACACAAGTATTAATAGCCAAATCAATAAAGCAGAAGAAAGGATATCAGAGATCGAAGATCAACTTAATGAAATAATGCGTGAAGACAAGATTAGAGAAAAAAGAATGAAAAGGAATGAACAAAGCCTCCAAGAAATATGGGACTATGTGAAAAAAACTAAAACTACATTTGATTGGTGTACCTGAAAGTGACAGGGAGAATGGAACCAAGTTGGAAAACACTCTTCAGGATATTATCCAGGAGAACTTCCCCAACCCAGCAAGACAGGCCAACATTAAAATTCAGGAAACACAGAGAACACCACAAAGATACTCCTCAAAAAGTGCAACCTCAAGACACATAATGGTCAGATTCACCAAGGTTGAAATGAAGGAAGAAACGTTAAGGGCAACTAGAGAGAAAGGTCAGGTTTATTTTCTTCTTCAGGGAACCATCTCATCCTATTTGGAACTATTTTACTCACCTTGAGTATTTCACTTTCTGGTAAATTTTATTTAATATCTTTTTTCTTTCTTTTTGGCCTTTAAATTTTCATTTCTACCTTTTATTTTTCATAATTTTTGTTTTTGTATCTTCTAGATTAGTCTAAATTTATGAAATAGTCTTTTTATTTCTAATCTTTGTCTCAGTTTTAAAATACAATTTTTAAGATCCTAAAACATTATTCTTCCTAATTCTGATTTATCTTTAATGCCAATATAATTTTCTTAATGTCTTTTAGGTTGTTTAGAATCATGAAAAACAATTTTCATGTATTTTGTGACCATATCCTTCTGGTATGCTTTCATTGTTTGTGGGAATGTTATATGGATCAATTATCTTTTTAAGTTATAATAACTGTATGAGATTGGATTTGATCCTTTTCTTTTGCTCATTTTCATGTGAACTTATATTTTTCTGATCTTCTAGAAGGAGACAAGTTTCATATGTGTCCTATAAATTTACATAGTTCCTTCTTTTGTTGTTTTTGTATTGAGTTAAACAATATAGTGGATTGATTTTGTGATTTCCTGGCTGTCGTCCCTTTTCTCACCTACATATTTCCCTGTTTTTTTTTTTTTTTTTTTTTTTTTTTTTTAGTTATTGCACTGTTCTGCTCCAATTTTGACTTTACTCTTGGTAATTTTTGCTCAGTGTGATGTTTTACCCTGAAATGGATCCCTGCCTGTCAATTTTGAAGAGGTTATAGGGGCTGCACTGCTCTTTAGAACTTACAGTGGATGCCTTGTACCCACCTGCTACTGTGTTGGGAGAAACTCCTCTCATGTTCAACTGCTGATCTCAAACTGGCCCACTATATTTTCCAGTGAATACAACTTAATGATTTTCAGATTCTTTTATTCTCAAGTTTGTCAGACAACTTGCTTCTCTTTCCTTTATCCTGAACAGATGCTAATAAAAGACAGATTACCATCATTTATGTTGTATGGTGCAAGGGGAACCCTTGTCACCTCGTTTTGTTATGCATTTACTATCTAGTTGCTCAGTTTGTGTTTATGAGAGCATTCCAGGAGATTTCAACACTATGCCACCACCACTGCCTCGACTTTCACAATATTTTCAGATTTCATATATCTAAAACCCAAATTTCTAATTTTCTACTATACATTCTCTATAATTCTGGATCTCCCACTGTTTTGCTTAATTAAATATTTTTTAAAGCCATACCAAAACTTCAAGTCTTTCTACCACTTTCTATTTTTTCAGACTTTGAATCATTTCTTATTCAGTCAGAATCCTGGGATTAATCAATCACTTTGAAGTACTAAATAGTGCTGTCATTTCCCTAATCTTCTTTTCCTTTTTCAGAACAATTCCTGTCAAAGTCCCATTATATTTTAAGCTAACTTTTGTGCTTCTTTACTCTTATATATATCTGTCAAGCATCACTGAAAATTGGCAAATGGAATTGCGAGACACAATTAGACATAATTTCCAAACCCTTTCAAACATCTAGTTGAATTGTTGATGTACGTTGGTAATTCTTTTGTTTCCGCTCAGCACCCTTTCAGATTCTCCACAGCAAATTCTCAGTCATCACCGGTCTTCAGAAGCCCTTCAGCCACTCCTCTTAACTATTAGCAGATCACATTTTTTGCTAATTCCTAAAG
Source organism: Rhinopithecus bieti (assembly GCF_001698545.2). Taxonomy (NCBI): domain Eukaryota; kingdom Metazoa; phylum Chordata; class Mammalia; order Primates; family Cercopithecidae; genus Rhinopithecus; species Rhinopithecus bieti. The sequence goes on from NW_016804602.1 coordinate 170,098, forward strand.
GAAATCCACTTCATCAGATACTCTTTTCCCCAATCTTAACCCTAACTTTATTCAAGTAAATTATTTTTCCCTCCCATCCCTGTCTTTCAGTGCCCCATTTACATTTTTTCATGAATTTTCAATATGTAACAACATTCTATGATTCTGCGGTCTTCTAATTAACCCTAACCCTAACTCTAACCTTAATGCTTATTTTCTATTTATTTGGCAATAAATTGCTAAAGACCTTTGCCTTTAATTATTCTTGTAAAAATACATTCCTCAGTACTTCCCCTAATTTCCTAAGGGCTAAGATTCACGGACTTGGTTTCTGAACAGCATTTTGTTTGTGCTTAATATAACATTTATGTCATTTATACATTTATACATTATACTCTTGACTTCTATAGATGCAGTCATTTTTGCATATTGAAGACCTTGGATTTTCTGTAACATGTTTTCCCGTTCACTTTTTGTTTTTTTCTGAAACTCACTTTGCGTGTTTAACACTAATCTTTCCTATTCTTTTCAGTTACCTTTGATGATAATTTTCCACTGCTTTCACCACGCTCCATATTTTAATGATTCTCAGCCTTATTTCCTATGGTTTTTATATCTCACTCCACATATTTTTCATGCTTTAACCATTGAATTTATGCTATTCCTTCTTTTCAATCCACATTCTCCATTGCCCTAATTCAGAATTTCATCTAACCTTGCCAACACAGTTTGATCTAACTAGCTTCACCATGTTTTGTGTCTCAAATAAATAATGTAAGTATTTATTAAGCATCCTAATATTCTTAATATCTCAAATATAATGAGTTCTTATTATAAGAATGAGTAGGTGCTAAATAGCACTCCTTTAGAATTCTAATAGAGTAATATTTAAAATGTAATTTCTTGGAAATTTACTACTATGCAGATAACTTTATTATGCCATTTTATTGTTAGATGCTTGAGTTTTGCCTGCATACATTTAAGTGTTTTGTTAGAATTATTTTTGTAGGCACTAGTATTCATTTACATGTTCCATAAGCATTCAAAATTCACTAAATCACTTATCTTTCTTGAAAGGAAAGGAAAATAGTCATAAGTTAATTTGTCATGAAAATCGTATTTCTGTAGTGGGTGAAATACACTTAATGAACTATTTAATGGGGACACTTTTCTCAGCTGAAGCATATTTTGAGAAATGTGAGCAACCATGATAATAAATCCACATAATAGTTCATTAAGTCTATTTACAGAAAACACATTTATCATTTTTTTATTTATTTTTATTATACTTTAAGTTCTAGGGTACATGTGCATAACATGCAGGTTTGTTACATATGTATACTTGTGCCATGTTGGTGTGCTGCATCCATCAACTCGTCAGCGCCCATCAATTCATCATTTATATCATGTATAACTCCCCAATGCAATCCCTCCCCCCCCCCATGATAGGCCCCAGTGTGTGATGTTCCCCTTCCCGAGTCCAAGTGATCTCATTGTTCAGTTCCCATCTATGAGTGAGAACATGCGGTGTTTGGTTTTCTGTTCTTGTGATAGTTTGCTAAGAATGATGGTTTCCAGCTGCATCCATGTCCCTACAAAGGATGCAAACTCATCCTTTTTTATGGCTGCATAGTATTCCATGGTGTATATGTGCCACATTTTCTTAATCCAGTCTGTCACAGATGGACATTTGGGTTGATTCCAAGTCTTTGCTATTGTGAATAGTGCGCAATNA
>NW_016804602.1:175949-191092 GCF_001698545.2 Rhinopithecus bieti
ATTACCCGATTTTCCAGGTGTTGTGTGTCTCAGTTCCCCTGGCTAGGAAAAGGGATTCCCTTCCCACTTGTGCTTCCCAGGTGAGGCGATGCCTTGCCCTGCTTCAGCTCTCGCTGGTCCGGCTGCAGCAGCTGACCAGCACCGATTGTCCGGCACTCCCTAGTGAGATGACCCCAGTACCTCAGTTGAAAATACAGAAATCACCTGTCTTCTGTGTCGCTCGCGCTGGGAGTTGGAGACTAGAGATGTTCCTATTCGGCCATCTTGCTCCGCCCCCTCACATTTATCATTTTTAATGATACAACATTAATAATTTCATACTTAAAAAAATCTTTGTTATTAGTTCAGAATAATTGTATTGATTTCAGAGAAAACCTTGTCATTTTATTCATGCCTTGAGATAGCCCCATAAACTCTGATTTCTTGGTATATCTATTGTTCCTCTGGGAAAATGCTAATCTCCAAAAGAGTCTCTTCTCAGGGTACACACAGCAGAGTGTCATAACTTTTTTCTTCACTGATTTTTTCATGGGAGCTCTTCTTTATTCCACTCAGAAATGGGGAAAATACCTGTTACCAACTTTGGTGGAGTTTTATCACCATAGCTCCCCAACATCATTGGATAATGTTAAATCTTTAAAATTTATTTGGCTTTTGTATGTAGTCTCTTATTTTCAGAAGCTAAAAGCCAGTCCATGAAGATGAAGAGGGGAAGACATTAAACCATCTCCTTTGGTTTTCTCCTCTTTTTCAAAATTCATCCCCCCTCCTTCAGTCCAATATTATACAAAAATGCCAAGGGTAGACAGGAAGCATCTGCAATCTCCATTATTCAATATCTCGTTAGGGGTTATACTTCACAGGACTATATGGCTACACAAAAATTTGTACTAATTGGAGGAGTACAAGGAAGGAATAACAAAATATCTGGTTATGTCATTCTCTAACATATGAAAATTAGAGATGCATTTTACTTATCAAGGTATTTGGTTCATAATTAAATTTAGCATTTCTACATCCTTCTTGATGGTATACATTATTATACACCTAATTGTTTCCAATAGGACAATAATAAATTTGGAAAACAACTAGTGTAATGAAGCACTGTGGTGATAAACAGCTTGTCACAACAAGCCTATGAAATACAAAAGTATGTATAATAGTTTGCTACTGAAGCTGCATTTTTCAGGATACTTTTTGAAACAGGTTAGTTCCCTTGACCCCTTTTTGGGACTTGCAACGGAGTTAGTTCACTTACTTAGCCCACAGCTCTCAACCCCTCATGGAAGGTGGAGCATGAGCTCACTTAGCCCACAGCTCTCAACCCCTCATGGAAGGTGGAGCATGCAGGTGAGTGGGTGCAGAGGCAGGGATGAGCACTTCTGAGCAACTGGCAGGAGCAGGACTCCATATGGGCCTGAAACAGCATCTAGGGGTTACCTAAAACCCCTGGAGCCCCAGAGGGCATATGTTACAATGTAATCCTTTAGTTTTGCTGTCCATGGATGGCTTAAGTGGTAAACACCTCGATGGAGGGTCAGTGTGACAGCCTCTTGCACCCACACCTGGGTCTTTGTCTGGCATCCAGGATGAATCAGGTTGCACAAATGGATTGAAGATGGTAAATGCAGAGGATTTTATTGCCAATGAAAGTGGTCCTTAGTGGGATGGGGAGCTGGAAAGGGGATGGAGTAGGACAGTGGTTTTCCCCTGGAGTGTGGGTGTCCCTGGCTGAACTCTTCTCTGAGCTCCCACAATGAAGCCATCCCTCTGGAGTCAGGATGCTTCTCACCAATGTTAAGCTGATTCTTCTCTTCTCTCCTTCTCTGCTGTGCTGCTCTGCCCTCTCCCAGTGAAGCCTGGGGTTTTATGGGTACAGAATTGGGGACAGGGCAGGCCAGGGTCATTGTGGAAAAGGCAACATTTGGGTGGGAAAACAGGAATGCATGTTCTTACTTTAGGACACAGATCCAGGCTTGAGGGTGGAATCCTCACCAGGGACCCTACCCTTTTCTACCTAGTATTTCCCTGCCTTCTATCTATATCATTTTGATTATAAGTGATGGGAATTCAACGTAGAGTACCTTAATCATAGGAGGAATTAATAAGTGGATTCTGGGGATATCTCGCATACTTGAAGGAAGGATTGAATATTTAAATTTTGGAACATGGAGGACTTCAGCTGAGCATCAGGAGCAACTAGTAAGCAGGATTCCATAGTCATGAAAGCTTGTTCTTCATTGCCAGTCTCTGTTTTGAATCTAAATTTCGGCTTTATTGTCCTCCACTTTATACCTGTTTCCTACACAGAACAGGAAACATGGCTACACTTATCTCTGAATTTCATATTTAAATCTCAAATCAGAAGAGAGGTTCTCTGTCCCAATTCCAATGTTTAAAAATCCCAAGAAAGGGTCCTTGTTGATCAGGTCACATATCTGTACAATTCAAATGTTAGAAGACAGATGTAGTAATAAAAGTATGAAATCGTTTCCATGAAAGGAGAAGAAGTCTAGCACATAATATGGAGGGAGAAGAGTGTCCACTGGACAGCCTTAAGATTTATCCATCAATTTCACTGGTCTTCAACTCAAATCAGGACAAAAAAAAAAAAAAAAAAAAAAAACTTTATCTTAAATATGTAAAATGTTCCTAGGTATTCTTCTGTGATATGTAATAAAGTTGGGTTGTTCACACACACACACCCACACACACACACACACACACACACACCAGTGTGTATTTGCTCTGTCTTTAAGAATTTCATTTTGGCCTGTTTTCTTGTCAAAAGATGGGTTTTAATAATCTTTAATCATTTTGTTTCATTTTCTTTTTTAGTCTAGAAGTCAGATTAACTGGGCAGTAATCCAGCCCCAGTCCTACACTTCCATTAGCTCCGTTTTAGGAGATGAATCTTAAATTTTGGCTTTGTCACCTCCTTAAAGCAGCTGTTTTAATGGTAAATTATCAGTTCCCATTGGGCATACAACTGTTTTCTTCATTCTAAATTCTCAGATCAATACCCTCTTGTGTTCTTTATGTATTTCAATATTGCAATTAATTCATTTAGTTATTTCCATCCAACACTGGCAACAATATTATGCATATACTAAATACTTAAATCTGACTTTTCAGAGGTTACATGAAGAAGAGTAGGTAACTATATATATACATGTATTTTCTCTTTTCTCCCAAAAGTGTCTGAAAAGTATGAACATCTAAAAAATTTTAGCAATAACAAACCATGCTGATAACTGCAAATATGAGATGATAAATGAAAAAATACAAAGGAACAATTTAATTGCATAGTTTTATACTCTAGTAATGAATATATTTACATAAAAAATATGTTCTGGTTTAGATAAATCTTTGAAATGTGCTACCATGCAGTACATTTTGTTAATTTTGGAAGATCTTTCCTTTCCTTGATCTACTTTAACAGAGAACTTGATTTTATTCTTTTGTCTTACTGAGTTCTAATTTTGCGTGATTCCATTTAAGCAACTTCAGTAAATTATTGTTGCCCCAAATTTATATCTTTGACAGCATATGTTATTCAGAATTTTCAACCTCACTCTCTGTTTAGACACAACTTTAATACACAAGAAATTTAATTTTCCCATTGAAAGATATTAGGGAAACACTTAAATCCTCTCTCTCCTTCAAGTATAACACTTTACTTTCTTTAGAAGTCTTTCCAAGACCCTCCAGCTACATTTGATCTCACTTAAGAATTCATTTAACCCAAGGAAACTGTATTATTATAATATTTTCCCAATTATTTTACTGTATCTTTTAACACATTTCTGTATAAATGTGACATGTTCACCTATTACATATGTAAGCCTTTTTAAGATATCTTAATTGTTAAAAATGCATAAACATTACCTTTGTTCTTCCTTGATATGTTCAGAAAGCCAAAAGAAAATAGGACACATTCAAAGGTGGTGATTTACAAGAGTTTAATGAAGAAGATATCTATAAAGTACGGTCAGTATTACAGGAAACTGATAAGAAATGATGATGTGCTTCCAGGATAGTAACACTGGGGAACCTTACTGTTCCTAGGCCAAGAGGAACAAGGGAATAGAGACCATTAGCTATAGAAGAAGGCTACCAGACAGGAGCTGTATACTGTGATAGAGGAACCTAATATTGCCAAATCAAGATGCAGCAAGGTGGGAGCCAGGGTTATAAGCATTCCAGTTTCTCTGTCCTACTCTCCAGGTGCTTGAATTGTCTCCAATTGGCCAAGCTCTACAAGAACCCAAAGTGAAGGAGCATGGACAAGTCAGGTTTCACAGACTTCACAGAGAAGCTCAGGACACAGAGCAAGATACAGAGGGTAGTCAGTGGGTCTAAATGGACAAATTGAGACTATCTAGAACAATAATTGACATATAAAATCTTCAATCCAGTGTGTTGCCACAAAGTATAATCACAAACATTCACATCACTGATCAGATTTTATCACATGATTCATTGAGAAGGAAGAATGTAATGGATTCTATATTATAGAACTTTGGGATCATTTATACGTTTGTAAAGTCCGTATGTTATCTCTAAATCAATCCCCATAATTAAAGGGGTTACATTTTTTTCTAAATTATCATTTTGAATGGAAAAAAATGCCTTTGAACTGTTTTTAATATTATCCTTGAAAACTTGGGTACGTAAGTCAATACCTCCATGTTGGCACTCTGTAGAATTTTGTCTATAGAGGTTTGTGTATCATGGGCTTGTCTTAAGAACTAAGTAGAATAATGTATATATAACATTTAGTATGGTGCTTTGGCACATCATAAACATTTAATAAGTATTGTTATGTTTTTAGCTAACTTTAGGAATGCAACAAGAAATTGCCTTATGTAACATGTCTCTGAATGAATTCCTTTATGTAATTGAGAATCTATTTATAGAGTCATAAATACGTTTATTTCACATGTTTTAGGTATTTTATTTAAGTATACAACTATTTTAATTTTGCATTTTATTTATAAATATATTATATTATTATATATAATATATAATATTAATATTTCATCAGAAACATTGTTATATTTTATAACTCATCATCTTTTGTTTTGACCACAAGAAAACTTATGGTCAAATGTGCTTTCTTGCAGTACCTCCATGCTTGAATGTCTGTAGGCATTAATTTTTAAACTATTATATTGTATGACTTTATTTGGAAGAGTTCCTATTGGGAAAGTAAGAGAACTATAAACATAAATAAATACATCTTCCTGAGACTTGGATTTAATTATGTGGAAACTTAGGATATGTCTGTCCTTTCATCCTCCCTCTTAGCAGAGGCATTAGGAATACAATTAATATTTGTCTAATTATATATCACTGTTAGTGAGAATAATTCTGTGTTTTCAAAGTTTCATGGGATTAAGTAATTAGAAGCAAATATTTGAAACAGGTTGGATTAAGTTTTCAATTTTGCTTTGTCAGTGAAATTCCTTTTTGTCGTTTGAAATTCAGCAACTGAATCCAGTGCCATTACGAAGATGCTCAAATGTTGTATAGTGTTTGTCTAAAACCACCTATGCAGCATTAAATTTGTCTTAGAATTTTCTGCAGTGACAAATGTAAAACATGTTTTAATTTTTTAAATTATTGCTAAATGCTGAAACCTGATTCCAGGCTGTACAATAATGCTACATACATATTAGCTTCCTACAGGATTTTAACTTGTGTTCTGGTGACCATTATGTTAAATACAGCCATCTTTCTCTGCTATACTTCACAAGAATGATTAACATGTAAATCTGTAAATAATTATGTATCAGATTAATAGAAAAGACACTTTCCACTTAAAATAGGAGACAAGACAGCATGCTAAATAAAAATATAATGAAATGCACATCCTTACACAGAAAAACCAAAGATGACTTTACTTACAGTGGGCAGATAGATATGGATCATGGCGAATTATTGTTTGTGTTTAGTTCATGATTTAAAGCAATTTTTTTAGAGAAGCCCCGCTGAATTTTTCTAGTGGGCTTTGCCACCTTGATTATCATCCCTTTGCAAGTCAGTTAGGAATGCAGTTTGCCTTTGGAGAAGTTAGGTGTTATGATAAAAATTTTGTGAAGAAATAGCTTAAAACTATAGCTGACTTTTCTAAGAGCGAGTCTTCCAACAGTGACACACAAAAAATGTTCCCTTTTAGTAGCAAATGCAAAACATATTGATTGTCTATAAAGTATGTGATTTGCCATTTTGCATCAAAGCACTTTAAAACCTTTTAACATCATGGGAGTAGGAACTGAAATATATTAAATATACTTTCTGTGGTATAATTTTGTTCAGAATATTAGATCTTAGGTATAGAATAATTATTACATTTCATGCACACTTTCCTGAATTTACTAAATTTTCCTTTCAGTTTCTGTCATGACTTCAATGGTATAAATAATTACAAAGAGAAGCCCTTTTCTCACTTCCCCTAATACAGATGAAATGATAAATTAAAATATTTTCTCTTAGAAGACAAGTAATCAGTATTTTATCTTTGTTTTTGGGAAAATAGTCGTAAAATTATTCCCTTACCTAGAGGTAAAATCATAACATTTTGGATTATAAAATTTGATAATTTAAATATTCTAAAATAACTTTACACATTTAATAATATACATGTTGTCATCTCTGATAAAGCCATGTAACTGATAAATTTGTGAGAACTTTGATAAAATAAGAAACAAGACATACACACCAAAAAAACTACAGTTATTTTATAGTATCATCTATTATTTGTATATTATTTTATGATATTGATCATAAGATCCTAATGCATAGTCAGACATTTCTGAATTTCTCAATCACTTGGAATTTACATTTGGACAGTTTTATATTCATAAATTATGTCAGGGTGTTACATGATTAGAGTGAATTGCAAAACTGTGGAGACTAGGTGATTTTACAAGCAAGGTGCTATGCAGATACTCTTAGCCAGCAACATTTATTAAGTCATTTTGCTGACAACAACAACAAAAAATGCCATTGTAATGATGCTACGTGTGCATTTTCAAATGTATGGTACGAAGCCTTTTCCCTTATGTCGTAAAGGTACTTAGAAAGATAAACATTGTATTTCTTAATGAGTTTTTTTAAATCAGAGGAGACACTATATCTGTTGGCACTGTACATTTCTGATGCATTTATTTGCTCCTCAGTCTTATATTGCCTTGTGACATATCCTTCTTATTCATTTATCAATTAATTATTTCCTTCAGTTTGATTAATAGAGTAACTACTGTGTGTCCAGCTGACAGGTTGCCTATTAGGATAATGAGTATAACCGAAGGTAATCATCAAGTCCTCACGCAATTGTTGTGGTAGTGCAATCAAAAGGCAAAAAGGTGATGTGGGCCGTTTTTCTCCAAGGGGTGGCATCAGGTGACCATCAGATGGATGCAGCACAGATGAGGTGAACTGTCTCACTGCCAAGGAGTCCCCAGAAAAGGGCTCCTGTCTTATTGGACTGAGGGTTGAATCAGACCATGGAAAATTGCCTCATTCAATGATCCCAGAAAAGAAGTCTTTGTGGAGGTCCCTGGAACTAGGAATGCAGACGTGCATGTGAGTATGGCTACCCTGAAGGCCTGAGTCCTTGACTGCAACACTTTTCAGAAAACTGCAGTGCATTCGCTGTACAACAAGGCTGGCATGGGAAAGTCAGCTTCCCTCCCACCCCCATAAGGCCTGGCACGCAGTTTCATAATTGCTTCTAGTAGGTCCGAAAGATCATACATAGGATCTTGGCCTGGAGTCAGCCTTCTTAAAATGTGACGTGCACTAGTAAGAAAAAAACAATGGATTTAATATGGCCCTTGCTCTTCAGTAAATTAAGCTCTGTCAAATGCAGCATTTTCTTCAAAATAAAAGTGTATTCTGCAATGATAAATTCAACAAATATTTCTACAGGTTCTGCAAGATCTTGGAGTCAATTTATTATCCATGTTTTTTAATTTTTTTTAGACATAGGAGCTCACTCTGTTGCCCAGGCTGGAGCAGAGTGATGGAATCATAGTTCACTGCACCCTTCAACTTTTGGGAATCATGTGGTTCTCCCACCTCAGCCTCCTAAGTAACCAGGACTACAGGTGTACCACCACCACTCATGGCTAATTTTTAAATTTTTTATAGAGATGAGGTCTCACTATCTTGCACAAGCTGGTCTTAAACTCCTAACGTCAAGCAGTCCCACTGACTCAGTGGCCTCCCAAAGTGTTAGGATTACAAGTGTGAGCTACTGTTTTTATTATTTATTTGGTCTTTCAGCAAATACTATTGAGCATCCCTTCTATTCTCATCAGTGTCAGGACCTGGAGACATGAGGAATTAATAGACTTGCCTCCTAGGCAAACACTTTTAAAGCCCCTATTATTTGCTAAATGGCATCAAGACCCTTTAACCTGGCATTCGAATCATTTAATTATATGACCCCAACTAACTTTCTAGCCAAAAAGCCTTCACAGTGAATTTCTGGAAGTGAATCCTTTCCCCACACTTCAGTACAACTAACGTTATCTGCTGATTTACATAAATTACAGAGCCACTTAATGAACCTCGACTTGTTTGAACCTTCCATAAACATCTACCTAATTCCCAACATCACCATCTCTTCATCTTCACACAATTCTTTTAGCACTTATTATACTGTGCTTTGTATTAATTATAATTTAACCATGTCACCATAGGAAATCATAGCTCTGTTAAGATGAGATGAGTTCTCCTTTTGTGTAATCCACAATAGCACCTTTGCTGGCACATCGTGAGAACTCAACATAACTTTGTGTAATTTAATTCAATATAGTGTTTTAATCCATAGTTATCATCTAAGAAAAAACTCTTTAATAAAAACATTAATTTGCACTATGCTAGGACTGACAGAAATATATGGGGTTGGGGAGAAATAAACATAGATATTTGAGTTAATTTGATTAACAAGCAATATTGAGATATGTGGATGAGACCAACTCCCCTGCCCCATATTCAAGCAAATGCATACCACATGCACATAGAAATTAGAGTAAAAGTATAACAGCAACAAAAATCTACATACAAATTGACCAAAAGCTTCCATTAATATTGAACACACACACACAGAGAGAGAGAGAGAGAGAGAGAGAGAGAGAGAGAGAGAGAGAGAGAAAGAGAGAGAGAGATTACCAGGCCACCGGCAGGGTATACGCAGAGATTAGACCACAGATAGGCTTTGGAGTCTCGAGACTGAAAGCAGAGGCTCTATTACCTACAGAGGCAGAGTGTTACCTTAATTAAGATTGTCATAATATGCCCACAGTGTCAAAGTGAAATTGTGCTCATGGCATAAAGCCTGGGATGATAGAGTTACTCATCTATGAAAATGGGACCAAAAAACTTACGCCAGCTACACAAAGAAAGCAGGAGGATAAAATTAAATGCTGATAGGAGCTAGGAATGGAAAAATAAGTAACTTATAGATTGAAACCTCAATCCTGTGCCAAAGGAAAATGGTAATCTGTATACATCCTCCCACGTGGTATTTTAAACTAAAGCTATTAAAATTTGTATAAAATTTAACCAGGACCATTGGTATACCAGGATGTTTTAGTCTTTTGAGCCTGCTTTAACAAAATACCTAGGATTGGGTTATTTATAAACAACAAAATTAATTGCTCACAGTTCTTTCGGCTGTGGGGTCCAAAATCAAAGCACCAGAAAATTCCTTGACTAGCTTGCTCTCTGCTTCATAAATGGTATATTCTTGCTGGGTCATCACATGGTGGAGGGGGTGAACAAGCTTCCTCAGGCTTCTTTTATAAGGGAATCCCATTTATGACAGTGTGACCCTCATGACCTGTTCACCTCCCAAAGGCCCCACTTCTTAATACCATCACCTTGGAGGTTAGGTTTCAACATATGAATTTTGGGAGGACACAAACATTCAGATCATGGCACAAGAGTTAAAACATAAGCAAACATTAAACTACTCTATATTTACAAAATCTAAGTGTTACTCTCACTTTGACTCAGTATCTCTGTCTTTCACGTATACACACATACAAGTTCATTTTAACTAATTAAAGAGAGAATAAGTAATCAAAATCATAATTTTAAAGTATCAGAAAAGTGATTCTAAAATGAAATTCAAAAATTGAAGGGATATTAAACAGGAAAATTGTCATGGTTTGCATAATACATTTACTGAGTAATCTGAGAAAATTATCTAGGATGTAGTTCAGAGAAGTAAAATGTTGAAACTATAATAAAATATTTAAGGTCCTTAGAGGATATAATGAGAACTTTTTTTTTTTTTTTTTTATTATACTTTAAGTCTAGGTAATGTGCATAACGTGCAGGTTTGTTACATATGTATACTTATGCCATGTTGGTGTGCGCTGCACCCATCAACTCATCAGCACCATCAATTCATCATTTATATCATGTATAAACTCCCCAATGGCAATCCCTCCCTCCTCCACCCTCCCCCCTCCCATGATAGGCCCGTGCGTGATGTTCCCCTTCCCGAGTCCAAGTGATCTCATTGTTCAGTTCCACCTATGAGTGAGAACATGCGGTGTTTGGTTTTTCTGTTCTTGTGATCAGTTTTGCTAAGAATAGATGGTTTCCAGCTGCATCCATGTCCCCTACAAAGGACGCAAACTCATCCTTTTTTATGGCTGCATAGTATTCCAGTGGTGTTATGTGCCACATTTTCTTCATCCAGTCTGTCCATCAGATGGACATTTGGTTTCATTTTCCAATGTCTTTGCTATTGTGGAATTACGGGCCGTATGCTCCTGACATGTGAAATACGAACTCACACAGAATGATCATGATCTGTCTGTTGACATGATCTGATATTGTAAAGAAATAAAATTTTGTAGCATAATAATGTTCCTATTAGCCATAGAGACATGAATAACCCAGTATATAGATGGATGGCTGCTCATATGGTACAACTGAGTTCTAAATCTTGAGAATTGCCATATGTTTTCCATTAATGGTTTGAATAGTTTACAATCCACCACCACGTGTAAAAAGTGTTCTATTTCTTCCACATCCTCTCCAACACCTGTTGTTTCCTGACTTCTTAATGATTGCCATTCTAACTGGTGTGGAGATGTATCTCATTGTGGTTTTGGATTTGATTTCTCTGATGGCGATGTGATGTGGATGGATGAGCTATTTTTCATGTGGTCTGTTGGCTGTATTGGAATATCTTCTTTTGAGAAATTGTACTGTTCATATCCTTTCCACTTTTTGATGGGGTTGTTTGTTTTTTTCTTGTATATTTGTTTTGAGTTCTTTGTAGATTCTGGATATTAGCCCTTTGTCAGATGAGTAGGTTGCAAAAATTTTCTCCCATTCTGTAGGTTTGCGCTGTTCACTCTGATGGTAGTCTTTTGCTGTGCAAAAGCTCTTAGTTTAATTAGATCCCTTTGTCAATTTTTGCTTTTGCTGCCGTTGCTTTTGGTGTTTAGACATGATAGTCCTTGCCCATGCCTATGTCCTGAATGGATTGTACTACCTAGAACATTTAGCTCATTTCTAATAGCAGTTGTAGAAGAAGGTAAAGGAGCATATTTGAATACATGACTAAGAATGTGTGATAAAGCTCTAGCTGGACATGTTTAGTCATGACAATATATATATTTTTAAAAACTTTAAAGTTTTTGAAACTTTGATCTAGTTAAATATTCATCTCAAGAAGACAGAAAATAAAAGTTATTGTAAATAAGAAGGTACAAAATGAATTTGTGACCAGAAATTGTAACTGATTCCGGGTTTGGCTGCTTGCCACTCAAAAGCCAGATATGAGAGGTGAGGATTAGTGGGAGAAAAATCATGTTTATTTGGAAAGTCATCCAAATCAAGAAGATGGTGGACTGTACTCACAAAGACCATCTTAAATTTTACCATTTCCTTACAGATTTTAAAGGGAAACGTGGTATGGGAGACATGCAGGAATGGTGCTCTGTGCAGGATTTCTGTGTCTTTCTTCTAAGGCCTATCTTGGCTAATCACCCATCTGGAGGTCTGGTTGGCATTTTCTTGACTTTGGCCTGATGGTGGTGGAATAATTGTTCTTGTATTCCCTTAAGTGAAAAGATTCTGCAAGGGCTCCAAGCCTGGTTTATCTCAAGATGCGCTTCTAGAATTTTTGAAGCAAGAACATAATTAAATAAGCATGCATTGGCAGAGAAAAGTGTCTACAGTGAGAAGGAATGAAGAAATGAAAGGGGAGAAAAGGAAGGAAAAGTAAATGATTCATACATATTTTAAAAACTGAGAACCCCAGTTACAAAATGAACATAATAAAATGAAAGAAAAAATAGAGTGCATCAGTAGTAACAAATGGACATTATTTGGGGAAAATAGTAAAATACCTCTAGTAATACAGTTCAATAAATACTAGTCACCAATATGAAATGTGTTTTTTTTTTTTTTTTTGAGACGGAGTCTGGCTGTGTCGCCCAGGCTGGAGTGCATTGGCGCGATCTCGGCTCACTGCAAGCTCCTCCTCCCGGGTTCATGCCATTCTCCCGCCTCAGCCTCCGAGTAGCTGGGACTACAGGCGCCCGCCACCACGCCCGGCTAATTTTTTGTATTTTAGTAGAGACGGGGTTTCACCGTGTTAGCCAAGATGGTCTCGATCTCCTGACCTCGTGATCCGCCCGCCTCGGCCTCCCAAAGTGCTGGGATTACAGGCTTGAGCCACCGCGCCCGGCCTACAATATGAAATGTTATGAATGAAAATGGTACATAAGCATACATAGAATTGTTTCAAGAACTGTGAAGGGTCTGCCTTGTACTGTGTTTATTTAATGTGTTAGCCTGCCAATTTTATGGAAGCAGATAGAAAATACATGACTCTTGAGTCAAAGACAAAGGACTTTATTACTCATGGCACAGTATATAGCATAAGCTTTGGTCTATTTTCATCAGTTCCCTTTGTTCTTAAATTTCAAGGGTGACAGCAAAGGGATCATATGTATGCCTGCACACATAGTGGGTCACATTACAGGATAGTAACCCTAAGATCACAAAATGTGTGGATAAGGGAGAGAGCATATGACTTTTAAGAAAAACTGTTTGCAGTAATCATACTGATGACACAGTAATAAAATTGTGATTCTAAAATAATTGGGTTTGGGATTTGGGATAAAATAATTGTGTATATGTGGGATATACTTGTTTTTTTGTTTGTTTGTTTTAAATAACAAATTGCCACAAATGTGGCTTAACACAACACACATTTATTATCTCACAGTTTCTATGGTTCAGAAGTCCAGGAATGTCTTAACTGGATCCTAAATTATGGATTTGTGTTTGATTAGAGATTGTGTTTAAGCTCCTTGTGTCAGTGAAGTTTCAGCTTCATGCTGATACGTCTGTGTGTGATTTGGGGAATGCTCTCAAGTCTGCCACATTTTCTGCTGTGACGGTTCCTAAATGGGCGCAGCTTAGCACATTTTTACAGCCTTACCAACTCTCTGAGTTGATTGTGATCCATATTACAGAGCAGATATGTTACTGTAGAAATAGTGGATTCCCACCCAGTTCTGGGGCAGTAGTGCGGGAGTTCCACTTGGGGGAAAGCAGGCATGAATCCAGAGTGATCTGCAGTTCTTCTTTTGAGAGTAGATATTATTTGGAATAGAGAGTGGAGAAATACATGATTTAGACTGTTGACAACTAATGCCGATCTTGGTGAAGAGCTATTAGGAGGAGGCTGAGAGCTGCATGATAAAAACAACATGGGATAGCAACCAGAAATTTCATAAAGAGAAACAGGAAATAGTAGCCAAGAAGTGCCCTTCTGGGATCACAATAAATGCCTATATTAAAAAGAAGAAAGGTCTCACATCAATGAACTAAACTTCCACCTTAATAAACTAGAAAAAATAAACTAGAACCAAAACAAGCAAACAGAAAGAAATAACATTAGAATAGAAGGGAAATGGAAAATAAAACAAAACAAAACAAAAACAGAAAAAATCACCAAACCATAATCTGGCTCTTTGTAAAGATGAGCAAAATTGGCAAACAATTAAATATACTGAAGGGAAAAAGAGACAAATCAAAACTACTAAAATAAAAAATGAAACTGGGACATTACTAGTGATCTCTGAGAAGCAAAAAAGATTATGAAAGAATATTATAAACAAGAGCATGCCAACATATTAAATAACGTAGATGAGATAAAAAAATTTTTAATATACAAATTATCAAAACTGACTGAAGAATAAATAGAAAATCTATATAAAATTATGACACGTACGAGTAAAATTAGTAATTTTAAAACTCCCACAATGAGAATTCCAGGTTCAGATATCTTCACTAATGAGTTTTACCATTCAAAGAATTAAATGAAATATTCATAATCTTTTCAAAGATTAGAAGTGAGTACTTTCCAACTTACTTTACAAGGCCAATATTTTTCTTTTTTTTTTTTTTTTTTTATACTTTATGTTCTAGGTTACATGTGCACAACGTACAGGTTTGTTACATATGTATACATGTGCCATGTTGGTGTGCCGCACCCATAACTTGTCATTTACATTAGGTATATCTCCTAATGCTATCCCTTCCCCCTCCCCCAACACCACAACAGGCCACGGTGTGTGATGTTCCCCTTCCTATGCCCAAGTGTTCTCATGGTTCAATTCCCACCTATGAGTGAGAACATGTGGTGTTTGGTTTTCTGTTCTTGTGATAGTTTGCTGAGAGTGATGGTTTCCAACTGCATCCATGTCCTTACAAAGGACATGAACTCATTCTTTTTTATGGCTGTATAGTATTGCGTGATGTTAATGTGCCAGATTTTCTTAATCCAGTCTGTCATTGATGTCCGTTTGGGTTGGTTCCAAGTCTTTGGTATTGTGAATAGTGTCGCAATAAACATACGTGTGCATGTGTCTTTATAGCAGCATGATATATAATCCTTTGAGTATATACCCAGTAATGGGATGGCTGGGTCAAATGGTATTTCTAGTTCTAGATCCTTGAGGAATTGCCACACTGTCTTCCACAATGGTTGAACTAGTTTACAGTCCCACCAACAGTGTAAAAGTGTTCCTATTTCTCCACATCCTCTCCAGTACCTGTTGTTTCCTGACTTTTTAATGATTGCCATTCTAACT
>NW_016804602.1:194043-200750 GCF_001698545.2 Rhinopithecus bieti
GATAAGTTCAATTCCTGGATATCCTTGTTAACTTTCTGTCTCATTGATCTGTCTAATGTTGACAGTGGGGTATTAAAGTCTCCCATTATTATTGTATGGGAGTCTAAGTCTCTTTGTAAGTCTCTAAGGACTTGCTTTATGAATCTGGGTGCTCCTGTTGGGGTGCATATATATTTAGGATAGTTAGCTCTTCTTGTTGAATTGATCCCTTTACCATTATGTAATGGCCTTCTTTTTCTCTTTTGATCTTTGTTGGCTTAAAGTCTGTTTTATCAGAGACTAGGATTGCAACCCCTGTTTTCTTTTTTTTCATTTTTTGTTTTGTTTTGTTTCCCATTTGCTTGGTAGATCTTCCTCCATCCCTTTATTTTGAGCCTCTGTGTGTCTCTGCATGTGAGATGGGTCTCCCGAATACAGCAAACTGATGGGTCTTGACTCTGTACCCAATTTGCCAGTCTGTGTCTTTTAATTGAAGCATTTAGCCCATTTACATTTAAGGTTAATATTGTTATGTGTGAACTTGATTCTGTCATTATCATATTAGCTGGTTATTTTGCTCGTTAATTGATGCAGTTTCTTCCTAACATCAATAATCTTTACATTTTGGCATGTTTTTGCAGTGGCTGGTACTGGTTGTTCTTTCCCATGTTTAGTGTTTTCTTCTGGAGGTCTTGTAGGGCAGGCCTGGTGGTGTAAAAATCTCTCAGCATTTGCTCTTCTGTAAAGGATTTTATTTCTCCTTCACTTATGAGACTTATTTTGGCTGGATATGAAATTCTGGGTTGAAAATTCTTTTCTTTCAGAATGTTGAATATTGGCCCGCACACTCTTCTGGCTTGTAGAGTTTCTGCTGAGTGATCACCTGTTAGTCTGATGGGCTTCCCTTTTTAGGTAACCCAACCTTTCTCTCTGGCTGCCCTTAACATTTTTTCCTTCACTTCAACTTTGGTGAATCTGACAATTATGTGTCTTGGAGTTGCTCTTCTTGAGGAGTATCTTTGTGGCATTCTCTATATTTCCTGAATTTTAATGTTGGCCCGCATTGCTAAGTTGGGGAAGTTCCCCTGTATAATATCCTGCAGAGTGTTTTCCAACTTGGTTCCATTCTCCCTGTCACTTTCAGGTACACCAATCAGACATAGATTTAGTCTTTTCACATAGTCCCATATTTCTTGGAGGCTTTGTTCGTTTCTTTTTACTTTTTTTACTCTAAACTTCTCTTCTCACTACATTTCATTCATTTGATCTTCAATCACTGATACCCTTTCTTCCAGTTGACCAAGCCATTTCCTGAAACTTATGCATTTGTCAAGTAGTTCTCGTGTCATGGTTTTCAGCTCTATCAGGTCATTTAGGGACTTCTCTACATTGGTTATTCTAGTTAGCCATTTGTCAAATCTTTTTTCAAGGTTTTCCCTTCTTTGCACTGGGTTCGAACTTCCTCCTTTAACTCAGAGAAGTTTGATCATCTGAATCCTTCTTCTCTCAACTCGTCAAAGTCATTCTCTGTCCAGCTTTATTCTATTGCTGGTGAGAAGCTGCTTTCCTTTGGAGGGGGGGAGGTGCTCTGATTTTTAGAATTTTCAGGTTTTCTGTACTGCTTTTTCCCCCGTCTTTGTGATTTTATCTACCTTTGGTCTTTGATGATGGTGACGTACAGATGGGGTTTTGGTGTGGATGTCCTTTCTCTTTGTTAGTTTTCCTTCTAACAGTCAGGACCCTCAGCTGCAGGTCTGTTGGGAGTTTGCTGGAGGTCGACTCCAGATCCTGTTTGCCTGGGTATCAGCAGCGGAGGCTGCAAAGGAGTGAATATTGCTGAACAGCAAATGTTGTTGTCTGATCGTTCCTCTGGAAGCTTCATCTCAGAGGGGTACCCAGCTGTGTGAGGTGTGAGGTGTCAGTCTGCCTCTAGTGGGGGATGTCTCCCAGTTAGGCTACTGGGGGGTCAGGGACCCACTTGAGCAGGCAGTCTGTCCTTTCTCAGATCTCAAACTCCGAGCTGGGAGAACCACTATTCTCTTCAAAGCTGTCAGACAGGGACATTTAAATCTACAGAGCTTTCTGCTGCCTTTTGTTTGGCTACACTCTGTCCCCAGAGGTAGAGTCTACAGAGGCAGACAGGCCTCCTTGAGCTGTGGTGGGCTCCACCCAGTTCGAGCTTCCTGGCAGCTTTGTTTACCTACTTAAGCCTCAGCAATGGTGGGTGCCCCTCCCCCAGCCTCGCTGCCACCTTGCAGTTAGATCTCAGACTGCTGTGCTAGCAATGAGGGAGGCTCTGTGGTCATGGGACCCTCAGAACCAGGCGCGGGATATAATCTTCTGGTGCGCCATTTGCTGAGACCCTTGGTAAAGCGTAGTATTAGGGTGGGAGTGACCCAATTTTCCAGGTATTGTGTGTCACGGTTTCCCTTGGCTAGGAAAGGGAATTCCCTTCCCCCTTGCGCTTCCCGGGTGAGGCGATGCCTCTCCCTGCTTCGGCTCTCGCTTGTTGGCTGCACCCACTATCCTGCACCCACTGTCCAGCATGCCCCAGTGAGATGAACCCGGTACCTCAGTTGGAAATGCAGAAATCCCCCATCTTCTGGGGGATTATAGACAAAAGAAAATTATATATCATTATCCCTTATGAATATATGTGTAATATATGTGTAAGTCTTCATCAAAATACTACAAACCAAATCCAGCACCTATAAAATGGATTGTGCCCTGTTACAAAGAGGGACCTCCTAGGGATGCAAATTGGTTTAACATCTGTAGGTCAATTAATATAATATACCATAGTAATTAAATAAAGAGCAAAAACCATATGAATCTCAATTGATGGAGAAAAGGACTCTGACAAAAGTTAACACCTTTTCATGATAAGACACAAAAACAAAACAAACGAAAAACCCTAGGAATAGAAAGGCATGACCTTATCCAGAGAAAGAGTATCTATGAACTATTCACAATTAGCATTATACTCAATGGTAAGAGACTGACTGCTTTCATCCTGAGACCGGGAATATGACAAGGAAGGAAAGTTTTATTATTTCTATTTGACATTGTGCTGTATGTTCTATCTGACACAATTAGGCAAAAAAATATAAATGAAAACCATCCAAATTAGAAAGGAAGAAGTGAAACAATTTTTATTTGCAACTGATATTATCTTATATGTAGAAAATACAAAGAAACACACTAAAAATGCTATTATGCCATTACTCTTAATGGCAAACTGCAGTTACTTTTGCACCAACCTAGAACAAATAAAAAAATGTAGATTTGTGACACACTAGATTAGTATACAAAAAAAGATTGCATTTCTATATAATAGCAATGTATATTCCAAAAATTAAATTATGAAACTATTTTATTTATAATAATATCAATATTAAGAGTAACATTCCTAGGAATAAATTCAACAAAAGAAGTATAAGGCACATGCATTGAAAACTAAACAATATCACTGAAAAAAATTAGAAACCTATAAATAATGGAAAGGTATAACATATTTATATATCAGAATATTAATACACTTGACCTTTGAATAACATAGGTTTGAACTGTGTGGGTTTACTTATATGCTGATTTTATCAATAANAAAAAAAAAGAAATATCAAAAAAATTAGGCATGTCATTAATGCATAAAATGTGTGTAGATACTAGTCTACTTTATAATTTACTACCATAAAATATACTTAAATTTATTATAAAAGGTAAAATTTATCAACATTTACTCATATAAACTCAGACCATGATACCATTCTCAATTGAGAGAAATGTAAACAAACATAAAATCCTAAGTGCATAAAATTAATGGCAGTACACACTATCCTATTGTAATAATTTTATAGCCATCTCCTTGTTGCTATTGCAGTGAACTCAGATGTTGAAGGTATCCATTTTACATGTTGTGTAATGTTAATCATCTCTGCATGAGCAATTTGTCTCTCAACAAAATTGCACATTCCAGTGAAAAGTGATCTCTCACTGTTCTGGTGTATTTCTCATTGTGTTAAATGCAATATCATAAACCTTGAATAACACCATGAGACCTATATGAACTGCCACTAGTGATCCTGGAAGTCCTCTCAGAAAGCAAAGAAAAGCCATGATATTACAAAAACAAAATAATAACTTGATATATACTGTGATTGAGTCCTATAGCTGCAGTTGCCTGCCATTTCACATAGACTATTCATCTTCTAAACAGATGACGTAAACTTATGGATGGATACATGTCGTAAATTACTACAAATGTATTTTCTGTTCCTTATGCTTTTGTTAGTAACATTTTCTTTTCTTCAGCTTATTTTTTATCAGAATATAGAATATAACATATATAACATACAAAGTATGAGTTAATCAACTGTCTATGTTATCGGTAAGGCTTCCAGTCAACAGTAGGCTATTAGTGGTTAAGTCTTTGGGGACCCCAAAGTTATATGCAGATTTTTAACTACACAAGAGGTCAGTTTCCCTAACTCCCATGTTGTTCAAGGGCCAACTCTATTGCTAAGATGACAAGTTCAATCCAATCTCTATGAAAATCCCTAGTATCATTTTTTTCCAGAAATTTACAAGTGAATCATAAAAATTTTAGATTGAAATATAAATAGCCAAAACAATCATGAAAATGAAAAACAAATTTAAAGAACTGAAACTGTTAATTTCAAAATATACTACAAAGCTACAATATTCAAGCTGGTTTAGTATTAGCATAAAGATAAAAACAAAGACTAATGGAATAGAATTGAGATTCTAGAAATAAATCCATAAATCTGTGGCCAATTGATTTTTTTTATAGTAATGCCAAGATCATTCAATAGGGAAAGAATAGTGTTTTCAACAAATGGTACTGGGAAAACTGATTAGTCACATGTCAAGCAATGAAGTTGGAGCAGTACCTCACACCATACACAAAAACTAATTCAAAATGGATCATAGATCTTAATATATGAGTTAAACTATATGATTCTTGTAGGAAATCATAGGAGTACATCTAGATTAGGCAGTGCTGTTTTAGATATGACACCAAAATCACAGGCAACAAAATAAAAAAGGTTAGACTACTAATTTTTTTTTAAAAGTTTATGCTATAAATGGCAGCCATCAAGAAAATGAAAACACAACCCAAAGAATAGAAGAAAATATTAGCAAATCTTGTATCTGATAAGGGTCTTATAGCCAGAACATGTAAATAACTCATATCTCGGTAAGAAAAAAAAAAACCTAAAACTGTATATATAATCTGCATAGACATTTATCCAGGTAGGTATACAAGTGGTCGATAAACATATGAAAAGATGTTCAATATCATTTTCCATCAGTCAACTTCAAATCATAACAACTTCACATCCAACTAGAATTACTACAATCCAAAAACCAACAATTACAAGTGTTGACCAGGATGTGGAAAAATAATCCCACATGCGTTACAGGTGGGATTGTTAAATGTTGCAGCCACTTTGGAAAACAACTGGACGGTTCTTCAAAATGTTAAACTTAAAATTCCCATATAATCCAGCAATTCTAACTCTAAACATAGAGATAAAAGCATTCAACTCACACAAAAAGCTGTACACAAAATTTCCTAACAACATTATTGTAATAGCCACAATGTGGACACAACTCAAGTGTCCACTGTTAAATAAATAGACAAACTAAATCCACATAATTGAATATTTTTAGCAATAAATAAGTAAAGTTCCAACACGTGCATGAACCTAAAAGACAGTAGGCTAAAGGAAAAGCCACATGTTGTATGACCGTATTTAAATAAAATGTGCAGACTAGGTACAGCTAAGCAAATGTATAGAGATGGAAGTAGATTAATGAATGTTTAAGTGTAGGGGTCCAATGGGTAGTAACTAAGTATTAAGTATGGGATTTTTTTACAGAGGACTTAAATATTCTAAACTTAGATTTTGGCAATGGTTGTATAACCCTGTGAACATACTTAAAAAATTGAATTGTACACTTTTAATGAATTAATTTTATGGTATGTAAACTATATATCAATACATATGTTTAAAATATTCAAACCAATAGTCTGAGACTTTCTAGAGGGTATATATGATATAATGATGAGTTAGCAGCCATGACAATTTAAATTTATCAGCAGAGCTCTTAAGACAGTCTTTAGTTTGGACAGAGCCTACCGTCTTACTAGAATCATGTACAAACATGAGACACGTTGAGTTTAATATAGAGCATTTCTGTTGCTGGTATAAAAAACTTCTTTTAAAATATGTAGTACCTTTACTATTTTCTAAAACCACTAAGTGGATATTAAGGAAAACGTAATGGGTATTAAGAAATTTGGATTCCCCATTTCGTTTTCTAACAGATCCATATCAGTTTCAGTTGAGCATTTCAGAAAAGCGGATAGGAATACTAACTGGAATTGGGTAAAAAGTAACCTAAGTAATCTGCTCAGTCCCCAACTCTCTATCTAATTGAACAGATTGACAATATTTAAATGAGGTGCTAAACAATTTGCTGTTGTTCCTTAAAATATTAAAGTTAAGTTAAAATTTAAAACTTAAGTTACAAAAATAACTTCTTAATTTACTCCTACTGCTGAATTAATATTTAACCTTAGGAAACTAAAGGCATATCTTTTTTATAATGGTTAGATCTGTCTGTATTGTGTGCAAGAAAATAATAAACAATACTATAGTTAATTTTTAAGTAGCCCAAACCTTGAATAATCTAGATACATC
>NW_016804602.1:201146-224995 GCF_001698545.2 Rhinopithecus bieti
AGGAAAACTCCATCTCAGGAAAAAAAAAAAAAAAAAAAAGCAATTATTTATTTTAAAATGTTTCACTTGGAAATGAATTTGTATTTAGAATGTAAATTCCATAGAGCCAGTGATTTTTGTTTCATTTGATTCTATGTCCCCTAGAAAGTACCTATCACATAATGTATGCTCAGTAAGCCCCTCTTGATGGATTAATTTGTCCTTATCAAACATGAGCATATGTATTTATTTCATGAAATTATATAGAGATGGAAAACTTCTTTACAAACATCTCTAATTTGCACATGTAAGCACAGCATACAAGGGACTTATGTGATATTTAAATAAAAGATTTACTTGGAAAGCCAAGATTTCGTCTGATGCAATAATGAAAAATCTGATAGCTCCGTTATGGCTCATTTAAAGAAAGTCGAAATCCTAAAATATAAGAGTGCAGTTGTCATTAAGATGTTAGTTTTATGACTATTTGAAAGGCTATAGAAATATCTGTTAAGTATTAAAAGGGCAAAGATTTAGATAAAAATATAATTGTGCAGCCACATTTCACTGTACTGAGTGTACATTCAGTCTTGTACCTCTACAGATGATTTTATGAACTGTATAGCACTCTAGAAACATTTGTATTCAGACAATTGGATATGCTGAAAAAATTAGGGTTTGGTTTTGAGCTGTAGTTATAATTAAGATTGGGGTGTTTGTTAATGTAATAGTTTTTACTTAACAATGATATGTTAAAATAACTTTTTTTTTTTTTTTTTTTTTTTTGAGACGGAGTCTTGCTCTGCCGCCCAGGCTGGAGTGTAGTGGCCGGCTCTCAGCTCACTGCAAGCTCCGCCTCCCGGGTTCACGCCATTCTCCTGCCTCAGCCTCCAGAGTAGCTGGGACTACAGGCGCCCGCCTCGTCGCCCGGCTAGTTTTTTGTATTTTTTAGTAGAGACGGGGTTTCACCGTATTAGCCAGGATGGTCTCTATCTCCTGACCTCATGATCCGCCCGTCTCGGCCTCCCAAAGTGCTGGGATTACAGGCTTGAGCCACCGCGCCCGGCCAAATGAATCTTTTTAAGTACAAACTTGAGTTTGGAGAATGTAGCCCTAATACAGTTGCATAAATATGGCAAAGACGTGTCTTTCAACACATTTAAAGATTCTCCACACAGGATGAAATTCATTTAAAACATGACCAAATTCTCTTTAGATGTCTCTATGAAAGAAAAATGTGATTAACATACACAATAATGCGGAAACATAGTAAAGAATTGTTTATAACAGAATGAATGGTACATGAATTGTGTATGTGTTGATATTATTAAAATTCATGTTGAATCATTTTTATCAACTTTCTCATTTCTTTGTTATTTCTGTAAAACATGGATCATTCTGTAAAGTATATGATTTTAACATAGACCATGTTATTTTGAAACACCTGGGGCATATATCGATTAAGCGCACAATATATCTAATCAACAGATTTGAAAGGACCCACATTTTCATACTTAGTATAAATGGATTTTATTATCCAACTATGTATGCATTCTTCAAATTCAAGTGTTTTCTTCAGTAGAGCAATGCCAAGTGGGATTTTTGGGTCTTATAGCAGACAAGAGCAATTGTTTTTAATACTTCTGGTAGATATTTCTCTTTTAAATTTGTTTTAGTTCCTATATATATATATATATAGAGAGAGAGAGAGAGAGAGAGAGAGAGAGAAAGAGGGAGAGAGAGACACCTTTACTGTTTCATTTTGTAATGTTATACAAATTATGAGATTAAGTGTATTGTAAGGTTGGCATCTTAGCCTAGAATCATCATTTTCCTAATTGCCAAATCCAATGAATTATTTCACTTTTCTCAAACTTGAAATTACTCCCATCTATAGCCTTTGCTGTCATGATTGTTTCCAGATTTTTATAGTTCTTTATGTAGTCTTCCAATCCTCAAACTGCAGTCAGACTTTAAATTTACATTTAAAGTCAGCTTTAAAGGTAAATGTTAATCATACCACAGCCTACTTCCCACTCACCCCAAGCCCATCCCTCAATTCACACACTTCAATTGAGCTACATTGCTTTTACCTAAAGATCCGAATTTTTAACAGGGTCAATAAGTTCCTGAATATTTTTTTCTGTATCACCCCTTCAAAATGAATTACTTTCCATTTATCAAATTTGTTATGCTCTTGGGGTTTCTCACATGTTATTCCTTATGCCAGGAAAGTCCCCATCAGTGCCCTTCTCTCCTGTCCCTGCCCCAACTTCTCATACATCTTAAACGCTAGAGAAATGCTTCCTTTCCGGGGAGGGTTTCCTGCTTATTCTGGTTATACATTCCCATAGAATTCTAGACTTTGCCTTGCATATAGCTAGGCACATAATTGTCATATGATACGTATTTGCTGATTAACTGATTTATAAAAATTTTTTCCTTCTTTTTTTTAATTTTGTATTCTTCCAGAAATTATTTACCCTTCTTCCTTATTTTTTCTTCAAATATATGTGTTCCTCAAGTTTCTCGCCTGTGCTGTCCTTCTCCCTTAGCAATTTCATAACTTGAAATAGTACTCCTGTATAGAAAATTACTACATATATATTTTCATCTTAGATTTCCCTCTCAAGTTCTACCCATACATGATTGCTAGGTTTCTTCACTTGGAAGGCATCTGAAATTGAATATACTCCAATTTTTTCTCTAACATTTTTGTTCCTATATTCCGTAATTGTATTAACGGTACACTATCTTTCCAATCACCTGTGATTAGAATTTATTTTGATTACTGCTTCACACTACTCTCTTCATATTCCCTCCAACTTAATATAATAAATTGCCATGTCTTATTGAGGGTATTTCCTCAGTCTCACCTTATCTCCTTTTCTTTCTTCTGTGGTCATCATTCTGCTTCATGTTCCCATTATCATTTATTGAGCTTACACCAAACAACTTCTAGTGGGATCTGCCATCTTTAGCTTTTTCCTGCTCCACTGCATCTGTCCCATACGTTTTCCTTTTTTGGAACTTGTTCCTGTCACTGCCTTTTTCCATGCCCAGCTTCAAGCTCCCTATTCAGTGCTCTGTGCTCAACACACAAAAACACTTCCTAACTTTTCTATGTGGAAATAAATTTTGTCTTCCTTTGAATTCTCATAGCACTTAATCTGTACTTCTTCTATGGCACTATTAGTTTTTTGTTTAAACTACAATATAATTGTTTATGTACAGCCCCTTTTCCCTCAGTGGAGTTCTAAGTTTTCTGAAAGAGGTATTTATGCTTGGTTCTTTCATAAATTTACTGAGTCTCAGGTGCTAAGAAAATGTGGTTACTAGTGAGTGACTGAATTGATTTTTATATGAATTTTACATAAATATTTTATTTTATATAAATATATCTATTGAATAAAATTATATTTGTGGTAATATATTGATATTCACTTTAATGGTTAATTCTAAATCGCTCTACTTTTCTTCTCTGTTTTCTTCAATACTCATCATTGTCTATTTTGCTACATTAGAATTAGTTTTCTTTGGTAGAAACCTCTGTAAATTCCAAATGAAATTAATTTTACAGGCATAGCTTGATGTTTTTGCAGTAGAATAAAACAATGTTCTACTCTATTCTAGTAAAACTTTAGTCCCTTGCTCACCACTGTTTTTTGATGATTGCTACTATGAATACCTGAAGTGTTGTCATTTCCTCTCTATTTATACAAGAAGAATATTTTTGATCTGTGACTATGGTCCCACTTAGTGCAATCTGCTCCAAATTGCTTTAATTTGTTTTAATGGCAACAAACACAAGGATAGAGCACTGAAGTATGATTTAATGTTGAGTTCCCAAAGCACAGAACAGTCACTCTGTGAATTCCTACTGATTAAAAAAGGGATCCATTCCCAAATCAGGAATATGATGGACATGAAAGTAGCATTCCAATATTTTCAAGTGTTAAGAGAAAAGGAATTTGAGTGTCAAGGAATGAAGGAATTCAAGAACAGCTGTATCAAATGAAAAACGAAGCCTTCTCTCTGCAGGAAAGACTGGCAGGTCAGGAATTGTTCACAGGTGATGCCAGTGAGCAACACTGGCCTTGGATCACATAGCAGATACAGTTTCAGTGCCCACACAAAGTGAAATAAGTGTAGGTGGATTGCCTATCTTCTTAGAGAAAGCACAGAGTTGATGGAATTAGTTTATAAACATGTAACCAGAAAAATGCCATGTGTAAAAAAAGAAACGGTTTTTTTAATGTGAGTGTTAATGAAATAATATCATGAAGAATTTTAAAATGTATATGCCCAATATTATTGATGTGACTTAATTTTAAACTGTTCTTGGCTAAACTACCTTAAAATGTCCCTAAAATATTTTCTTAAAATGGCCTGACACTTATGATAAGCACTCGTTTTGCCACCAATTATGTTTTGTTGCTTTTCAAATCCATTGAAATACATTATTTTGGTTTATTTTACTTGTAACACAATTTAAATATTTGCTTTTAGAAAAAAAGTCAAAAATGATTAAAGTTGCCCAAAAGACTTTTTTAATAGACATGTTATTACAGAACAACTGTTTAATGACAAGCATAAATGAATTTGACTTATGCAAATTTAATTGTCTTAAAACACATGTGAATAAAATACCTGGAAATTATTTGAAGATACTTAATCCACTGAAAACACAGCTGTATTCACTCTGTTAAGCCCTAAGAATCTTAGACATTCCTAAGTTACTAAATTATTGTTAAATATTAAAGACACTGGTGTGTAGTGTTTGATTTATTTTCGGTCTTCAAAAGAGGTTTACTTTTAAGAAGAGGTTAGAACCAGTTGCTGTCTGTGAACTGATAATTCACCTGTCATGATTATGTCAACTGGTTTTGTTTGAAGGGGAACTGAGCATAGGTTGAAAATAGGTGGAAAAAATCGTATTAGAACAACTTTTGTGTTGACTAGTTTCAGTTTATCTTAAAATAAATTTCCAAGAACTAAGAACAGCATCAGAAATATGTAACCAGCTTTGTGATTACTTCTAATGCTTTATCTCACATAGAAATGGTATCTGATTTTTCATGGTTTTCCATGAAAGCCTTCTGAGCCTTTCCAGAGTGTTGTCTCCAAAAACTCCAGAAATTGTGGAAGGGATAGAATCACATAAATAGACTAAACTGTGACAGGGAAATACTTTTGAGCAAGAACAAATGGTAGATTGTACTTTTATAAATTTTACAACACACACATTAAAAGAAAGGTTGCTTACTTAAAATACTTTTATATTGTTAATGTTGCTCATAAAAGCTAACTTTCTCTCACTTTGTGAAACTCGGTTTCTGATTATACAACGTCTTCTTTCTACTGGCTCTTCATGTTCTATTTTAACAGAGTGTGTAAAAGAATTTAAGGGCATGATTCTTTTGCAGCTTCACAGTTTGGTTTCAATTTGATTATTGCTTAGAAATAAAATGACTATTGAAATAGAAGTGTTGGGAAATGTGTCACAAGAATCAAGGCAGAGAATAGAAAATTCTGAAAGTAGGTACCACATATTCTGTCAATAACCTGTCCTCAGCCAGGATTGTGTGAAATTTTCTCTTTTCATAGTCTTAAGCATTCTTGGTGGAGATACCACTTTGGATGATTTGGTATTTCTGAGTTTGATGTTTTTCTGTCATCAATAAAGGGGAAAGAAGGTTTTGTAACAGAATATGAAAGAGAAGTTCAGTGACATTTAACTCAACTTGAATTGTTCTTAATTTTTAAAGAGTTACGTAATATTTAATACATCCAAAAGAATATGTTTAACTTTCATGTGGAGTATAAAACAAAATAAAATGAATACTCTCAAACCCATAAGTTAAACTGAAGTCTAAAATATCACCCTTTGCTTTGCAATACCTTAATGTCTTTCTTTGATCATGTCCCCTATTCCCCATTCCCAGAGATTACCAAGATCATGGATTTTGTGTTTATTATTAGCCCTGTCATTTAAGAAATATGTTTACTACATAGGCATGTGTTCATAGTAGAATATTATTTAATTTTACTTGTTTATGAATTTTATATAAAGTGTTATAGGTGTAGATGAATTATCAGTCAAATTTTATTTCTAGGATTAATGAAATTTTATATAGTTATGAGTAATTCATATTTACTGCTCTGTAATACTTCACAGCTAATATGTCACAATTTATTTATTTGTACCTGTCAGGATTCTGACAGGCAAACAGAAGCCACTCTATATTTAACAGTTATAACCCACAATTCAAGACTAATATAACTGTGGGAAGCGATGAGGGAAGGGTCTTCGGGAAAGTTCCACCAACAGGCCGTAAAGATTGGAGCCTAAAGCCTCAGAGCACAGGGGTGAAACCAGAGCTCCAGGATATTCTGTGAAGCCTGTCATGATCACAGAGTGGAAGTTTGGGGAAATATTTGCAAAACTTGCCAAGACCAAGAACTGGGAATTTGTGGACAGGTCTGTGTGGCTGCCGCATCCATGGAGTGAACACTCACATAGAAGTCAGCAGAGCACCACGTCTGATCTCTATGACTTGCCGAGAATAATGGACTCCAATTCATGTCCACCTTCCAAATCTGATGCAACTTCTTGATATTGACAAACCCACCACAGAAGTAAACCTCCATGGAAAGGGATCTGAAAAGTTGTTTTGAGACATAAAAATGCTGGTTATGGTGTGGAGCTGACAACAACTATTCTTGAATTGATCATCGTTTTTCCCCATTATTTTTACTCTTGAAAGGATTGAGACTGAATACTCTTGTACATGTGCCAAGATTTCTCTGGATTTTATATCTAGGAATGAGATTGCTGAGGCATAAAGTAAATGGATTTACAGATTGACAAGACACTGCCACTATGGTTGTATCCATTTACACTCCCACAGGCGTGTATATAAGTACATGTTTCTCCACACTCTGGCCAATGCTTGATGTCTAACCTCTTTATTGTCATAGACCTCTTATATAGTGTGTGTAAAATTGTATGTCATCATGGTCTTAAATTTGATTCGTTTAAATTATAATGCGATTGAATTTCTCATAAGATTTTTCCATTCCCATTCCTCCTTCAATGACATATTTATGACTTTATCCTTTATCTATTAAAGTATTTTTCTTTTCCTTAGTTCTATGTTTGTTTTTATAAACTACTGCTTTAACGGTAACATGTAATGTCAACCATCTTCAGCTTTATGATTTATATTTTCATCTACTTTGTGGTGTATTTTCACAAGCAGATATTCTTAATTTTAATCAAACTTTTATTTTACAGTTATTGTATTTTGTTATTTTAAAATATTAGAAAATGTTCTTCTATAAGTTCTAAAGTTTTACATTTCACATCTAAGTCTATAAACCTTCTAGAATTTAGTTTTTCTGTTATGATGTAGGAATTAATTTTATTTCTCTTACTATGGATAGCCTATTATGCTGTATATTAGGTAGTTCCTTCTTTCCTTAGTATTTTAGTTTCCTATTGCTTCTGTAACAGTCACCACAAACTTAAACTTCATGGCTTAAAACAAATCAAATTCATTATTTTACGGTTGTGGAGGTCAGAAGTCTGAAATGATTTCTTTGAAGCTAAAATCCAGGTGTCTGCAAGGTTGCATTCCTTCAAGAGGCTCTAGGGGAGAATCTGCTCCCTGACATTTCCACCTAATAGAAGCTGCCTTCATGCTTTGGCTCATGGTCTCCTTCCATCTTCAAAGCCAGCAATCTCATCACACGAGCCTGTGCTATTGCCATCACATCTCCTTCTCTGACCCTGCTGCCTCTCTCTTTCTTTTAAAAAGACATTGGGCACAGCTGGTTAATCCAGGATAATCCCCCATCTCAAGATCTCTAATTTAATCACACCCATGTAGTATCTTATGTAGAATAACATATTTACAGATTCTTGGTATTAGGACATGGACATCTTTAGGGGACCATTGTTCACTCAAAGATCTGTAACACTACCTCTGTAAAATGTCATTCTAACATACACAGGAGTCTGTTAATGGATTCTGGATTCCATTGCTCTATTTGTCTATCTGTGCCCCAGGACTGGATGCTTCATACTATCATAATTAACACAGCTTTATGATGAATCTTGATATGTGAAAGGAATAACTCTTGACTTGTTCTTTTGCTTCTGAATGGTTTTGACTGTTCTTGTGCTTTCACTTTTTCAAACAAATTTTAGAACCAATTAATAAGTTGATCCAAACCCTATAGTGATTGTAATTAGAATTGCAGATGAAATTTAGAAGACTAGAAATCTATATGCCATTGAGAGTTCCTATTTATGAACACAATATCTGTCAACAAAATGTGTTTTATACATGTTCTGTAAAGGTTTGAACATCTGTGGCTAAATTTATTTCTAGAAAATCTAGTTTTTAAAATTCCTGTTATAAATGGTATCTCCTTTTTTAAAAAAACATTTTCTAATTATGTGCTGCTGGCATACAAAAATACAATTAACCTTTTCTGTATAACAGCACTTTGCTAAGCTCTCTTACTAGTTCTAATACTTTTATGAAAATACTTTGTTTTCTATGTATATAATTATATAAATGGCATATATTTTTTTAACTTTCTGATATTTATAATACTTGTCTTAGTAGATGGTTTGAGTCACTGGTGCTGAATAAAGTGTTAAAAGCCATCTTTCTTGTTTATGATTTTTTAATCGGTAAGTCACTATTCTATGATTATGAGTAGAGCCTTCTATTTACTGATGATGCTTCCTTTATTTTTCAGATGATGTGAGTGTTTCTATTAATGATTAAGTTTAAACTATCAAATCATTTTTCCAAACAAATAAAATGCTGACCTTTTTCTCCATTAATTTGTTAATGAGTAAATTACAATTAAGAATTACAAATTTTAAAATACTTGTATAACAATGATAAATACGACTCAATCATGATGTATTTTGTACATACAACAGGCCTTAGCTATGCTACTATTTTGCCAAGTGGGTTTTTTCATTTTATTTTTTCTTTTTTCTTTAATGAGTGGCTTTGGTCTGTATATTTCCTTTTCTGATTTGGTTTTGGTATGAAGGTTATATTCTCCTGTTGAGTTATTGGATATTTCTCCATTTTTTTCCTCTGGTGCATAGATTGGAATGATATATTTCCTATAAGTCTAAAGAGGTCCCTTTGTGCAACTAATGGGACTGGTATTTCTTTGTAGTACATTTCATTATGATTTTATGCTGATTTTATTTTTTAATACATTTTATTGTATATATTTAAGGTATACAACATGATGTTATGGGATACATATAGAGAGCAAAATGTTTACTGTAGTGAAGCAAACTGATATATCCATCATCTCACAGTTACCCTTTTTTTTTTTTTTTTTTCAGTTTTTTGGCAAGTGCAGCCAAAGTCTACTTATTTAGGATGAAATCCAAATACAGAACAATTTTATTACCTATAGTCTACATGGTGTACACCAGGGGTCCCCAATCCCTGGGGTGCAGACGTGTACTGGTCTGTGACCTGTTAAGAACCAGGCCGCATAGCAGGAGGTGAGCAGCTAGCAAGCCAGCATTAACGCCTGAGTTCTGCCTCCTGTCAGATCAACCCTGGCATTAGATTCTCACAGAAGTGGAACCCTATTGTGAACTGTGCATGCCAGGGATCTAGCCTGTGTGTTCCTTATGAGAATCTAATGCCAGATGATCTGAGGTGGACAGTTCTATTTCAAAACACTCCCACCCTCCTCCACCCCCACCAGTGGAAAAATTGTCTTCCATGTAACTGGTCCCTGGTCTTTTGACTTTTTTGAAACAGCCATCCTGATAAGTGTGAAGTGGTATCTCATAGTGGTTTTGATTTGCATTTTCTTGATTAATGATGTTGAGCATCTTTTCATATACCTGTTGTTTATTTTTATGATTTCTTTTATTAAGTGTCTATTTAGATCTTTTGCCCATTTTTAAATCTGTTTTTCTGCCATTGAATTTTCTTAATTCATTATAAATTTTGAATAATAACCCCTTAGTAGATGTGTGCTTTGCAAATATTTTTTTTCCCAATCCCAGGGGCTGTTGTTTCAGTTTGGTGATTGTTTCCTTTACTGTGAAGGGGCTTTTTAGTTTAATGTAGTCCCGTTTATTTGTTTTTGCTTTTGTGGCTTAACCTTTTGGTATGACATCCAAAAATTCTTTACCAAGGCCAACCTTCAGAGGTTTTGAACCTATGTTTTCTCAGAAATAAATCTAAACATATACAGTAGACTGATTTTTTTTACAAGGGCACCAATAGAACACAATGAGGAAAGGACCATCTTTGCAATAAATTGTGCTAAAAAAAAAAAAAAAAAAAAGCTGGATTTCTATATGCAAAAGAATGAAATTGGACCTTTATCATATATCATATGCAAAAATTAACCCAAAATGGATGAGACCTAAATGTAATAACAGAAACTATGATGCTATTTCAAAATATTTTACATGAGTTTTATTCTTTCATTTTGTTTTCACATTCTCAATTGAAATGCTATTTGCATATAATGAAATAATAGTTCCTAAGAGTGCAGCCTGATAAATTTTAATAAAAGTACACCTCTACCTCCAACAAATATAGAGCAATTCTGTCACCCCAGATGTTTCCTTCATGCCATTTTCCAGCCAGTTGAACACCAGGCTGTGTTCCCAGCATACAACCAGTTTTATAACTCTAACACCATATATTATTTTTGCTGCTAGAATTTTGTAATAGTGGAATCTAACATGATGTATTCTTTTATATCTGGCTTCTCAAATGTCTGTTAGATACATCCAGGTTGTTGTGTCCATCAGTGGCTAGTTCCTTTCTGTTTATGTATAAACTCGTTTGTCCGTTCTTCTAGGATGAGCACTTGTTTACATTTGGCTTAATGTTGGTTGTGAATAAAATGTCATGAGCATTCACGTACAAGTTGTTTTTATGAACATATGTTTTTAATTCCCTTGGATAAATACTTAGCAGTTGAATTACTGGATCATAGTGGAACTGTATGTTTAATTTTATAAATAACTGCCAAATCTTAAAATGATACTACTGTATCATTTTAAACTGCCAACAGCAATTGCACTAGTAATTCCACATCTTCTTCAGCATATACCATGAGTTTGCTTTTAGTTTTAGCCATTCTGAGGTATGTGTATATGTGTGTGTGTGATTTACCATTGATTTGATGGAATTCTTTATAGATTATAGGTATTAGTCATTTTTCAGAAGTAAGGAGTGTTTTCTCTCAGTCTGTGGCTTATCTATTCAATTTTTAAATGAGTGTTTGCATCAGAAGGAATTTTTTTTTCTCACTTTTTTTTTTTTTTTTTTTTTTTACTTTAAGTTCTGGGATACATGTGCAGAATCTGCAGGTTTGTTACACAGGTGTATGTATACACATGCCATGGTGGTTTGCTGCACCCCTCAACCCATCAACTCCATTAGGCATTTCTCCTAATGATATTCCTCCCCTTACCCCCACAGGCCCTGGTATGTGATGGTCCCCTCCCTGTTCCATGTGTTCTCATTGTTCAGCTCCCACTTATGAGTGAGAGCATGCAGTGTTTGGTTTTCTGTTCCTATGTTAGTTTGCTGAGAATGATGGTTTCCAGCTTCAACCATGTCCCTGCAAAGGACATGAACTCATCCTTTTTTATGGCTGTATAGCATTCCATGGTATATATGTGCTGCCATATTTTCTTTATCCAGTCTCTCATTGATGGGCATTTGGGTTGGTTCCAAGTCTTTTCTATTGTAAATAGTGCTTCAGTAAACATATGTGTGCATGTGTCTTTATAGTAGAATGCTTTGTAGTCTTTTGGGTGTATACCCAGTAATGGGATTGCTGGGTCAAGTGGTATATCTGGTTCTAGATCCTTGCGGAATCACCACACTGTCTTCCACAATGGTTGAGCTAATTCACACTCCCACCAACAGTGTAAAAGCTTTCCTATTTCTTCACAGTCTCACCAACATCTGTTGTTTCCTGACTTTTTAATAATTGCCATTCTAACTGGCATAAGATGGTACTATCATCAGAGTGAACAGGCAACCTACAGAACGAGAGAACATTTTTGCAATCTACCTATCTGACAAGGTTCTAATATCCAGAATCTACAACGGATATAAAAGACCAATTTACAAGAAAAAAGAAATATCATCAAAAAATGGGTGAAGTATATGAGCAGACACTTCTCAAAAAATCACATTTATGCAACCAACAAACATATGAAAAAAAGCTCATCATCACTGGTCATTAGGGATTTTTTGTTTTAGTGTTCTTTGCTTCCTCATTAAGTAATCTCTTCCTAGCCTAGGTTCACAAAGGTTTTTCTAATGCTTTCTTCTTATAATCTTTATAATTTTAGTTGTCACATATAGTTCTATGATCGATCTCAAAATAAGGTTTGCCTAAGTGTGAAAGTGGTCATGAAAGGTTGTTTTTTGTTTCCTTTTTTGTTTTGTTTTGTTCTTTTTCATACAGATATTCAACTGTTTCAGTACCATTTGTTGAAAACACTTTATTTCTCAAATTTGGTTGCTTTGGCACTTTTGATGAAAATAAATCAACCACCTATGTATAGTCTTTTTGGGCATTATACTATCCCATATCTATTTACCTATGCATACAACAATCCATACTCCAGTACAAAATTGAATAAATGTGGTAAGAACAGACATCTGTCTTTTTATCCTGGACTTGGGAAAAAAAACCTGAGTGTTATATCATTAACTGTGGTGTATTTCTTACTGAGGGATTATGGCGAAAGAAAGAAAGGAAGAAAGGGAAGAAGAAAGGAAGGAAGGAAGGAAGGAAGGAAGGAAGGAAGGAAGGAAGGAAGGAAGGAAGGAAGGAAGGAAGGAGGGAGGGAGGGAGGGAGGAGGAAGGAAGGAAGGAAGGAGAGAAAGAAAAGAAGGAGAAAAGAAAAGAATAGAATAGAATAGAAAAGAAAAGAAAAGAAAGGAGGGAGGGAGGGGAAAATCTCTGATATAGAAAGCAATTTTACTTAGTCATGCTTATCATTGTTCTTTGTGTTCCCAAGACAGTTTTTGGTGCATTCTATGTTCTTTGTATTTTTTAATTTATTCAACGAATTATGGCACAAATTATTACCTTGGTCATTCAGTTTGGTAGTGTTCCTTTAGTAGCTAACATAAATGCTTTCATAACTGCTCTTAGTTCACTTGCTCTTATTCATGTTTCAAGATGATTAAGCAAATTGTGTGGAACCCCAGAATTTTTCATTTAAACAAAGTGTTTTGTGTATATGCTTTATAAGTACTGTTTTTAAACTTTTATGTGCTCACATCCTTTATTTACTAATCCTAAAGCAACTGTTTAATAGAGGCAATGTAAGATTGAAGAATAATTGAGTCCCTTTATTCCTGATTATGAAAGTTGTAATAGAAAGTTGTGGACACCAGACAATGCCTAACAAACTTGAATACCAAATTTCATTTTAGATATCAATTTTAAAATATTGATTGCAAACTTTTATAATTTTGCAGGTTTATAGACTTATGTTAAAATCACCTCTTATTTCAATAATATAATTTGAGAGAAGAAGCCTTTAGAAATTCTGTAAACCAGCATGATTCTCCTTGATTTCTTTCCTTAATAAATGATTCATTTGATTATATATGTAAATGATATTTTCAACATACTTTTGACTTAGGCATTGTTTTAAGAAGAGATACAGCTTTTAAAATGAGTGTTAGATTAGATATCTGAAATAGTTTGCGGTGTGTGTGTGTGTGTGTGTGTGTGTGTGTGTGTGTGTGTGTTTATGGCATGACTCTCTTCTCAGTGGTAAAGTTTGAAAAACCTACAACCCATCAATTATTCTTGGTGCAAATAATCACTTTATTGTACCTTAAAACAGACATTCTATTGATTTTGTTTCCTAGTTCAATTTTGTGGGGAAATTGCTTGGACCAAGAGGAAATTCCTTGAAGAGGCTACAGGAAGAAACAGGTGCTAAAATGTCTATCCTGGGCAAAGGATCAATGAGAGATAAAGCTAAGGTACTGAACTTTGAATCTGATATTTAACACATTCAGGAGGTTATCTATAATGCTGATGGCCAAATTTACAAGCACGCCTGAACTGCTCTTTCACCATTTCCTGTGATTTCTGTCTCCTGGCATCACCCTGTGTCACTTTCTGCTATCTCTGCTGTCTTCCTAAAAATCAATTATTGGCCTCCCTTCTTTTTCTTTTCAGAGTGTATATTCTGGATTTTCATTTTCTTTAGTCCTTTGTATAGGTTGCCATCAAATCTTTTCACTTTTTCTGTGTCCTCTGTAGGATGTTTCTATATGTCTGTGTTCATTTTCTTTAATTCCCTGGCTGGTTCTTTTTTCTTTCTTCAATCATATCACCTAATCACATCCATTGTATCATTCTCTTATTTTATCTCTCTGCTCTATTTCACTTTGGTCCTCTTATCTGAAGCAATTTCAAATACTTATCTGCAAATCTAAAAGAATCCTGCTTATTTCTTGAAATGTTTCAATGATATTAAACAACTCACCTGACCTGCAAATGAACAATAAGCTAAGAGATATACGAATTTGATGTTTGAAATAATTTATTTCACATCTGAACTACATTATTTCTTATTTTATAAAGTGTTAGCAATTTTCTCAGTGTTAGAATTCAGCGTTTGGGAGAAATGACAATTTGTAGAGATTTATTCCAAAAGGATCTTTGAGAATTCACTGGGAAAGGCTGGATGTGTTTGGTAATATCATTTGACCAGGCCACACTCTTATGACTTGGTAATGTTATTATGGAGAATGAAATGTTCAAATATTTATTTTTGACTGTAAGAATCCTTAGAAAATTGCTCAGGAGTCCTGTATCTGTGTTAATGAGACATATTAAATGAGGAAATTTATAGGGTGAAATGTCACTGAACTGGTGAATATAGCATACATAAAGTATCTTTACTGTAATAAGTCTACATTAGGAGTTTGGGCAAAACTCTCTATTTGAGCGCTTTCTCAGAATGGTTCAATAGTCAACTGTAGAAAGGCATGGAAGGAATGATTTTTGCTAGCCCTTTCTTTGGGATAACTTTTGATTACTCTATACTGTGTACAATTTCAGCAACAACTACATTCTTGCCAACCCTCCTGCCTCTAGATTCTTTGACTACACTTAAAATAAATATTGTAAGTATTTAAGAGGTGAGCGCACCAGCATCTAGACATGAGATAAGCTTTTGTCTCTGCCACAAGTTTAGATTTTCTTTATATAGGAGGAGAAAATGACACATAATAATCTATGACTGTACTTTCATCTATTCTTTAATATTGTTTTTG
Source organism: Rhinopithecus bieti (assembly GCF_001698545.2). Lineage (NCBI taxonomy): Eukaryota > Metazoa > Chordata > Mammalia > Primates > Cercopithecidae > Rhinopithecus > Rhinopithecus bieti. The sequence continues at coordinate 216,470 of NW_016804602.1, forward strand.
TTATGAATTTCCCAAATACTTCATGCTCTTATATTATAAATTTCATATTGTGTGTTCTTGTAGTCTCGCACATTCTTTAAGATTTAAGTTTGTCATCATCTCCCCAGCATGGCTTCCCTGAAGTCCTAAGTCCTCTTTTATCACTTAACACATTTTACTGTATCTGTTTATCTCCAGGATGGAGAACTGTTCTAGTTAGCTTTGCACATGCAGAATCTCCATGTGATATTTCTGTATCTTTTAAAACAGATGGATGCCTATTTTCTATTCTCATATATTTGTACATTTTTTTCTGTTCATAAAGTTTTAAACTAGATTTCTTTTTCCCTATAAGCATGTTAGCTACCAGCAAAAGTATTGGAAAATCCAATAGGAAACAAATTTGCTTCTATTAAGATTCCATTAGGTTTAATTTACTCATGTTACCTGTTACTTACAATTCAATTTCTTAATACTCTTTGCATGATCCATCATGTTGGACTATGATTTGAGTGTTTTCACTTTTTACCAAATTAAATAAAATAAACATATTAAATAATAATGATATATTGCATTGCGAAATATTTTTTAGACTCTAGATAAGGCCTTTTTATCATTCTTTTGTTGTTGTTGTTGTTCCACTTGCTTGCTTTTGAATGATAAGGTCTTAACTTTCTAAAGTATTGGACACCTAGCTGAAATAAAATCACAGACATGGATATGAAAAATTTACCTTAGTAAACACTTGATTAAAATAAAAAATAAATCCTTGGTAAATTATTGATTATGATGCTGTTATTTTGCCTCTTTGCATCAGGACATGAACAGGAAAGGAGATTTTACATACTTTTTTTCTAATTATTAAATCACATCAGATTGTGCAACAAAAGTGTGTATGTGTGCATACATGCAACCATACAAGCTGGTGTATATTCATGCTTTAATTGAACATATTTTGTGTAATTGAACATATTTTGTGTAATTCACAGTTCTAGTTTATATTAATGAATACAAGGTTTTACTGTCTTAGAGTTTACATTCCAACGGGAAAGACAGATAATAAATACATGAATAAATTTTATAATTTTAAGAATTGATAACTTTTATGGATTTAAATGAAACAGAAGGAGGGAACAGAGGTTAGTTGTGATGGGAGCAAATTTTGGTACAGTGATGAGTTAGAAAGAACACTGGAAGATGAGAACGAGCCAAACAGAAATATCAGAAAGGAGAGAGAATGCCAAGTGTGAAAGCCCTGAGGGAGAATCTGTACTTTATGTATAACCATAGCTATATCTAAAACTATTATAACAACTATAGCCATATCTTCATTTAATAACTATACTTATTGCCCTTTGGCTACCATCTGATTTCTTTATAGTAAAACTCCCAAAAAGTTATTTGCGATCACTGGCTCACTTTCATTCTTTATCGTTCCCCTCCTCAGCTCTGTGACTGGATCCTCCTGTTCCAGACCTCCAAGCCCAGACTTAGTCTTCAGATTTCTTTTTTTCCTTCGTGCTCTTATAGCACCAATGTGCTCTGAACCTCAAATTTATGTCCAGCCTCCAGTCTCCCACTTAAGTGCTAGATTCTAAATTTATATATTTACCTACTCAACATGTCAATGTGCATGTAACAGGCATTGAAATGTAATATGTCCAAGGACACACATATACATACACACAAATATGTATGGGTATGTAAGTTGACAAGGACTCTCCTTGACCAAACTTTAGTCAGGCCTCTCACAACCCTCTTCTCAACTTTGCCTGACTTTACAAAGATTAGCCATGTTTAAAATTTAGATCAGCAAGTATTAAGAAGTTCAACATGCAACTGCCAATCTTTTTATCCAACAGAAAAACTAAATAACCGAAGCCACATGAGGGGCTCCTTGTGTGCTTTACAAGGCCTGGGCCAGCACTCCTCTCTGTGGTTTCACAGATAGGTGACTTTGCAGAATATACTGTTTAACAACATGTTTGCTTCACCTTTATAAGACATGATAATGCAGATTGCTTGTCTATGTTGGGTATGCTGCTAAGGTACTACACGATGTATGTCTTTTTTTTCTTTTTCTTTTCTCTCTCTCTTTTTTTTTTTTTTTTTTGACAGTGTCTCATTCTGTTGCCCAGGCTGGAGTGCAATGGTACTATTGTGGTGTGATCACAGCTCACTGCAACTTTGACCCACCGCCAGGCTCAAGGCTTGAGCGATATTTCCACTTCAGCCTCCCAAGTATCTGGGACTGCAGGTGAACGCCACCAGACCTGGCTAATTTTATTTTATTTTTCGTAGAGATGGAGTCTCATTTTGTTGCCCAGGCTGGTCCTGAACTCCTGGATTCAAGTGATCCTCCTGCCTCAGCCTGCCAGAGTGCTGGGAGTATAGATGTGAGCCACTCTGCCTGGTCCAATACAAAGTGTGTCTTGAACTTGGTCTTTACTTCATGATAAAAGAAGATATTTGGTTGTGTAAGTCAGGGAAAAAAATCAAAAATATTTATTTCATATCTACTATTAGTTCAAGAGTAGATTCAATATTATGCTATATAAAAAGTATTAGACATGAGTCAAGGCCTCACAAAGCTTGATATTTAATTAAATATATTGACCAGTGTAACTTTTTTTTTTTCAAAAAAGTTAAGAAAATAACAGTCATTTGGATTAGTAGGTAGATAGAATGACAAACTCATTTCGTTTTGTTTTTGTGGTCTAATAATACTTCTTAATCCTTACATAAGAAAATACGAAGTATTAAGATTTGTTTCCGGATCATTATAAAGTTAACTGCGTCATATAGAAAATAATTCTAGTGGTATCTAATAAGACTATTCAAGTTTAATGTTTTTTTGTGTGTGTGTTATCTTGTGTTGGGGAAAATTACTTTTGTTTAGTTATACCTAGCCAATAACTCTGTAAGCAGAAAAAGAAAACAAAACAGAGTAAAATATAGTAATACTCAAGGTAGCACCAGTAGCAAAATCCTACCATACAGTCATGATTTCTTTCCCATATTGGTCAGATCCCACAACATATGAACTCACATCCTACTTAAGACCAGCCAGAAATGCTTTCACAGAAGCTACATTTTAAATTGTGAGAAGAAAAAGTATTCTTAGAGAAATCTAGAAAGGAAAATATACAGTATGTATGCAATATTTCAAAATACCTCAGGAAATTAACTAGCAGTTTAGAAAGTTCTTTAAAGCCTAAGTCTTCATACACCATATGGCCAGCTGGTTCTAAACAACCACACAGCTGCTGGTTTCACTGGCAGTTGCTTCTGAGCAATCTTCAGGGTAACTTACTGTAGCTTCAGATAGAGTGTTGCTATTTTTGGTGGTGTTGATGGCAAAGACTGGTGAAGGAGAACAGAGGAAGCAGTGGTTCTACAAGCTTATTTTTGAAAACGGTGGCAAACGAACATATTATCTCTAAGAGAAAGAGCTAGAGAAGTTATAGAAAATCAGACAACGGCTGAAAACACCCAGACAAGAGTAAGGAAAATAGGAAAGCTTGAAAGCAAATTTCTTAGACTAACCTATTGTCCTTAAATGGAAATCACAAATGGACATGTTGTGAATAAATAATGTTGTAATGCCAGGTATTTTGGCATTTCTGTTAATAAGCTTGGCTGAAATTACGAAATGGGGTATTAAAGCAGTCTCATGATTATATGTTAAAAGTACAGTGCTGTTTGGTGGACTTTTATTTGAAAAATATGTAATACTTCTCAAGGCAAGCTTTTCTGTCTTTGATGCAGTAATAACATGCAGTTTCTATTTTAGAATATTGCTTCTGCATTTTGTGATGACTACTTTAGTAAATTCTTTCTGATTTCATGGCAAATTGATTTTCATCAACAATAAAATCAACAAAAAGCCTTCAAAGAGATGTGGCTGCCTAGTGGGCAATATGGGTGTGAACCTAGCAACAGCCGTCTCTCATCTGGCTTCTGGGCTCTGCCTAACATCAAACAGCGTGATAGTCTCTCAAATCCTGAAGGAGTGAAGTTATGCTCACTGCTTGTCAGTCAGACTGTGTTACATACACTCCTGTTTCAACGTTTTAATATCTTGAACACCAAAGCAGTTTATAATCCTACAAAATCAAGAGCCCAGACACCCTGACTTTCATTTTAGCTGTGCCTCTAATGAACTGCACAGCAGATCAACAACATTTCTTTCTCAACTGGCCTTCTGAAGAAAAGAATGGCTAACTCATTTTGATTTCCAGCACAGTTAAAGGAATCCGCATAATAACTTGCTTAAATATCATTTGTGTTTGTGAAACATAAGCAGAATATTATAAAATACAGATACTTGGAGTTTTGTTTATATTTGATTCAATCAACTTTTCCGTTTCTCTGATTTGAATTTTAGAGCAGGAGTAACAGACTGAAAGATCCCACCTGAACCAATGTTTCTTATGATAAAAAACATTGTGTTAAAATATATATATTTGTGGGAATACAGTGAAACTTATGTTGCAATGTTGAACCAATAGATTATTTCAGTATGTGTTATATTTGGAATATACATGACCAAATAATTAAACTAATTAGGTTTGAGTTGAAGAGTGAAATATATCATTATATTTGTGAGACAATTTTTCAAATTAGCATCTTCATCTTTTGATGTATGAATAATTTATCATTCAGTGTAGTGTAGTGTGCCTGTGACCTTAGAATGAAAAAAAAAAAAGCCATAAAGTTATCTGGGCTCTATTTCTTCATAAGCTTCAATGACAGAGTATGAGGTATGAATTTTGAATCAAAGTTATGTATTATCTTAAATCATTAATTTCCTCTCTTCTGATTTTATTCACATCTAGACAAATTCCTTTTAATTTTTATAATTAAGACCTGCTCCTTGGAAACTTTCAGGGACCTAATGTCACAGCCATAAACCAAGTTTCATATGCAGAAAACATTTTATTAATGCTACTTGTATAGTAGCTTGTCCTCATTGTCACTTGTCACTCATTATTTGTACTGTGCTCTTATTTCCCTAGAAGAGTGAAATGAGGGAATCACAGAATCAGGGTCTCTCCTACCATATTGCAAGACATTTTTATTTATTAAGCTATTAAAAAAGAATGTATGAAAATGGAAATTTTTAGGCATTTTACATTTTATAAACCAGAATTATAATGATGTAGTTCCTTTCTACCACTGAGGATGGTCTATTACTTTTGGTCATAAGCTTTACTGCTGATCTGAATTTTTTCTCTTGCTGCCTAGGCTAGAGCGAAGTGGCATGAACTCGGCTCACTGCAACCTCCACCTCGTGGGTTCAAGCGATTCTCCTGCCTCAGACTTCTAAGTAGCTGGGATTACAGGCGCCCACGACCATGCCCTGATAATTTTCATATACTTAGTAGAGATGGGGTTTCGCCATGTGGGCCAGGCTGGTTTTGAACTCTTGATCTCGGGTGATCCGCCCGCCTCAGCCTCAGAAAGAGCTGGGATTACAAGTGTGAGCCACTGTGCTCAGCCTAAAAATGTTATAGTAAAAGTACAAATGCAATATAACCAATATATATAACCAAAACATAAAATATTCTGGAGAATATTTTAAATTTCACATTCTGTGGAACTTTTGAAAATGGCTGCAAATTATTTGACATTTCTCTTAGAGAGAGATGAATAGGGTCCAGTTCTCTTCCCCTTGAATCTGAATAGTTTCAGTGACTTGCTTTTAACCAATAGAATGCAGAGAGTAATGGTGGTTCGTGATTTTCGGGGCTACATTGAAAGAAGCTGTGCACCTTCTTTCTCATTTGCAGAAACACTCTCTTGGAATTTAAAGCTGCCTTGCAAAGATTCTGAAAATCCTGATGCTGCTTACTGTGAAGAAAGCCAAAATTACATCGAAAGGCCATGTATAGGTGCCAGTGGGCAGTCCTACTTCAGTCCAGCCTTTGAGTCATCTTAGTGCAGGGTTTACACATGCAAGTAAAGAATTCACCAAATGATTCCAGTCCTTAGCCATTTGAGTGATCAGCTGCTCAAGTCTTCCTATCCATGGCCCAAAAAATCCTGGAGCAGAGATGCAAGCTATATTCATGGTACACTACCTAAATTTCTGACCCACAGAAACCATGTACATAATAATAATATTAAAATCATTATTTTAGACCACTAAATGTATCATGGTTAGTTATGCAACAATAAATAACTTGAACACACTACTACTACTTTATATGTAAAATTATATTCTCTTTTTGCGTTTCTGCTGCCTTCTAATGGCGATAAGCACAGATTGATCATTTCTAGAGGGGTGTGTGCATGCATGCGTGTGCATGCGTGCATGTGTGTGTGTTGGGTGTTTGTTTTTAGTTTAGTTTTGTTCTGTTTTGTATTTTATTGTATTGTATTTACAACTCATTTTGAATTTGCCTCTCCCACCATCAAATAATTGAAGCGCATGTCAACATTTTATTTAAAACTTGTCAAAGAAAAGGCTGCCAAGAGAAGGAATTTAAACATTTCTTCTTGGTAGAGACATTTTATGAGATACTAGACATCAAAAATAGAAAGCTCTAGTTTTAAAAGCATTAGGTTAGTCATAAAGCTGGTTTAAAGTCTTTCTGTTTTTGGATGTCTGATTTAATGTCACAAGACTCAAGGTTAATTGGGCAGGTGATTCCAATTTCTCTGTAAGTCTTCTTAATTTTACTACAACTTCACAAAGCCAGTGTTCTAGCATTTTATCAGAGATGCTAGATGGATCCCAAAAGGGAAAGTAAATGGCACCACACAGAAAGTACTTCCTCAGACCAAGACTGGGAGAGTTTTTATTACTTAGTCCCTCCTTTTGAACATTTTAGATTGTTGAAGATTTGTCTTGGTCAACAAAATGTTCAATATGATGTTTTTGTGGGGGAGACTGTTAACTGAGTTTGTTATGTCATTAGTCATTTCTCACATTTTATTGAAGGAAGAATTTAGGTATGAGATCAGTTTATGCAACACCTAGACCAAGATTACTGGGAATATATGTACCCATTGACATGATTTACTTAGATCAGATTGTTATATTAGAGAAAAATGAGAGAATCCAAAGGCAATTTTGTTTAGAAAGATGTTTTTGTATTCTATTAATATATACACATATATATATTTAGTACCACATACATATTATGTAGCAGATAATCTCTCTCTCCATACATCATACATATATATGAATTTTGAATGAAATTCAAAATTATATGAAATTATTTATATATAATGTATAATATTATATATTATATATGTATAACATAATATACATTATGTATCATGTATATGTATAATATATTGTATATGTATAATCTAATATGCATATATAATATATATGTATAATCCAATATATAAATATATAATTATATAACTGCATATATATATATATCTGCTGTCCTCTAATGGTGATCAGTGCAGACTGGTAATTTCTAGAGGGGTGTGTATGTGTGCATGCGCATGTGTGTGTGTATGTTTGCCTGTGTATCTATATAGATATATACATGTTATTTTATTTAATAGAAAGCACTGATTAACACATAAAACACCCATAGTTGTATAGCAAACAAATCTAGAGCATGTATAATTTCTCAAGTTCTGCATTGCATATTTTACTTTTTAAAAATATTAAAATTTACTTAATTTTTATACTAGATTCTGTCTTTGCTTTGCCTACAAATTCAGTCACCAAAGCAAAGACCCATATTAATAAGTTACTGTTTTAATAAAATTGAATATTAGAAATAACATTTACTTAAATAGCTTTATTTTGCTTGTTGTAACATATAATACATTATTAATTAATGGGTAATTTTAATGTCAAACCCTGTGGGAATGGTTATTGAAAAGCAAAATAATAATGATATTTAATCTCATAGAAAATCTTCAGTGCAAAGGTGGTTGTTGTTATTATTTGTATGTTTTAGAATGATTCCATTAAATGTTTATTTTAATAGTTGAAACGACCCCAATATAAGCCATTTTTTTTAAAGAGAAACTTGGACAACTTGTTCTAGTACAGCTTGGGGAATTTGGAGGTACAGTTAAGAGGATAATGGGCCCAGAGTGGGAATGTTAATGAGAAAAATTCTGCACTTAACTCAAGTGCATCATCAGCACTAATTTAGATTCTGAATTTCATTAGTTGCAGTGATGTTTATTTGACAGTGTTCTATTTTCTTATTGTTTTTTTAAGTTCACAAGTCATTCAAAAGTTGAATAGTAATCTATTTTTATCAGTCATAAATATCTGAATCATTCCTTAGTTGAACAGAGTTATCATGAATGCTTGAAAATTTGTTTGGGCTCTTCACAATCATTGTTAAACAGCAGAAAACTGTTTTCTGGCTTTAGTTAATGACACTAAACAGAACTCAAAGAAAAACCAAAAAAGAAAAAAAAAAATCCAGCAGCTTCTCAATCTAATCAATAACAACACTGCAGAGTTTACTTTTGTTTTCTGGGTGTATGGGTTCACCAAGAGGGAAGTCAAAAACACTGAGGAAAATGAAATGCCAAGGATACAAATACAAATTTACATAT
>NW_016804602.1:225503-230457 GCF_001698545.2 Rhinopithecus bieti
ATTATTCTCGCTAAAGGTTTGTCAATTTGTTTTAACTTTTCAAAAAACCAACTTTTATTTCATGGACATTTCATATAATTTTCTTCATTTCAATTTCAATTATTTCTGCTCTCTTGATGATGGGTTCAAGCAATTCTCCTGCCTCAGCCTCCCTTTTGTTTGTCTTGGAAAGTCGTTATTTCTCCTTCATGTTTGAAGATATACTCTTATAGGGTAAAAGTGTTTTCCCTTCAGCACTTCAAATATGTTAGGCCAGTCTCTTCTGGCCTATATGATTCCCACTGAAAAGTCTGTGGCCAGATGTATTTGAGCTCCATTGTATGTTATTTGTTTATTTTATCTTGCTGCTTTAGTAGCTTTACTTTATTCTTGATCTTTGGGAGTTTAATTATTAAATGCCTTCAGGTAGTCTTCTTTTGGTTAAATCTGTTTGGTGTTATATAACCTTCTTGTACTTGAATATTGATATCTTTCTCTAGGTTTGGAAAGTTCTCTGTTATAATGCCTTTGAATAAACTATACCCTTATTGCTTTCTGTACCTCCTCTTAAGACCAATAATATTTTGCCTTTTTGAAGATGTTTTCTAGAACCTATGGTTGTGGTTGTTTGTTTTTATTCTCTTTTCTTTTGTCTCCTCTGTTTGGGTATTTTCAAATAAGCTGTGCTCAAGCTCACTAATTATTTCTTCTGCTTGATCTATTTTGCTATTAGAAGACTGATGTATTCTTTAGTATGCCAGTTGCATTTTTCAACTCCAGGATTCTGCTTGATTCATTTTCATTATTTCAATCCCTTGTTAAATTAATCTGATATAATTCTGAATTCCTTTTCTGTGTTATGTTGAATTTCATTGAGTTTCCTCAACATTGCTATTTTGAATTCTCTGTCTGAAAGGTCGCATATCTCTGTTTCTCCAGGATTGATCTTTGGTTCTTTATTTAGTTCATTTGGTGAGGTCACATTTTCCTAGATGGTATTGATGATAGTAGATATTCTTTGGTGTCTGGGCACTGAAGAGTTAGGTATATATTATGATCTTCACTATCTGGGTTGGTTTGTACCTGCCCTTCTTGGGAATGCTTTCCAGATATTTGAAAAGACTTGGATTTTGTGATATAGGTTGTTTCTGTTTTTGTGGGTACCCCAAGCCCTATAATACTGTGGTTCTTGCAGACTCATAGAGGTACCATCTTGATGGTTTTATTAGTCAGGGTTCTCTAGAGGAACAGAATTAATGAAATATATATATACATATTCATATATATATGAATATATATGGGAGTTTATTAAGTTCATGTATATATATGTGTGTATATATGTGTGTGTGTGTATATATATATATGAGTTTATTAAGTATTAACTCACATGATCACAAGGTCCCACAATAGGCCATCTGCAGGCTGAGGAGCAAGCAGAGCCAGTCCAAGTTCCAAAACTGAAGAACTTCAAGTCCAGTGTACGAGTGCAGGAAGCATCCAGCATAAGAGAAAGATATAGTCTAGGAGACTAGGCCAAACCCTCTTTTCACATTTTTCTGCCTGCTTATATTCTAGCTGTGCTGGCAGCTGATTAGATTGTGCCTACCCAGATTAAGGGTGGATCTGCCTCCCCCCCCCCCCCATTGACTCAAATGTTAATCTCCTTTGGCAGCACCCTGTCACACCTAGGATCAATACTTTGTATCCTTCAATCCAATCAAGTTGACACTCAGTATTAACAATCACAATGGTCTTGGAACAGATCCAGGAGAATTCTCTGGATTACCTGGCAGAGACTCTTGTTCTCTTCCTTTACTTTCTCCCAAACATGCAGAATCTCTGTCTCTCTTCTAAGCCACCTAAAGCTGAGATTGGAGTGACACAAGCACCCCTGTGGCTACCACCACTATAACTATTTGGGGTCAAATAACCACTTTTTGGCTACTGCCTATTTTTGCTCAAGGCTCTGGGGTTCTATAATCAGCAGGTGGCAAAGCTCACCAGGTCTGTGTCCTTCCCTTCTGGGTAGTGATGACCCCCAGACCCCAAGTGGGTGCAGAACTATCAACTGGTAGCCTGGCACTAGAGTCAAAAACCTTATAAGTCTACCTGGTGTTCTCTTGTACTGTGGCTGAGCTGACACAAACCACAAGATACATTTCTTCTTACTCTTCTCCCCTCTTTCCAAAGGCAGAGGAGCCTTACCCATGGCCACTGCCACTACTGGCACATGGTGTGTACTGTCAGACTACCGTTGATATTTCCATTGATAGTTCCTTAAGGTCCAAGTCATTCATTCAGCTTGTGGTGAATGCTTCCTGACCTGGAACTCACACTTAGGCTTCTTTTCTGGCCCAGGGAAGGTTGAGAAATGCATGTTAAGATTCAAGTCCTAGAACTGGGGATCTCAAGAATTCACTTGGTGCTGTATTTCACTGTGGACCACCTAAGGTACAGGACGAATTCTACCTTACTTTTCCCCGCACTTTTTTTAAGTGGAAGAATTGCCCCATAGCCGCCACAACTGGAAATGTACTGAGTCTCTCCTGAAACCAGCAATTCTCAGAATCCTACCCAATTTTCTCGACATTGTGTCTGAGTATCATTGTTGGTTATTCCAGGCTCAAGGGCTCTTTAGTTAGCAGGTGATCAGTCATGCCAAGACTGGCACCTTCCCTTTAAGGCAGCAGGTCCCTGTCTGGCCAAAAAAAAATAATAATAATTTGAGCCTCTCTCCACGCCTGGTCCCTGGTGAGCACTAATCTGCTTTCTATTGCTATCTTCTGTCCGTTTTCTAGTATTGCATAAGTAGACATATAATGACTCGTCCATGCTTTTTACACTTAACATAATGCTTTTCAGGGTCATCCCTGTTATTGTATATGTCAGTAGTTCATTGTTTTATGTCACTGAGAATTTCTCCTTCATGTGCCTATACCACCATTTATTTACTCATTCTCCTAGTGATGGTAATTTAGGTTGTTTCTAATTTGGGCTAGTATAAATAAGGCTACTGTGACAATTTATATATGTCTTTGTGTGGGCATATGTTTTCACAGTAGAGTATTTGGGAATTATTCATGAAAAATTAAAGCACAAGGACATTTATTGCATCTTTTTTTATTATTTTAATGTATTTATCACAGGACTATGAATTTTTTAGAAAGTTAGAAAGTCCTAATGTACCAGCTAAATATTTAGTCTGATTTTTGGTTTAGTTTACTTGATGTTAATAACATCTATTAGTTCTAGGGATGACTCTTCTTAATTATTCATTTTTCATTCTGCAAATAATCGTTTCTAAATTAAGGTTTGGAAAATCTTTTTTCAGGAGTACCCTAAATGAAGGTACCAATATTCAGAAGGTAACTTGAGATTCTGATTCCCTAGTAAGAGAGACTAGATTTGTTAGAAAAATGAAGCCACCTGCATCAATTTAGACAGTTTTACCAAATTGATTCATGAAATGTCTAATATTTCCATGTAATTAGCTGTGGCATTTTCAAACTCTATAACCAAGAGGAAAATTTAACCTTCTCTGAAGAATTGCACACTCTAGGGCTGATACTTTAGAAAATTATATTGTTCTAAGGGAGTACTCACCAAAGAATTATATCAGACTTTCAACAGCTGCTGCAAGATCCTTGGCTTATTACTAGTACACCAGAGTGATGATATTAGAAATCTTCATCTCCTCCCTCACATCTGATGTTAAAGCAGATTTCCTATTTCTCATCTCTGACATTTTATTGGTGAATCTCCTGTGGCTGCTCCAGAAAAGTTCTCCTTTCTCTTATATTTTCTACTGTACTGTAAAATTAAATTCTAGTCATTAAGTTCAGTGCATGTCTTTTGTTGGAACGCTAAAGGGTCTTTTCCTCTAATGGAAAATGAAGGGCTTATTTCAGATGATAGTATCTTTTTTTTATCACTTAAAATTTTATTTCTTAGTGAAGGAGCTTTTATATCCACATTCACTTAAAGTAAATAAAAATGCAACATCTATGTATAATACTAATAGAATTTTATCTACGGCATTAAAATCCGTCCATTGAATGTCTTATAAAAGTGCTTCACTTGCAGAAATCTTGGAGATGGATGTATTATGAAAAGCCATAGGTCTTCTAACATGCCACACTCCTTTCTGTTTTATCTTTGAAACTTGTATTTCTGATCTGTTTCTCCTTTGTGCTGTATTTCTGGTACTGAATGCAGATTAATCACTCAGCTATTTTATGTAATAGAGGATAGATATGCCTGGATTATTAAGCTGGAGAATGTTTGTCTCCATGGCCTATTGCATAGGAATTAAAAATGAATTCATAAACTTAGCCCTGTTTCCTGATAATGTTACTTATTCTTAAATATCTTGCACATTATAATAGATACTAGATTTAGCTTATTCTGTTAGAAAATATTTGATACATTTTATGAAAGTTTCATAAGAAGAATGTTAGATAAATTGAGCATATCTTAAAAGCTGTTGGAAGGTTTTATTCAACTATACATAATTCATGTAATAAAACAGTCCCCATCCAAATGTCAAGCAGTACATGTCAGTGGGTCCTATTAATGTTGAAAAATAAATTTTGTTACCATATTCCTAATACTTTCTTGCAACTGTTACTAAAATTTTGTCATGAATTTTTGATACTTTAATATCATTAAAGTACATGCTATCAAAATTATGTTTAGATAATTATTACACAAAAGTTAAAATATAAAGACCATTGCCCATACTTAGGTAAATTATAATGTAATTCATAAGTACAGTTAATTTTTCCAAGTGTTTTCTTTTTATTTTTTAATCTTGTAATCTTGTTTTTTTTTGTTTTGTTTTGTTTTTTTGTTTTTTTATACTTTAAGTTCTAGGGTACATGTGCATAACGTGCAGGTTTGTTACATATGTATATTTGTGCCATGTTGGTGTGCTGCACCCATCAACTCGTCAGCACCCATCAATTCATCATTTATA
>NW_016804602.1:234403-239608 GCF_001698545.2 Rhinopithecus bieti
TTAAGCCTCAGCAATGGCGGGCGCCCCTCCCCCAGCCTCGCTGCTGCCTGGAGGTTAGATTGCCCAGACTGCTGTGTTAGCAATGAGGGAGGTTCCGTGGGCGTGGGACCCTCCCGGCCAGGTGAGGGATATATTCTTCTGGTGTGCCCATTTGCTTAAAGTGCGGTTTTGGGGTGGGAGTTACCCGATTTTCCAGGTGTTGTGTGTCTCAGTTCCCCTGGCTAGGAAAAGGGATTCCCTTCCCCCTTGCGCTTTCCAGGTGAGGCGATGCCTCGCCCTGCTTCAGCTCTCGCTGGTCCGGCTGCACCAGCTGACCAGCACCGATTGTCCGGCACTCCCTAGTGAGATGACCCCAGTACCTCAGTTGAAAATGCAGAAATCACCGGTCTTCTGTTTCGCTCGCGCTGTGAGTTGAAGACTGGAGCTGTTCCTATTCGGCCATCTTCTCCAAGTGTTTTCTAACTCGGTTTGGAGAATGTAATTTGCCAGGTACATGTGCTCATAAACATGTTACTGTTATTATTGTTTCACTGAATAACTGAACCCATTTCTAGTTGTAGGTTGCAGAAAGTTACTTCAAGGCAGAAGAAAGAAAATTATCACTTCTCAATTTTAGTTATTTTGAAGACATGTTTTTCATACACTAAGACAAAGAGGTCCTGTGAATTCTCCACTGTGTTGAGAAGTAAATTTTCACTTTCTGTGAAATTGACTAGTTGAAAGATAAGCATAACTTTATTTAAGCAGTTTATTTGCTTTAAGAATTTATTTGTCTTTAAGAAAACAAATTACCAATGAGTTTTACTAGTCTGTGATATTTCACACACATATCCACATGCACACAAACATGTTCTTGTATAAAAAGCCAATATGATTTAAAAACACATGACTGTAAAGTTTTTCTAAAGATATATGGAGAATGTAAGTGTATATGGAAACTAGTGTCTTTAGAGTAAATATAGATTTAACGTTGCGTATCTAATTATATACTGGCTATAAGAATATTAAATTTACCATATATAAGCACAAAAATCCATATGAAGCAAGTAGCTCATTTTCAGGCTAACCAGATGATCAACACAGGATTAAATCTGCCAACATGCATACAGATGACGTTTTAAGATACCGAGTTCTCAAATATTTTCATCAAAACACACTGAACAAAAAGAATTAATAGGAACCTTAAGTCTTATTCAGATTTTATCCTGCTAAGCTCAATGTTTTATGAAATCTATAGTTTTCTATGGTGTTTTTTAAAAATGAAATATACATTGCATTTTCAAAGAAAAAAACTCCCTTTTTTTTCTATACTCTGCTACTACTCTCAAGATTTCATTTCTGGCTGCAGATGTGTGGAGTTTTTTCCAAATACCAACTGATTCTGTGACACCAGCAGGGTGTCCTACAATTCAACTCAGTTCTGATACTAACTGCCTAAAGTTAGTACAGATCTCACAGGTTACGAGCTCTATCCCACAAAAGTGCCCCCCTCACTTCAGAGGCTAGTCAGAAGTGGTTAGACCCTGTGTTATCTACAATTTGTGACGGACTTAGCTACAAACTGGAGGTTCCTACAACGGCTTCCTCAGGTTTGTTAATTTGCTAGACTGGCTCACAGAACTCAGGAAAACAATTTACTTAACTAGATTATTGGTTTGTTTTAAAAGGGTATATCTCAGGAACAGCAAGATGGAAGAAATGTATATATAGGGCAAGTTATGGGGAAAAGGCATAGAGCTTCCACACCCTCTCTGGGCACGGCACCCTCCCACCACCTCTATGTGTTCAACAACATGAATGCTCTCCAAACTTTGTCCTTTTGGGTTATTACGCCAGCTGCATTTCATAAGCATGATTTATTAAATCATTGAGAGTGTATGATTCAGTCAGTCTTTAAACCCTTGCCCCTCCCACTCCTAGGAGTTTAGGAGAGTAAGGCTGGAAGAGCCAACCCTCTAATCACATGATAAATTACCCTGGCAACCAGCCCCTTATCCTTAGGGGCTTTCCAAAAGTCACCTCATTAACATAAACTCAGGTGTGAAGAAAAGTGATGGGATGTGTTATGAATAACAAAATATATTCCTTTCTCCTTTATTGCTTTTACCACTTCAAAAATTCTGAGGTTTCTAAGAGTTCCATGCTAGAAACCAGGGACAGGGAAGAAGATCAAATATATATTTCTTATTATATCACAGTCCTACAAATTTGTCTTTATATTTTCCTGATTACTTAATTTTTAAATATTAAATGCAATTGGCACTAAGAAAATAAAAGTTACATTTTTGCTATGATTTTGTGAACTTTATAATGATAATGTTGCTTAACATACTCTCCCCACAAAAACCACTGCAATCCAGCTTTATTCCCTCACTTCATTCAAACTACAGTAGAAAAGAAGGTAGTTAGTTGGCTGCTTATTTCTAAAGTGAATAGTTATTTCTTCCAGAGATGGATCTAAAATAAGGCAAAGGCATCCTCCACTTGTACAATAAGAGTTCTCAAAATGAAAAAAAAAAAAAAAAAGGAAATAAGAATTAAAAGCCGTAATTGGAATAAAATGTTCCTGGACAAAAAGCAAAACTTGAAACTACATCAAAAGTATTCACCATGTATCTAGCTATACTGGCCAAAAGGTATTAGACACACTTATAAAAAAATTAGACTGAAAAAAGAGGATTTATGCATGCACACAAAAATCAGGCTGTCTCACCAATGGCTTTTGCCAGAGTTATGGGAATAGCTTTTAAAATATGCTTAAGAAAAGATAATGTGAACCAGTAACTTTTTATTCAGTCATACTAACTTTTATGCAGAAAAACACTGGGCATGGTGGCTCACACTTGTAATCCCAATAATTTAAAAGGCTGAGACAGGTGGATTTCAAGACCAGCTGGGGCAACATAATCATAATGAGATCTGATCTCTGCAAAAAAAAAAAAAAAAAAAAAAAGTTAGTCTAGCACAGTGGTGCATGCCTGTGGTCCCAGTTACTTGGGAGGCTGAGGTAGGAGGACTACTTGAGCCGAGGAGGTTGAGGCTAATGTGTGCCATTATTGTGCCACTTCAGTCCAGCCTCGACAACAGAATGAGACCTTTCCTCCAAAATGATAATAATAATAATAATAAACAAAAAATTAAATAAAATAAATAATTAATTAAAGAAGGAAAGAAAGAAAAGAAAACCCTCGTAGGATCAGTAACATGCAAGAACTAAGGGAATATTGTATACTGTTCTCATGGGGGTTTTATGAGTAATTTACTACAGAGATCAAGTGTAGTGGGCTTATTGAGTCACCTCCATTGCATATTGCCAAGTGGGGAAAGTGTTATAGAATTCTGTCATTTATATTAGAAAAGAGAAGTATAAATATTAATATAAGTAAGTAAATGGACACTTAAGAGTTTGAAATACCGCATCATAATAGAAGTTAAGAAGAGAATTAACCCTATAGGTCTCAGGAACCATAATTAAAATTTATATCTAAAAGAGGAGGAATATGTTAAAAATGCAACAGTGAAATAATAAGCAAAAGCTGGACTGTTATGAAACCACAGGAAAAAATGTCTGGATGACTTCTATGAGGAAAAGATATGTGAGAAAATAAATGAGATTGAGGACCAACATAAAAATTAAAAGAGTTTTAAGAAACTTATGAACCAACCACAGTGCATGAACTGAATTTCAACCCTGATGCTACCAAAAAAAGTATTAAAAAAATTGGACAAATCAATATAACCTTGTTAATTGTTGAAGCAAAAAAATTATTGTAAATTATTATGTGTGATAATGGTATTGAGGTTTTGTATTATTTAAAAAAAATCCTTTAGAAATACATACTGAAATAGAGATACACTTTTAAAATGTACATATGTAGAAGAATATTTTATATGAAAATAGGTAATAATGTATTTTCTAATTTAAAAAAATAAGATATTTCTTTCAGAGGTAGAAAGACACCAATATCTTAAAGACATCAATATCTTTATAGTTTTCTCATTAAAAAATTAGGAAAATAATGTAGTAAGGAAGTGATGATATAAATTTTGAAAAAATAGTGATGAAGGAAACATGAAAAATTGAAACTTTATGTTCTAAGACAATACAATGTAAATCGCCATTAACATAATATTTTCATATGCCAAATTCAGACTATCTCTTTGGTTGGAAAAGGGAGAAAAATCTATCACAATTAAATTTCAGTTTCATTAAGTATACTAATTTGAGAATATTGGCAAATTTAAAGAAATTTGCTATTCATTAGAGTGATTTTTTTCTGATTTCTAGATATAGACATATTTAGTAAATTTCAATACTTTATTGATTTGTATAAAAATAAGTTTTAGTTTTACTCTTCAGTTTAATGGTTATTGTTTTAACTGTTTTACATGTTCATAAATGGAGGCAGATTCTTCTGAATTATTTGTACTGATTGTATATCCCAGATTTCTATTGGTTTTATTATTGTTACTCACAAGGACCATGATCAATACTTTCAATATACTTTACTGGGTTACTGTTACAAGAAATTCTGTAATGGCATAATAGACACAGCATTTTCATCAAATTACGGTTTACATTGGAATAGAATGATGAAAAAAGAAAAGCTCAGAGCAACAATTTTATACAACCCAGATAAATTAGATTCCTTGACAAACCATTCAAGAAGATGATAAACAGAATTTAGGTATCTAAACAAAATCATGTTGTTCATAATAACACAATAAAAGATTAATGATCTCTTTTAGAAAGTTTGATAAGTCAATAAAATTATTTTATTTTGATAAATTACTATCACAATATTTTGTTTTCAAATGTATCCATGGTGAATTATTTTAATTTAAAAGTTATCACTTTAAATAGGGTGAGATATGACAAAACTTTAGTAATTTATGGTTTACAAAAATATATATGTTTAAAGAAAATTTTATAGTGTGTGCTTCAGTTACTATGTGCATGCATAACAATAGATGGAAAATAATGTTACAAAAAAATCTTGAAGGGGGCGGAGCAAGATGACCGAATAGGAACAGCTCCAGTCTCCAACTCCCAGCGCCAGTGACACAGAAGACCGGTGATTTCTGCATTTTCAACTGAGGTATTGGGGTCATCTCACTAGGGAGTGCCGGACAATTGGTGCTGGTCAGCTGGTGCAGCCGGACCAGCGAGAGCTGAAGCAGGGCGAGGCATCGCCTCACCTGGAA
>NW_016804602.1:241929-259770 GCF_001698545.2 Rhinopithecus bieti
AAAGTATAATAAAAAAAATTTAAAAAAAATCTTGAAATGCATATTTTCCAAGTGAATGTTTTAAAAATAGTGTGAATAAATGATTAAGTCATATTCATTTTGTCATTCTCATTCTCTTTTTATCTCTAAATTTCGATTTAATTCTTTCTAATGTTATAGTCACAAATCATTACTTCGTTATTACAGTAATATTCAGTTAGGTATGCAGACCTTGGATTTATTCAAGATGATGAATGAGTGGAGAAGAAAAAATATTATAAATTCTATTTGTAATTTTTATGAGAAAGATATTAAGATTTCTTAAAATAATACATTAACTCCTATTGTTAAATATCTTGTATTTAACATATAAATTTTCTTATATTGGGATTGAATGTTTAACAGATTATTTTGGTAGAGGCTCTTGGTCAAAAAACTTTAGGAAACAATGATCTAATGCCATGAAGATGCAAATAACTACATAGATGTTTAAAAAATGGTATAGTTTTAAATAATATGTATTATTAGGTGAAAAAAGCCTCTTGCTTTGTTTTTTAGCAATGTTTATATTTTACATAGTAAAATATTTGCATATCTAAGTAATTTTAAGAATAATGATTCTGTATTCTCAAATTTATGGTTACAGTCTTACTCTAACTTCTTTCCATTATATATAATTTACTGACTGTAAATTTAGTTCACATGATGATGCAAAATATTATGAAAACCATAAATTTGTTTTCTTTTATGTTTTGTTGTTTACATTAAAATAAATGTATTACATTAAATACAATTTCTCCTTAATCTCTAAGAACATTAGATATTACTTATTCAGTCATTTAAAAGACAATAGTCACAAAATTATTTTTAATAAAATATTTCTTTGCACATAAATTATTGTTTGGGGTTATTTGCTCTTAGCTAAACAATGAACAAGAAAGGGGAAAATGTTAATTTAGTATGAAAAATGAGGGGTAGAAAGCAAAATTGTCTGTATGACGAATTACAATGCTTTAGAGAATATCTATGCTGAAAACTGACATTTATGAAGTCCATTTGGCCATGGAACCTACTGTATGTGCTCAGCATCTGGCCTTATTATTTTGTGATGAATCACAAAGATACATAAGCACATACTCAGATTGTTTCTTGAGACAGACAGACGTTGGTTGGTAAATTAATATTGTTTAAATATCTGACACACATTTTAATAAGCTGAGTTTTTATGGCTCTTTCTTAAATATGGATTAGTGTATAATTTTAAAAGTAAATTATCTTAATCTTACTTTGACCTCCTAGGTTTTGATGAGATGTAAGACACTTGTTTTTTAAGGTATTGCGTTTTTTTCTTTTCTACGTTCTAAACTAAACATTCTTCAGTATTTCCAAGGTCATGCAAGCCTGCCTTTTTGTTCAAGCTTTTACAAGTTTAATGTCTTTCTTTTATCTTAATTTTGAAGATGATAGCTATTTCAATTTGCTACTTCAATTTGAAAGCTGCTGCCAGTTTCCTGAGAGCTCTTAACATGTTTTTACTGCTTTGTGACATAGCAAATTAATAAGAAAACAACAAAAATTAAAGAACTTGACTATTGTGATAACCAAATATTAACTCATAAGAGGAAAATATATACTATGCACATGATATGGGATGATTACATTGATAAAATGAGAATTCAGAAATTTCTTGAAGTTGAAATTCTATTGAACTTTGAATGTTTTTTATGGTAAGTTTGAAATTAAAAGCTGAGATAATAGCCCAAAGAGGGAGCTCATGAATTTTATCAGGATGAAATGAACAATATAAAAGAATTCTAATGAAAAGTTAGAAATAAAAATTAAGCAACATATAAACAATTATCTCAGTCGTCATTAAAAACTTAGTTGTCTTTTCTTGGATATAGTACACAAATAATTTGCCCAGAATTTCTTCATCTAGTAAGGTGGCCAATACAGTATGTTAATCTGTGGTTACTGAGAAATTGAAACACAGAAAACACATTCTCCAGATTCACTATTTTGATACAGAGACAGGTTGGTTAACTCATACAGGCCTACAGCCTTTGGAAAACTTCAGGATGCTTCATAATATGATAAATTCCCAATGCAATTGGCTAAACATTTTTACTTCATAAATTACGTTTTCACTTCATAACATTAAGCATTTTTACTTTTAATGTTTTATTTATGTAAACATTTTAATTCATAAGGAAACATTTTACTTTTAATCAAACATTTTAATTCATAAGGAAACATTTTACTTTTAATCAAACGTTTTACTTCATAAGGAAAATGTGTTTTCTAACCCTGAGGGATAATCTACTTTCAAGGTTAAATCCTAAGAATTATCAAGAGCTTTCCTAGTACTTGATCTACCATATGAAAAACTTTGTTTTTCCCTATATAATTAATATATACACACATAAATATACACATACACACACAAAAAAAAAACTTTTTATCATGAAACATATTTATCCTTAGAGTCTCTTTAAATTTTGAAAAAAGACATCAAATTTTCTTACAAATTAGCCTCTAAAGTCAATAGAAAATGTGTGATGCAGTTGGTCCTTTTAAAGAATTAGTTTACAAAATGAAAGATTATCCTTTAATTTTATATCATTTTATTCATAAATCCAAATTTGAAAATGATATCAAAAGATCTTTGATTTTCCTAGACAAAATAGAGTGACACATTTTATCTTAAGAATATGATTAAGAATAGCTAGACAACATAAACACTGGTCCATGGGTTTCATTACCTCCCAGAAATGAGATTCTACTATGTCACCAGGACGTAGACTCTGACAGTATGGCCAAAAGAACTTATATATGTAAAATGATGAGAAGAACTTACAAGTGTAAAAAGAGGACTGTCAGTTTGGATAAAAACATACGCAAGACCCAACTATATGATACTGCAAGAAACCCACATTTTTTTTTTTATTTTTTTAACTTTTAAGTCCAAGGGTACATGCACAGGTTTGTTATATAGATAAAACTGTATCATGGGAATTTGTTGTACATATTATTTTGTTACCCAGGTATTAAGTCCATTGCCCATTAGTTATTTTTCCTGAATCTCTCCCTCCTCCCACCCTCCATCCTCGTTTAGACCCCAGTGTCTTTTGTTCTGCTCTATTGTCCATGTGTTCTCATCATTTAGCTCCCACTAAGTGGAAATATGCGATATTTGGATTTAATAATAAGTGAGAATATGCAGTATTTGGATTTCTGTTCTTGTCGGTTTGCTAAAGATAATGGCCTCCAGTTCCATGCATTTTCCTGAAAGGACATACATGATCTCATTCTTTTCTATGACTGCATAATATTTCATGGTATATATGTACCATAGTTCCTTTATACAGTCTACCATTGATGAACATTTAGGTTGATTCCATGTCTTTGCTATTGTGAATAGTGCTGCAGTGAACATATGCATGCATTTGGCTTCATGATACACTGGTTTATATTATTTTGGGTATATATCAAGTAATGGGATAGCTGGGTCAAGTTTTGTTTTTAGGCCTCTGAGAAGCACACTTGAAATTTAACAAATAGTTAAAAGTGAAAATATCGGAAAATATTTGATAACACCAATCAACAGGAAGCTGAAGTGACCATATTAATATCAGATAACTTATATTTCAGATATTTCAGATAAAAGAATAGTATCAAGGTTAAAGGTGGTCTTTTAAATGTTATGGGGTCAGTTGATAAAGAAAATACAAAAATTATAAAGTTTACACACATAATAACAGCCACAAAGTACATAAAGCAAAACTGTCAAAATGCAATCAGAAATAGACATATCCACAGTTATAGTTGAGAAATACCCTCCATCAATAAATTATAGATCATGTAGACAATCATTAAGGGTAGAGAAAAGTTGAACAATATTTTCAACCAAACTGAGTTAATTGGCATTTTTAGACAATACTCTGCACTCCAAACAATAGCAGAATATACATTCTTTTCTCAAGTGCACATAGAACATTTAATGTAACACATTCTGGACGATAAAACAGTTATCAATAAATTTATAAGGATAGAAGTGTTAAAAGGTTATTGGTTGACCACAATGTAATTAAATTAGTAATCAATAAGCAAAAGTACATAACCTCTGGAAAATTCCCAAATATTTGACAATTAAATAGTACACTTCTAAATAACTTCTAAATAGTACACTTCTAAATAAGTTTAAGAAGAAAAACAAGGACTGTAGAAATTATTTTTACCTGAATGAATATGAACATTTAACGCAACAGAATGCAAGAAATACCACTAAATCAAATTTAGGTGGAACTTCATAGCATTAAACATATGCTTTATATAAGACGAGATGTAAAATTGATGACCTTTGACTTCCACCTTAAAATTAGGAAAAGAAGACCAAATTAAATGTAAAATAAAGAAAAGAAAAGAAATAATAAAGATCAGATTGAACATAAATGAAATCCAAAACAAAAATAAAGGTGAATAAAAATTCATGTTCTTGGAGAAAATCAATAAAGTTGATAAACCCCAGCTAGATTAATCAAGAAAAAAAGAGAGAAAATAAATTCTCAATATCAAGAATGAGAAAGATGATATTACCATGGATTTAACAGATATAAAAGAAAACAAGTAAAGTTATGAGCAGCTTTATGTCGGTAAATTCTACAGATGAGATGAAATAGAAAATATTTTAAAAACTATTCAAACTATCAAAGTTTATTCAAGAAGAAATAGTCTGGCATCCCTTTACCAAAGAATTATATTTTGTACTGAGAAGCCTTCTGCAAAAACCTCCATGCCAGTGGTGGTGATAAATTCTACCAGTCAATTTAGGAAGTCAATTAAGGAAGTTACAATACCAATTCTACACAAGATATACCAGAATATTAAAGAGGAAGGAATTATTTCCCAGTTCATTCTATGAAGCCAGCATTGCCCTGATACCAAAATCAGAAAAGGACATTATAAGACACATAGAAAAGAAAATAAAACTATGTGATAGTCTCAATTGATTCATAAAAGTACTTGGTAAAATCCAAAACCATTTTAATAAAATATTCTCAGTGAAATTGGAATAGATGTAAGCTTCTGCAAACTTCTAAGAGCATCTATGCAAAACCTGCAGTTAACATTATACTTAATTTTATTAGTATTTAGTAATACTACTAAGACTAATTTTGTGAATATTTATTAATTCTAAAAATAAACCTAACTAAAATTCTAATGCTCAGTTCCACCAGAAACATCAGTTATCACAATGAAAATAGATGCTATTTCAGATTAGCACCTTCAATGACTGAAGTGTGATTCACCTTATGATGGCTTATTTGTTACTATCTATTTAACATAAATTAGCTTATTTTGTCTTCATTTTAAAGTTCACTAGTGTCAGAGATAAAATTCTTTTTAATTTTAAAAAAGAATGTATGTATAACTAATAACATTAGAAAATTATGTGTACATGGTCAGAATATAACTCAGCAGCCTAGCAAAGTATATTATTAAAACTCTTATTATATAATAGCAAAGTAAGTGAATTTCAATCTTTTAAAATCTGTACTATTTAATGGGAAAATCAGTAAATGGTATAAAATATTTTGCAATGAGAACATTTTAAAGTAATCTCAAATTAATAACTGATTCTTCTCTTATCTACTCAGTCTTATGTCCATAAGTCTTCTGTTGGTACCCTGGGATAGTTTGGCTTGCTCCTTTTTGAATATAAAAATAGTAATATTTATAGCAGAAGTAGTAATGGTAATGTGTATGTGTTAGCTATTATTGTTCTTTTATTATCATTATAAGTACTAATTTTAGTAGTACTGATTTATACTACTAATACTTATTAATTCTAAAATAGTAAATCCTAATAAGTACCAATGACACATGAATAATAAAATCATGTGTCTTCAGTAACTTGCAGTGGGGAATAAATTTTTTATATCCCATTTATCAGAAGCAAATTGATGGATTAAAATTTGCTCTTTGTTCTCTACAATTATGTAATTCAAATCAAAGTAATAATTGAACATCCTTACACTTGGGATGTGTTTGCTATTTTGCCACTTATTTACACTTTAGAATGAAAAGATTACAATCTAAATTGTTATCCAAAATTATAGTTCTAAATTAAATTTAGAGCAGTTTAGCTCTAGATCTCTGAACACTACAGTATTGCAAATTTCAATACTGCTATGGATTTTTCTTTTGGTGAAATGGGGAAAAAAAATCATCTCATTTTGTTCTTGAATTTATGCCACTCATGAAGATAGTAGTAGGTATCATCTTATCAGAATACAACATTTTTAAAGAGTTTTCATAGGATAAGTTTCTTTTCAGAGTTTTGAAGAGTCAGTTCAAAGACAATAAATGGGTAGCATTATTTTTTTCTCATATAACAACCCTATTAGTTTGCAATTTGAGGATTGATTTTTAAAAAGATAATTATTTCAGATCATATTTCACTGATGAAGTTTTGTGTTTGTCATTACTATTTTATGATACAAGTTTCTTTTATTACTCCTCTTCTATGATTTTATCATGTTCTGGTGGCAAGTCTAATTATTCCATCATTTCATTTAATCAATTCCTGTCTAAAGCAATTTTTACCTTCCTACAATGCTACCAGAGTGCTACTGAAAACACCATGTCATGTGATCCTAGGCACAGCCTCTTACAGGTGTGGTCCATCGATCTGAAGATCAGGAAGAAAGAACATGGTATATATTATTGACTTTCACGTTTTTGTATGTGTTTGGTTCATTTGATATACCTTATAAAACAAAACCAGCAATGAGGAAGGGAGAAGAGATGAGAGAAATAATTTATTTAATACAAAAAAGAAAAACAGATTGATTCTACCAATATAGGGCATTTCTTTTCACTTGATTATTTTGTTTTGATTTGTTGAATATTTTTAGTGTGTATTCCATTCTTTTAAGTGGTAAAATTTGAATAAGAGAAATAAAGGGTTTACTGACATTATATAGTATTGAGATGAGAAACCCTGCCTTTGAAGTAGTAATGTTTTAGTATGGCTGACATTTAATGGGAGCTCAGTTGTGGCCATTGCTTATGACCAGCATCTCTTTGGATTGCTCAGTGTCCAGGGATGTTAGGTCTGTACACATTGCTAATTGATCATTACCCATCTGTACCAGCTCTTAAATACTTCAAATGTCACTCTCCATCAGACTCTATATAAAATAAAATTATATATAATATAATATCCAATTATATATACTATACCTATGTATACTACATATTATATAAATGTATTTATATACAAATATTCTTATATTTATATAAATATACTTATACATCTAAATGTATAAATAGGTATTTATAGTATATATGTGTATATACACACTATATATATACACATATATGTTTCCTTATTTCCTTCTCACCCAAATACTTTACTAAACCTTTATCAAAGTCATCAGTTATCAAGTATTTTCTGAACTCTTATTGTATAGTCAGTTATATACTGAATGTTCTTGTCTTTCTGCTAGTATGACTAGAACTAAATTTTCTACACTAGCATGAAGACACAAGAAATTCAGTCTCATAAATTATTTCTAAAAATTATTACATGTGATGAAACTTTTGAGATTGTTTTATTTTGATCCTACCTCATTCTACTGTTAAATATATCCTGGGGTCTGAAGATGAAATTCCCAAGTATAAGCTCATAGAACCACTAGAAACCAAAATATCTATGGGGAAAAAAGTGAAAGAAAAAGGAAAGAGCCTTTGTTAGAAGGTCTGTTTAGTTTTCATAATTTGTGTTCTTGCTTTGGGTCTAATTAATGCTTGATTTAGAAACATACTTGAAAGTCTAAACCTGGATGAACTAGCTTGAGGGTTCAGAAGGAAGGCTAATGACTGTAAGTATAAATGGCACCATCTCTCTTTGCTGACACTGGAATAAAATTATTGAAATTATCAGAGCAGGAAGGAAAATCTTCAAACAATTTAACCTTTGTGATTCAAGAGGGAATGCTAATTGTACTTACCTAAGAGAAATGCAGAAATGGCATGAAATTCATCCAATTTTCTGATCTGTGGATAACAATTCTGGCTTTCATCAGTAGGACTGGAAAATGTAAAGGCTTTATCTTTTCAAACATTTTATACCTGTATGGAACTGTTGTTTTTGCCATCTCTGCAGACTTCTTTGTGTATCTCTGAGTAACTAACCATGAAACTAGAGGTGGAGTTAGTGAGTAGAAACAAAGATTTTCAGTTTTTGTCTGGAGCTTTGGAAATTGTCAGGGTGCTAAAAGAAGGATCATGGGACTTTTAGATGGAGGGCTGATCATGAACTTGACCATTTTTGGTTAAGATGTTTTTACTAGAGGAATATAGACTACATGGTACTGTGTAAGGTAAAGAGTGGCGGGGTGTGAAAATACTGCAGCAGACAGAAAGCATGCACCTGCATCTCCACCACTTTTCCCTTACATCTTGTAAAGCCAAATGCAGCAGGACATGGGTTCTGGGCTGGGCTCTAGCTGTTTCAAACAATACTACCTTTAATAAAACTTTTAACATTATTAGACTTCAGTGTCTTTTTTTTTTTTTTTTTTTTTTTTTTTTTTTTTTTTTTGAGACGGAGTCTCGCTCTGTCACCCAGGCTGAAGTGCAGTGGCCAGATCTCAGCTCACTGCAAGCTCTGCTCCCAGGTTTATGCCATTCTCCTGCCTCAGCCTCCGTAGACTTCAGTGTCTTTATCTGTAAAAATCAAATTGTGTAAATAGAAAATTCCTCTAACTCTGTAATGCCATATGTACTTTATGTGTGTATTAATCTGAGTATACTACCCTAAAATGTCATTGAACCAGTGATATAATGATGATTCAATTATGTAAGTTTGAAAAGTGAACAAAAGAGGTAAGAATTACTTTTGAATGTGTCCCTTGTTGCATTAACATTCAGACAACCATCCCTAATCTCATTTACTGATTACGATTTGTCCTCATAAATGTTTCTAGCCTTTCCTTGAATACCTTCTAGGTATGATTTGCCAAGGTAAAAAAATCCACGTAAGAAAACCAAAGCTAGGAAACTAAAGGATAACATATTTGCATATATATCTTTGTGTATTAAGAAACTTCCTAAATGAAAACACATTCTTATTATTTTCTTATATAATGTAATTATTTTCTTATATAATGTAATTTGTCAAATATATTACAAGTTGTCAAAAATAGTAACATTTCCATGAAAATATTTCATGTGCTGTATGACTAGGCAGAAGTAAGATACAGGATGTTCCATTTAGGAAACAAATAACTCTAGAATATAAATTAAGTGTTGAATATTATTTAAGAGAAATTACTCAGTTAATCTTTGTTTTGTTAGTAAAATTATTTGGATTTTATGTTGCTTAAATAATAATTTTAGGTCTTTGATTACTATATGAATTGAATTATTATTTTTTCTCATTTATTCTGACACTTGTACTGTATCTACCCAGTAGGGTCACACAGTGTTCAAAAGAAATCAGAGATAGCAATTTGTTATGTTTATACTTTCAGGAAACTTACCTGTTACTTACTTATTCATAAACAATTTTGAACTTGCATTTTGACAAATTATAGGAGTCCTTTGATAAATTAAATCCTAAATCAAAGGATTGGGTTTTAAAAACCAGAAATAAAACACTTTTCTATCTCTAAGAGGACATAAAGCAAGATCTTCCAGAACATTTATCCTTTATTTATGAGAAACTATAAGGAAGACAATTTAAATGTAATTGGTTCTTATCAAAGATATTTGAAACTAATATATTGTAGACTGGAAAAATTTAGAAGAACTAATTGAGAGTAGATATACCACCTAAGAATTGGATGGAGAATAACTAATACTTATTTTATTAAAATAGGTTTGCAATTAGTGCATACACCACGCATTTAATCTCATGTTTTAATAATATTTTCTTAGAAATATTAAACAGTGTCATTCATACTCACTGCAACAATCCACTTAGTTTTCAGACCTGTCAATCAAAACTCTGTAGTGAGGCTCTCGTCACACATAACTGCTTTGTAACCTAGGAAACGAACATGGTGCAAAACTGTGGAGTAGGGAACATCTCTTTCCTTCCTGTGATTGCTAGCACCTCTTTGACTTAATTCTGCCATTTAAACCATTCTGCCATTTGCCACATCAGTGATCTTTACTGAAGTGTTTATGGCATTGGGTTCCAGAAACACAGAGGTATTAACATTATGGTGATACTGTGGGAATGGTGTCTGGTGTGAGGCAACGCACTGCCAAAGGATAGTAGTAACCTCACTGAGTTACTTTAAGGACTGATGCCTGTAAAGGCGTGGATAACGTAGTGATTCCAAAAGCACATAGCACAGTGTCTGCCTGAGTGTTAGTTCATAACAATCCTCAACTTGCCTCATTTTCATAATAATAATGTAATAATAGTAATTTAAATAAAATTGATTTTGCTATGATTTTACATTGTACTACCACATCTTTTTTGATATTATAATTATTAAAATTTTGCTAAAATTATTATCAAATAATAAAATTCTATTATTTTAAATTAAAGGGGCCAAAATGTTGAAGATGTAAAATAAAATTTTGTTTCCATTTCAGTTCGATCAAATTAATCAGTAAATTTTAATTCATACATTTAGGGTCTGATCTATTTGAAATAATTTAAGTACCTTATCAATTATTATTTTTCAAATGGACTCAAATTTAGGAATATTTTTTCAATAAATTCTATTCATGTTTATAAGTAGGTACACATCATATTTTCTAGCTTTGGTTTGTGCCTTATAGCTTTCCATACTGCTATCTAGAAGTATGAATAAAATGCTCATAACTTTCCAACTGATTAAAGTTTCTTAGAAATCTTGTCAATTAACATGGCTCCATAGAATCTCATTTGAATTCCAAAGAAATCAAAGTCCTCCTTTTAATTTTGCAACCAGACTATATTTTTACAGCGAAGAAGCTATTCAACTGCTAGGAGCACAATGCATGACGTGATCTTCCCCTCAGTGTCATTGCAGTTCCCAATCCTTCTTCCACAACACCATCTGTTCATTTTCTAGTTGCTAGAGATATTGCCTGAACAAAACAAACATCTCTGCTTTCACTAAACTTAAATTCTATTTGGGAGTACAGTGGAAATGAAAGGAAATAGATGAGCAAGCAAACAGGAAAATGCCTCAGGTTGTGAGTAGTGCTGTGTATGTAACTAAAATGCATCCGTGTGATAGGAATGCCTGGTTGGCTGATCTAGTTAGAGTAGTCAAGAGAGATCTCTCTGAGATAGTGGCAATGAAGCTGAGATACTAAGGAAGGCACTTGCTTGGTGTGTTTGGAGGACTTAAACTAAGTTTCCTTGAATATAAAGGATAAGTAGAAAAGTGTCACAAGATGAGGTCAGTGATATCTAGATAAAATAGAGCATTTAAGCCAGAAAGAAGAGTTTGGATTTTACTCCAAGTGAAATAGAAAGGACTTGAAGTGAATTTGATTTTATATTTTAAAAACACAGCTTTCTCCTGTTTAGTGGAAAACAATTGTGGATGAATAAGGGTGGATACAGGGTAACTTGTTAGGAAATTGCTACAGAGGACAAGCAAGATATGCTAGTGACTTGGACTTGAAGCCTGGTATTCTGAAAGAGAGAGAAGTGCATGATTTTGGAATGTGTTTTGAGATCAGAATCGGCAGGACTTACTGATAACTGTGGTATAGTTAATGAGGAAGAGTGAATAATCAAGATTACTCTTGGACTCTGGAGGAAACGTGAACAACTCCTGTCAGGTAGGTTTATGCTGGTAAAGTTTAGTTTTAGCTGTCTTGCTGACATCCACATGGACTCGTCAAGAAGGGGATTGTTATATGAGTAAAGATCTGGGGAGAAGTCAGTACCTGTGTTCAAATCAAGAAACATTGGTCAGATGCCACTTTTTATTTGCTTACTTTGTGTGAATACCCCTACCACTTTTTTCTTGTTTATGTAAATATACCCCTAAATCTGTTTCTAAGTCGCTTGAAATCTGTGCTACTCTTAGAAACAGTTTTAACACCTTTAACCTATTTGCTGAACTTGTTTTTCTTTAGTACATTTGAGAAAGTTTATAATAAAGTGAATGCAAATAAGAAACTAAAATAGTAATAATGATACATAGCTTACATTGAGCACTTAGTATTTGTCAAGAATTCCTACAAGTGCTTTCAAAGGTCTGTTATCAAAATTAATCACAAAAATCATAAAAAACTACCAATTAAAATAAGAAATCAAGACCTTAAGGAAGGAGCAAATGGGCTAACCAAGGGTATTAATGGTATCACTGTCATTGATCCCCGTGTGAAAGTAGGTTCCCTGTAATGCATTTGACATAAATCTTGAGGTTAATATGGAGAAAACATACTAGTTTTTCGAAGGAGACAAATATTGTCCTAGTACTATTAATGAAAGGAGTTTCCACTAATCATGTTATTTAGGCAGTATTGAGTTATAGAATTTACCTGTATTGCCATATTTCATTCATTGTAATATGAATATTTTTCACTTTTCTACATCATTGTTTACTTTTGGTTTTTATTTTCAGGTGCAATGTGTTGTTACTTTCTAATGTTGATTCACAGTAGAATTTATGTTTGTAAATACTTTCACTTGACTTTTGCATGACAGGTTTTGTCAACACTATCAAAGAAATGATAGAACTCATTTGTGCTTCATTCATTCCAAATTCTAGGTGCTCCTTGAGTTTTAGCATCTGTAATTCTGAATGGATGGCAAAACCTTAAGATGAATTCTAATAATTTCTTTCACACCAACCTGATTGTGCATTTTTAGAGAAATATATAAGTCATCAAAATATTCCTGACTTTATAAGCCTCACTATTATTTAATAATAACCTCTTGGTTAGAAACCACAAAATAAAGATCTGTGCAGGTTAAAAATAAAACACTTTAAAGTAACAATCTGAAATAAGAGGGACATATGTTTTTTTTTTTTTAATAAAGGAGATGGAATGTTTAGGCCCTAATTTTGTTTGCTGATAGATTTCTCTTCGTTATTTTAGAAAGGTGAATTTTAAAAGTAAACATTTTGAATAGGCATTGGGTAATTAACAGTTGTTAAAAAACAGTTTTCATTGAAGTATTTAACAGATGAGGTTTTTTTAAACTATTACCCAATGCCTATCCAAAATGTTTATTTTTTTAAAATTCACCTTCCTAAAAATAATGAAGAGAAACCTATCAGCAAATAAAATTAGGGCCTAAACTTCCACCTCCACCTCCCAGGTTCAAGGGATTCAGGATTTCTCCTGCCTCAGCCTCCCGAATAGCTGGAAATACAGGCATGCACCACCACGCCAGGCTAATATTTTTTTATTATTTTTTAGTAGAGATGGGTTTTTGCCATGTTGGCCAGGCTGGTCCCAAACTCCTGACTTCTGGTGATCCATCCGCCTTGGCCTCCCAAAGTCCCAAAGTGTAGGGATTACAGATGTTAGCCACCACACCCAGCCCCTGCATTTTTTATCTTCTATACATTTTTCATCACCTGTAGACATTGTCCTATAGCAGTTTTCTTATTACAATTTTGTCACTCAATTATCTCTTATAATTTGTTAAGTGACGCCATAAGCATCTAGATGCCGAAAGGAGTACCTTAAACTTGTATGTTCCATAGCAATTAGCCTCTAACAAGAAGCTGTAATTAATGTGTGGAAGAAAAGAGACAGGGAGATTCTCAATTTCAACCTTGAGGTCAGTAGCTGTTAAAGAACATTAAGTCTGCAGTTTTATTACAGAGGCCTGCCATATTTATGTGTTTTCCCAAGTTATGAATAATAATGATGAAAACAAGGAGAATAATAATGCTAACTGTGAACTAGAAATTGGACTGA
Source organism: Rhinopithecus bieti (assembly GCF_001698545.2). Classification (NCBI taxonomy): domain Eukaryota; kingdom Metazoa; phylum Chordata; class Mammalia; order Primates; family Cercopithecidae; genus Rhinopithecus; species Rhinopithecus bieti. The sequence continues at coordinate 255,808 of NW_016804602.1, forward strand.
AGTAATTGTGTAGATCATGACCTTTAATGCTTACAAGAAGGCTGTGAGGGAAGAATTATTTCCCTATTGCACAGATGAAGAATTTGAGGATTTTGAAATGTTAGACAACTTAACAATGTCAGCTTATAACTACCAGGTAGCAGATCTGCGCCTTAGAATCACATGGATTTAACTGCAGAGCTTGTGCTCTTAACCTACTAGCATGCCATCAGTAGAGCACTGTCTTCTGATACATAAAGCTTGATAAATCAGAATGGTGATTCATTATTTTAAACTGGAAATTTAAATTTTCGAGTGAACATTTTCTGACAAACTGTTTTCATTTAGAAACTCTATCCTTCTGTTTGTATTAATCAATAATGTGGTTTTCATTGTTGCATTTTATGTGGAATGTACATTTTTTGAATCTGAGGGTAAAGGAAAGTTCTCAGCAAAACACTCTATCAAATGTAGGCTTATCGTTATCAGTTTCAATTTTAGATGTCTATTAGTCCATTTCTACACTACTGATAAAGACGTACCTGAGACTGACCAATTTACAAAAGAAAGAGATTTATTGTATTTACAGCTCCACATGGCTGGGAAGGCCTCACAATCATGGTGGAAGGCAAAGAGGAGCAAGTCACATGTGGACGGCAGCAGGCAAAGAGAGTTTGTGCAAAGCAATTCCCATTTTTAAAGCCTCAGAGCCATTCATTATTACAAGAACAGCATGGGAAAGACCTGCTCCCATAATTCAATCATGTCCCACTGGGTCCCTCCCACAACATGTAGGAATTATGGGAGCTATAAGCTGAGATTTGGGTGGCGACACAGAGCCAAACCATATTATTCCACCCCAGTCCCTCCCAAATCTCATGTCCTCACATTTCAAAACCAATCATGCCTTCCCAACAGTCCCCCAAAGTCTCAACTAATTTCAGCAGTAACTCAAAAGTCCACAGTCTAAAGTCTCATCCAAGACAAGGCAAGTCCCTTCCACCTATGAGCCTGTAAAATCAAAAGCAAGTTAGTTACTTAATAGATACAGTGGGGGTACAGGCATTCCAAATGGGAGAAATTGGCCAAAACAAATGAGGCTACAGCTGCATGCAAGTCTAAAATCCAGCAAGGCAGTCAAATCTTTAAGCTTCAAAATGATTTCCTTTGACTCACTCCATGTCTCACATCCAGGTCACGCTGTTGCAAGAGATAGGTTCCTGTAGTCTTGGTCAGGTCCATCCTTGTGGCTTTGCAGGGTACAGCCTTCCTCTATGCTGCCTTCATGGGTTGACATTGAGTGTCTACCAATTTTCCAGGCACATGGTACAAGCTGTCAGTGGACCTACCATTCTGGGATCTGGAGGACAGTGGCCCTCTTCTCATAGCTCCACTAGGTGATACCCCAGTGAGGACTCTGTATGGAGGTTTCCACCCCATGTTTCCCTTCTGCAGTGCCCTAGCAGAGGTTCTCCATGAGGATCCTGCCCCTGCAGCAAACTTCTGCCTGGACATCCTGCATTTTCATATGTCTCCTGAAATCTATTTGGTGGTTCCCAAACCTCACTCCTTGACTTCCATGCACTTGCAGGCTCAACACCACATGGAAGCTGCCAAGGCTTGAGGCTTGCATCTTTTGAAGCCATGACCTGAGCTCTACGTTGTCCCCTTTCAGTCACAGCTGGAGCAGCATGGACACAGGGCACCAAGTCCCGAGACTCTGCACAGCATGGGGACCCTGGGCCTGGCCCACAAAACCACTTTTTCCTCCTAGGCCTCTGGGCCTGTGATGGGAGGGTCTGCCATGAAGACCTCAGACATGCCCTGGAGACATTTTCCTCATTGTCTTGGTGATTAACATTTGGCTCCTCATTAATTATGCAAATTTCTGCAGTGAGCTTGGATTTCTCCTCAGAAAATGGGATTTTCTTTTCTATCACATTGTTAGGCTCCAGCTATTCCGGACTTTTATGCTCTGTTTCTCTTTTAAAATTGAATGTCTTTAACAATACACAAGTCACCTCTTGAATGCTTTGATGATTAGAAATTTCTTCCAACAAATAGCCTAAATCATTTCTCTCAAGTTCAAAGTTCCACAAATCTCTAGGGCAGGGGCAAAATGCAGCCAGTCTCTTTGCTAAAACATAAGAAGAGTCACCTTTACTCCAGTTCCCAACAAGTTCCTCATCTCCATCTGAGACCATCTCAGCCTAGATTTCGTTGTCCATATTTTTATTGGCATTTTGGTCAAAGCCGTTCAACGAGTCTCTAGGGAGTTCCAAACTCTCCCACATGTTCCTGTCTTCTTCTGAACACTTCAAACTGTTCCAGCCTCTGCCTGGTACCCAGTTCCAAAGTCACTTCCACATTTTCAGGTATCTTTTCAGCTGTACCCCACCATACTGCACCAATTTACTCTATTAGCCCATTTTCACACCACTGATAAAGACATACCTGAGACTGGGCAATTTACAAAAGAAAGAAGTTTATTGGACTTACAGTTTCACATGGCTGGGGAGGCCTCACAGTCATGTTGGAAGGCAAGGAGGAGCAAGTCACATCTTACATGGATGCCAGCAGGCAAAGAGAGAACTTGTGCAGGGCAACTTCTGTTTTTAACACTACCAGATCTTGTGAGTTCCAGTCACTACCACAAGAACAACAGGGGAAAGACCCACCCCCATAGTTCAGTCATCTCCCATGGGGTCCCTCCCACAACACGTGGGAATTATGGGAGCTAAAATATGATATATGTGTGGGGACACAGAGTCAAACCATATCAAGGGGATCACTGTTTCATAATTCCATCCCCAAAATCAGCTTGTATATACTACCTAGGAGTGGAATCCTTCTCTATATTGATTATATTTAAAATTTGTAGACGTGTAATAAAGATAATCATAGCCATCATAGTTAACTATAGAGCATTATTCTAAAAGCTATGTACATATATATTTTATTCCTCACAAAATTTCAATGAGACGTTTATTATACTGTCCTCATTTTTGTAAGGACATTAGAATAAAATATACAAGATAAATTACTGATTGTCACGTGACTAGGAAAAGAGAGTCTTTTGTTTACTGTAGGTTTAAAAAAAATTCCTCTCATGTGACAAAACCCTAAGCAGTTGGTACTTTTTAAAAATACCTTACTGAGGCAGGTTATATCCAGCTGCAAATCTGCATTTTATTTGCTTAATTGACCCTGAATGCAATCATTATTTCTTCCTTAATGAGAACTTTTGTGATTCAGCCAACAGTAAAATTTGTGGTATTTTAATCAGGAATATGTTACCTTGTCTGCTTTTTAATATGTGAAGCTCCATTTCCACATACAGTCAATGCTTGGCATTTTTTAACATATGAAATTCATTTTACATATCATTTTGTATATTCATCTTGTATACTCACAAATCAATTTGTACTTGGTATTTTCTATACTTTTGCAGGTTCTCTCTACTGTATTTTGCCATTTTACAGTAGAGAGCACAACACGTGTTCTAGTTTATTGTTTCTATAGCATCAAATATGCCTTTATAAATATATCATAGATATGAAGACATAAAGCAGCAGGTTTGGGTTTTTTTTTAACTTATGGTATTGAAGATTTGACTTTATGAAAAGCCTCCTTGTTGACTATACATCTGTTTTTCAGCCACTAAATTTCTTCTTGTGAATTTTAGTTGATATTCCCTAAAGAGGTGTATGTGTGGTATATATTTATTCCTTACCAACAAAGCTGTATGTTTTAATGATTTTCTTCAGAATACTAATTATACACTTAGTTTCACTTACTATTTTTAAGAAGTAATAATTAATTCAACAGATTAAAGCTTGCATGATAATTAAGCATAAATAAAAATGTGTCCTGTGTCATTAGTTTTCATATACCCAATTAGGCAGAGAAGTAAATTCATGCGTTTTACAAAAAACAGTTGAAGCCTGTGTATGACAAAAAAAAAAAAAAAAAAAAAAAAAAAAA
>NW_016804602.1:259991-287594 GCF_001698545.2 Rhinopithecus bieti
AAAAAAAAAAAAAAAAAAAGCCCATCAAAATGTAAAAGAGTTGTAACCAACAAAATAATCTCTCACAGTGACTTTGAATAATCATGGCAGAGTAAAGGTCCTCAGAACTGTCCCACAGATATCAAAGTCTGGACAAACTGTTTAAACAGAAAACGTATTTAAAGGTGTTGAAAAGTTAATAAAGGTTAAGCAGAAGATGGAAGTTCTGCTTAATGGAAGACTCTGGAGAAATGGAAGAGGCTTAATTTTTGAAAAAGTACAACTGGATTGGGAAATATTTGTTTTTCTTTAGCTTTTTGTTTGAGAAGGCTTCCCAACCCTTGTGATTATAATGGGAGCAGAAACATGACAGGTAGCCTATCTGATCACGGAAGCAATCAGTTTGTTTTACATGTAGATGTATGTACACACACACATACATACAAGTTTTATTTTGGTAAATATTGCCTGTTATGACTTTTACAATTTTTTTAACTTTCAGGACATTTGAGTTTTTGGAACACTAAACTGTATTTTTTAAAATGTATCTAATAACTCCTGCCTTGTACTTTGGGGCTTTATTTTATTTATGTTTATTGATATATTTTGATGATTCCACCATCATTCTTTGATATCTTTAATTTTCTTTGATCTATTCTTTTTTCTTGTTTTGTCTTCTTTTAAATTAATGGAAATTTACTATTTAATTTTTCTATATATATGTTTGAAAGTTATACATTCTATATTATACTTTATTAGTTACCTTTGAAACGTTTACTATGGCCTTGTATAGGATAAATCGGATCAGTATTTTTATTTCACCTATGAGCAATAGAAGAATTGAAAATACTTTATTATTGTCTGCTGAATCTAAATGTTGTGATTTTCAGTATTTTAGCTGTGTGTGTGTTTTAAGCCATGTTCAGTTGTTATTGTCATTTTTATATAGTCTTTGATTAGATGTATCACTATGCTTATGAATTTCTTTGCTCATCCTACGTTCAGCTCTGACCTTCATTTTTATTTGATTTATTCCTTCTTAAAGTACTTTTTTAACAATTTCTTTGGAGAAAATGACATTTAGTTTTATTTACTTGAAAATGTTTGTCTTGCTCTCTGTCTTACAAGATTCATTTTGCATATATAACTTTAGATTGGCAGTGTTTTACTCTCAGAATTTCAAATTTATTACTACATTTCTTTTGTCTTCCCTTGTTGCCTTTAAGAAGTCTGTCAGTCTCTGTAATTCATGCAAAATCTATCCTTTTAGAGGATTTTCTTTTGCTGTTTTACAGTTTCATTACTGTATTGTCTAGAGTGAAATAGTAAAATTTGTCCTGCATGAGATTTATTCTGATTCTTAATTCATTTTTTAGAGATTCTCAGCCCATAGAATATTTCGTTTTCCCAATTATGTTTTCTGCATTGGAGGCTGCTATGGAACATATGTTAAACAGTGTTATTGCGCATTCCATTTCTTAATATTGCTTTCAAAATTTTCATCTCCTTGTATCTCTGTGTTGTATTTGGTATAATTTCTTCAGTGTTAGTAATCGCTTAAACAGTGTATTATCTCAAGATTGGTTCATCTGTTGAATTTTATATATTTTACTGGTTTTGCTATTTTCATTTTAGAAAATTCTATTTAGTGGTTTTAATATCTGCTTTATCATTGTTTATTTTTTATTTCATAACTATAGGGTTTTTTAATTTGCTTGATTTGCAGTTAGAATTTTATACATATTTTGTTATTTTATATTCTTTATTGACAACTTCAAATTCTAAAGACTTCTGTTTTATACATATTTGATTTTTTTTCATATTCTCTTGCAAAAGCTTTTTTTTTTTAGTGTTACTAATATTTAAATGAATATGATTTTGGTCCCTAAAGACTTTCCTTCCTCTCTTGTAAGTCTATAAATGTGCTGAAAGGTATGTTTGTTGTAATTTCTACAAGGGAAATTCATATTTTAGGAGATAACTCTTCAAAATATCTAATCTTTTCTATTATGAAAGCATATTTAAATAATTTGATTTTATTTTCTTATAGTACAAATAAGTTTTTTTAATTGGAGAGTATTGCAGTGGCTTCAAAATAATGATGACAGAAATAGAAATAGCAAACAACAAACAAAACAAGGTTACTAATAACGTCTTTACATGTCAGTTATATTTGTTATAAGTAAAATCAGTTATATATCTGAATTTTCCTTTGAAGTAGGTAGTTTGCAAGTGTTACTTTGCTGATGAGGAAGAGGAGAGGATTGAAAATCACTTACTGTTGTGGCAGACATAACCCTACTGATTAATGACCATTAGTATGACATTTACACCAAGAGCATCAAGAGATTATAATAAGAACTTCAGATCTTTTAAATGAACTTTTAAAATGAATGTGTTTTGACTTTGTTTAAATTAAAGGAAAACACAGCTAGGATTCTCAAACATGAAGTTCCATCAATACCCATTTTATTGAGAGTTTTAGCATGAATGGCTGTTGAATTTTGTCAAAGGCCTTTTCTGCATCTATTGAGATAATCATGTGGTTTTGCCTTTGCTTCTGTTTATATGATGGATTACGTTTATTGATTTGCATATGTTGAACCAGCCTTGCATCCCAGGGATGAAGCCCACTTGATCATGGTGGATAAGCTTTTTGATGTGTTGCCAGATTTGGTTTGCCAGTATTTTATTGAGGATTTTTGCATCGATGTTCATCAGGGACATTGGTCTAAAATTCTCTTTTTTTGTTGTGTCTCTGCCAGACTCTGGTATCAGGATGATGCTGGCCTCATAAAATGAGTTAGGAAGGATTCCCTCTTTTTCTATTGATTGGAACAATTTCAAAAGGAATGGTACCAGCTCCTCTTTGTACCTCTGGTAGATTTCGGCTGTGAATCCATCTGGCTCTGGACTTTTTTGGTTGGAAGGCTATTAATTATTGTCTCCATTTCAGTGCCTGTTATTAGATTCTGGTACGTTGTGTCTTGTTCTCATTGGTTTCAAAGAACATCTTTATTTCTGCCTTCATTTCGTTATGTACCCAGTTGTCATTGAGGAGCAGGTTGTTCGTTTCCCATGTAGTTGTGCGGTTTTGAGTGTGTTTCTTAATCCTGAGTTCTAATTTGATTGCACTGTGGTCTGAGAGAGAGTTTGTTATAATTTCTGTTCTTTTACATTTGCTGAGGAGTGCTTTACTTCCAACTAGGTGGTCAATTTTGGAATAAGTGCGAAGTGGTGCTGAGAAGAATGTATATTCTATTGATTTGGGATGGAGATTTCTGTAGATGTCTATTAGGTCCACTTGGACCAGAGCTGAGTTCAAGTCCTGGATATCCTTGTTAACATTCCGTCTTGTTGATCTGTCTAATACTGACATTGGGGTGTTAAAATCTCCCATTATTATTGAGTGGGAGTCTAAGCCTCTTTGTAGGTCTCTAAGGACTTGCTTTATGAATCTGGGTGTTCCTGTACTGGGTACCTATATATTTAGAATAGTTAACTCTTCTTGTTGCTCCATCATGAAGTTGAAAGATTTTCTACTCTCAAGAAATAACTTGAGAGTTTAGCTAACAAGAATTACATTTTAGTTGAATAAATGATTTTATTCTAAAATATAATATCCATCTATGTGGGTACAAATGTTATTTTATTTTATTTTTTTGAAAGACAATGTCTCACTCTGTCACCCAGGCTGAAGTACAGTGGTGCAATAGTAGCTCACTGCAACCTTGACATCCCAGGCTGAAGTCATCCTCCCATCTCAGCTGGGACTATAGGCGAGTGCCACCATACCTGGCTAATTTAAAAAAATTTTTTATAGAAATGAGAGCTCACTCTATTACCCAGGCTGGTCTTGAATTCCTGAGCTCAAGCGATTCTATGTTTTACATATGTAGAAACTCATGACTAGGAGACAGTGTTATTAAGAAAGATAAGGACTATTGTCTTAATTGGAAGTATGTTTACATGCAAAGATAAATTACTTAATCAGTTGGAAAAAAATGTATAATTTTGCCAAAAACAAAGGGATTAGATTTTATGTGCATTAGGTTTAACTATGAAATTTTTACATATGAATTAATAGTATTACTAAATCCTCAGAATGGTTTGATAAAATGGAAGAATTATGAAATTTTAATGGTCTCAATGTTCTAAATTGCATGTTATTATTTTAAAATAGTTTTATAGATTATCATATTTTAACTGAACATATAGGACATACCAATAATGAAAATAAGAAAATTAAATTATAAGAAATTTAACCTATAATATATTTTATCTTTGTGTTATGACATTTGTGACTAAAATGTAGTTATAGAGAAAGAACATGCAATAGATGAGACTTTGATGATAATGCCATTTATATTACCTTCTTTGTAATTTTTATTGAATCATTGACATTTTAAAATAATTATGATTTTTATATTGCTCTATTCTACATTACAATTAAATTTTCAGATAAACAATTTACTTTTAGAAAGAATAATATAGTATTTAAAAGGTTAAATACTGTTATTTAGAGAGGTGTGTATAAAAGAGAAAATTAAATAATTTTATAACTATTATTAATATAGAAATTGTTACAGATAGCAAAAATGATAGAAAAGACAGTCATTTATGATGTTTAATGAACATATTTGAAAATACATTTTTGTCAGAAAACTAGCCCAATACTAGCTGATGCAAAGATATATAATAAATAAATAAACCTTCACTTTTATTTTGTTATTTCAAGCAATAGCAATGTACTGAGAAAAGCACTTATCCAATATTATCATCTTACTTCATTCATGATTTATTCTGAGTAATAGGAAATTTTAGAGGCCCATGAATATCAAACACCTTTGGTGGATTTTTTTTTTTTAAATCACTGTGGTGATTATGCTTCTTAATGCTCATAAAGGAAGCTTAAAATGTCAAAATTGAATGGTTTCAAATGTGTGCACTTTCTGATTACTCAAAGTAATCAAAAAGGTGCTCTAACTATTCAGTAAAAGCTTTACAGATATCAGGGAACATTACACTTTCTGTGCTTCAGGTAAAGTGAGTACAGTGTCATAACATGCTAAAATTTAATTTTCCCTTTGATCTACTTTGCAAGTTCACTTGCTTCTTGAAAATAATTTCTCAAATAACCTTCTTTCCGTAAAATCCATGCAAGATAATCCTCTTCAACCTAAAGATGAAATAGATATGTCAGTAGTAAGCACAAAGAAAATTGAAACAAAAATTCAATAACTTTTCACCTCTGAGATTTGTTCACTTGAGTGTCATTTTAGTTCAACTTCTGTATGTATCATTAATATTTGCACAGACTCTCTGTGTGCTATTTCATGGAAAGACCAAATTAGTCTATTCATATTCAACAAATTCTAGAAGCAATACCAGCAGAGTCTATGAATGACTTGCATTAACATTGAAAAGTGAATATATTTACCAGCTGTTAAAATGTAATGTTATTAAGAATATGGATATGCTAAGTATCACTTTATTGTCTTGGTTTTCTGTAAATTTTTCACTCTGGGCAGTTTCAAGTTAGCAATTTTATCCCATTCTTTGTAAAAGTATCTGTTATTTTGAAAAATATTTTCATTTTTCCAACATATTCCATGTTTTAATGTAGTGTCACAGTAAGAAGAGCACCAATATGTAAAAACAATAAAATAAATGATTGTAAGGATTTCAATTTTACATCATACATCCACAAAATAAACTTACTTAGTAATATTCTATTCATAGATAATCATGTGTTACCTTCTTTGTTTGATGAAACTCTGTATAGTTGATAGTTTTTAAACTTTAACCCTGAGACTACTGATCCATTATCTCCACTAATTAGGCTGAAACCCAATTTGCATGTTCTTTAAGGACTTCGCTTTTAAATTGCTTATCTGTTTTACATTTCACTAATTATTTAAATTGTCCTCAAGTAAGATGACCAGAACACAAGAAGCTAATCCAATAATGTCTGAATGAGGCCAGGAAGGGCTGCTTCTCAAACACCGTGACACATTATTGCTCAAGCACAAATGGTGGCTCTTGCTTGTCAAAGTCACTTTGTGTTACTTTAGCAGCACTTTCCTGTTCTTAGTTTCTCTTTTGAACTATTTATATGCCAACTAAAAACATTTCTGCTGAATTTTTGACCGATTAATAGTACTAGTTTTTCATAATACCCAACTTTGTTTTTATTTTTGCTCCTGAAGGACTATACTTTTCCAATTTTGACTTGTTTGAAAATTCAAAATATTTTGAACATGTGACGCCGACGGAGGCCATGCAGCACAGCTACTCTGGAAGAACTTCATGAGACTGGCTCTCTGCTGAAGTTCTCTACCTTCCTGCCCCCCTGGATAAATCTTGCCAAGTGCCACTTTCTGCAGGAAACCTTCCCAGAGCTGAAACCTCTGGCATCTTTTTCTCTGATTCCCTATACGCTTTTACCAGACATATGTAAAGCCTATATTGACCACTTACAAGAACACTGATTTAACTCTCACAAATCTTTATGGTGCTTGATTTGATAGTTTTTTCTCACTTTCCTATCACTTCTTTGACAAATGTGAAATTTTCAGTTTAATTGTGGAGCTCATTGTTGCTTATTCTTTCAACAATAATGCAATTAGGAGATACAGTAAAAAGTGAAAAACTTACATTCCAAATCCAAACAACTAATATTTTGTTAAAATCTGTGTTGAGAAGGATTCTGAGGTTACATTTGAGTTTAGCAGGAAAAAAAAAAAAAATTGGGATCAATTAGTGACATTTTCTAGGCTGTATAACTTGGGAAATGGTATAACTTCTTCTGCGTATCTGCCTATCACTGGATCTAAATGAGTATTTCAGATCATTTTAAACCAGAACTCACTACAGGAAGTTTGTTTTATGTCATGATCCAGCAAACACNAGCCCAATACTAGCTGATGCAAAGATATATAATAAATAAATAAACCTTCACTTTTATTTTGTTATTTCAAGCAATAGCAATGTACTGAGAAAAGCACTTATCCAATATTATCATCTTACTTCATTCATGATTTATTCTGAGTAATAGGAAATTTTAGAGGCCCATGAATATCAAACACCTTTGGTGGATTTTTTTTTTTAAATCACTGTGGTGATTATGCTTCTTAATGCTCATAAAGGAAGCTTAAAATGTCAAAATTGAATGGTTTCAAATGTGTGCACTTTCTGATTACTCAAAGTAATCAAAAGGTGCTCTAACTATTCAGTAAAAGCTTTACAGATATCAGGGAACATTACACTTTCTGTGCTTCAGGTAAAGTGAGTACAGTGTCATAACATGCTAAAATTTAATTTTCCCTTTGATCTACTTTGCAAGTTCACTTGCTTCTTGAAAATAATTTCTCAAATAACCTTCTTTCCGTAAAATCCATGCAAGATAATCCTCTTCAACCTAAAGATGAAATAGATATGTCAGTAGTAAGCACAAAGAAAATTGAAACAAAATTCAATAACTTTTCACCTCTGAGATTTGTTCACTTGAGTGTCATTTTAGTTCAACTTCTGTATGTATCATTAATATTTGCACAGACTCTCTGTGTGCTATTTCATGGAAAGACCAAATTAGTCTATTCATATTCAACAAATTCTAGAAGCAATACCAGCAGAGTCTATGAATGACTTGCATTAACATTGAAAAGTGAATATATTTACCAGCTGTTAAAATGTAATGTTATTAAGAATATGGATATGCTAAGTATCACTTTATTGTCTTGGTTTTCTGTAAATTTTCACTCTGGGCAGTTTCAAGTTAGCAATTTTATCCCATTCTTTGTAAAAGTATCTGTTATTTTGAAAATATTTTCATTTTCCAACATATTCCATGTTTTAATGTAGTGTCACAGTAAGAAGAGCACCAATATGTAAAACAATAAAATAAATGATTGTAAGGATTTCAATTTTACATCATACATCCACAAAATAAACTTACTTAGTAATATTCTATTCATAGATAATCATGTGTTACCTTCTTTGTTTGATGAAACTCTGTATAGTTGATAGTTTTAAACTTTAACCCTGAGACTACTGATCCATTATCTCCACTAATTAGGCTGAAACCCAATTTGCATGTTCTTTAAGGACTTCGCTTTTAAATTGCTTATCTGTTTTACATTTCACTAATTATTTAAATTGTCCTCAAGTAAGATGACCAGAACACAAGAAGCTAATCCAATAATGTCTGAATGAGGCCAGGAAGGGCTGCTTCTCAAACACCGTGACACATTATTGCTCAAGCACAAATGGTGGCTCTTGCTTGTCAAAGTCACTTTGTGTTACTTTAGCAGCACTTTCCTGTTCTTAGTTTCTCTTTTGAACTATTTATATGCCAACTAAAACATTTCTGCTGAATTTTGACCGATTAATAGTACTAGTTTTCATAATACCCAACTTTGTTTTATTTTGCTCCTGAAGGACTATACTTTTCCAATTTTGACTTGTTTGAAAATTCAAAATATTTTGAACATGTGACGCCGACGGAGGCCATGCAGCACAGCTACTCTGGAAGAACTTCATGAGACTGGCTCTCTGCTGAAGTTCTCTACCTTCCTGCCCCCCTGGATAAATCTTGCCAAGTGCCACTTTCTGCAGGAAACCTTCCCAGAGCTGAAACCTCTGGCATCTTTTCTCTGATTCCCTATACGCTTTTACCAGACATATGTAAAGCCTATATTGACCACTTACAAGAACACTGATTTAACTCTCACAAATCTTTATGGTGCTTGATTTGATAGTTTTTTCTCACTTTCCTATCACTTCTTTGACAAATGTGAAATTTTCAGTTTAATTGTGGAGCTCATTGTTGCTTATTCTTTCAACAATAATGCAATTAGGAGATACAGTAAAAGTGAAAACTTACATTCCAAATCCAAACAACTAATATTTTGTTAAAATCTGTGTTGAGAAGGATTCTGAGGTTACATTTGAGTTTAGCAGGAAAAAAAAAAAAATTGGGATCAATTAGTGACATTTTCTAGGCTGTATAACTTGGGAAATGGTATAACTTCTTCTGCGTATCTGCCTATCACTGGATCTAAATGAGTATTTCAGATCATTTTAAACCAGAACTCACTACAGGAAGTTTGTTTTATGTCATGATCCAGCAAACACGTGTGCATGTGCATACACACACACACACTCACACAATTGTGGTAGTCTGTATAAGGGCCTCCTAAAGATGTCCATATCATCCTAATCCTGGAAACTGTAGACATTATCTGATATGGTAACAGATACTTGCAGATGTAATTAAGTTAAGGATATTAAGATGAGAATACATTATAAAAGAATAGTTTTTGTTTTGTTATTATAGTAGTGGGAAAATCATTTTAATGTCCATTGATTTTTCACCATAAGATATCTAATAACTAACTTTAATTTTGTTTCTGATTTTAATAATGATGCTATAATATATTTTATGTTATTAGTACAATGTTTTTTATCAAATAAAAACTCAAACTCATTACAGCGAGTTTGATGGAAGAAAAAAACTATAAAACTATAAAAGACAAAGATGCCTTTCCATAATTTAACATCTTTTCACTGGCCTTAAAATTCATTTTGTGCTAGTATTACCAAAACTCACCTGGTCTAATAATTTTTTATCTGATTTGAGTTGGTAGACTGAAATTTATGCAAATTGTTGGATATTAAAAATATTTGTAATTTTAAGCACTGTAGAAGCTATTTTTGAAATTTAAGAAAGATCATAGCTCTGGATCCATAAAATCCAAAGGTATGTGCCATAACACATCCAAAGGATGTGTTTTTGGTACACCCAAAAACATGTGCCACATTATATAAAGGAAAGAAGTATACTGAAAACAATTTTAAGTTATATCAGCATTATTACTCATGATAATGATGCTTGACCAGGTAAGAATTTATAGAAATTGTTCTCCATACGTACATAACATAGTAAATGTCCATTTCAGTAATTATGCAAACCTTGATTAGAATTTTTATTTACAGGAATGCTTGTTTGCTAATACAGAAAGAAAAGGTAGCATTTCTCTGGGCATTTAAATAAAATCACTTGAGGATGCTTTTATTTGGGTTGGAGCTTGGAAATTGGTGAATAGATTTTTACCCTAATGTAAATGAGTCAGGTCATTTGTTAGGTCAATTTATAAGTGTAGTTTTGTTTCTTTCCTCCCAATTATTGAATATTTTCAAATTTATTTATAATTTGCCTTAATGCAAGAAAGAATTTTAGTCAGCTTGTAAGTATATAAAGATAACAAGTCTCAAAACAAAACAAACGAGAAAGTGTAGGCAAAGAAAACATAAATTTTAGAAATATAGCTAAGCCTAAAGCTTACTAGATATAGTTTAAAATATATATGTACATATATTTGTGTATATGTGATATAGTATATGTTTATATACAGGAGAAAGTTATACTTAGACGAACAGATGAACAGGCAGTATTTTGTATGACTTCAAGGTCAATGTTTGAAGCAGGAAATGTCAAGAGAAGCAGAAAGCTGTTTTGCCCTGGAGTTTTGCAGATTACTTCAAATGGTTCAGAGTTTTATTTCCTTTTATTTCTAACCAAGGTGACCTTTTAATTATTGGCATGAATTTGGAAAGCAAAAGGACAAAAGATAAAACACAAAAAAAAAAATACGAAAAAAAAAAGCCAAAAAGAAAGAATAAAACAATGTTTTCTGGAAAGCGTATCTATGTATTTTGGTTTAAAGTGACCTCCAAAAATAAAGATAAAAAAGAAAATGTGTGTTTTCCATTCTGGGAAAGAAATCCCATCAAATTTGGCATGTTTGACCAATTTTGTTTTGTTCNAATAAATAAATAAATAAATAAAATAAATAAAATTGCCTTAATTAAATTGCATTAAAGATTTTTTATTTTACTTATGGCTTTTGAGACTACTTTGAAGTTTTCAGTAAGTCTCCCTCATTCAGGTTCTTAATTAAACTAAATGTATTTAAAAGTAAATGTACTTCATTTCCAGTACCACTGTATGCACAATAAGTAAATTATGTAATGTTAATTTATACCTATAATTCAGGTTTAAAATTAATTACAATTGCTGTATCTCCAAACTTCAGAGAACATCAGTAAACCAGGCCTATTAATTCTAGTTGATTTTAGGCTCCAAATTCTTTATTCTAAGCATTTGTTTAGCCATATTTTGGAATATCTAATGCTTTCTGAATGTGCAGTAGTTATTTCTCTCCTCTGTGGTACTGTACATTTCTTATAGAATGGTGTCCATTGATCTTTGGAGAGTAGCAACAGAATGTCTATTGCTTAGGAAAATAACGTAACCTGGGCTGCGAGTTAGTAGGAAACAAGGCCTTGAGAGAAGATTCTCCAGAGTCAGTATGTATGATACTGCTCATTATAACCTCAAGGGCTTTATTGAGAATTAGTAGGATTCATAGCTGGCTAAACCCTAAAAGTGCTCATGTATATGGATTGGTGTTAAATTAGAAGAAGGTTCTAAATTTAGGTAAGGTCATTTTATCAGTGGGCTTAGATGGCAGTGACAATCACATCCTCAACAATTTTGCAAGAGAAGGGACCTAGAGAGGGATGTTTGAGAAAAACTGGTAAAGATAAACAGTGGGCTGCCTTTAGTTATTTCAATGAAAAATTTTAACAGCTAATTTCAGAATATCAGTGATATTACTTATGAGCATCCAGCAATACATGTCACATAATCCTAGAGGTCTCCATTTACTGTAAGTCAAAGAGGAGTCAAGTGTGGGGCAATCCTATCTTATCAAGTATTTATGTACCTTTGCACTCAGAACCAATAGGGTGATAATTATTTTCTCTTTCCTCTGACAAAATAATACATTTAAACTTGTGGACAGCTAAAAGCTATGCTTTAAGAAGAATATTAACAATGTAGAATTTATCAGAATGAAAGAGTCTAGGATGATGAAAGGTGCAAAACATGCTTTAACACAGAAAACAAATAAAAAAACAAATAATGAAAAATGTTTTAGTTTAAAAATATGTGTGGATGAGCTGGGCATGGTGGCTCATGTCTGTAATCCCAGTACTTTGGGAGGGCAAGGCGGGCCTGATCATGAGGTCAGGAGTTCAAGACCAGCCTGACCTACATGGTGAAACCCCTTCTCTACTAAAAATACAAAAACTAGCCGGGCGTGGTGGCGGACGCCTGTAATCACAGCTACTCTGGAGGCTGAGGCAGGAGAATTGCTTAAACTTGGAGGACGGAGGTTGCAGTGAGCCGAGATTGCGCCACTGTACTCCAGCCTCAGTAACAGAACAAAACTCTATCGGGGGCGGGGAAGGGGGGAAGTGTGTGTGTATGTTTGTTTAATATTTAAAAGGCTATCACAATGAAAAGATATTACAGTTATATGTGACTCAAAAAGAGCAATAGATAAAAGTAAAAAGTTCATTTTGTCTTAATTCAATTTAGAGAAAATGATAAGAAATAGGAGTGCCTGAACTGGAAGAAGTTGCCTTTTCAGAGGAGGAACATATCCACTTTGCCCTCTACTAACCATTCCTTGATATAACATAATCCAAAATGCAAAGTGAATATGCAATTTGTCAATAAAAAGGCCCAGAAAAAAACATTTAGCAAATTTGATTATCAAGGAATGCAGGAATATAGATATAAAGCAAATATCTACTTAATGATATTAACTAAATTGGGTAGAGATTTAAATAGTGTTTTATTTTTCTATTTGTCTCACATATTTAATGTCTTCAAACTCTTGACATCACTATCTTATTTGGCTAATCTTTGAGTCATTTAAAAGCTTTCCTTAGCACATCATTTTGATTTTCATGTAAGTTATTTTCATGTAAATACTTTTTTGAAACTCTGTGTGATGCTCTAATTGGAGATTTCTTTCCAAGTCACAGATACCCTTTTACAAAGTATTCAAACATTTTTAACATTTGCCCTGTAGACAGATTAAATCTCACTTGAAAGACAGTTCACATAGCTAGTCATGAGGTCATATCTCCAGAAATAGTTATACTTGTGTTCAATTTCTTTGTCTGTTTTCCTTTTTAACCAGTGTTATTAGATTATCTGTAAGTTTCTCAAGCTAGCATGCATTGATGGAAGTCTAGACAAACGCATTTTTCACAAACAGTAATTTTTCATTTAAAATTAAGCAACTGGTAAACATCTTTGTAAGATAATACTTAAAAGACATAAATTTAAGGCATCTATTTACAAATAAATAATTGATGTGGAGAAGAGTGGTGAATCAACTTAAAAGTGGACAGATACATTTTTTAAACTACTAGCTGACTTTTTTCTCTCAAACATATTACTAATTATCCTCCTCATATATCTTCAATATCCTTCCCCACTCTCAGTTAAAGTAACTAAAGTCCAATCTCTCAGGTATAACTATGGAGTCCCCACTCTGAGACTCACCCTGACTTTTGCACGTGAGATCATCTGGACCCCTTGCATGCCTGCCTTTTGAGTGGGTTCTGAGAGTGAAAGGAAGTACCATTAATTATTGGACAAAAACAGTGTTAAAACCCTGGACTTCCCAAAGCAAATAGGCAGGTGAGATTACATTCTTGATGTTCCTTCTTCTTGACTTGCTCCTTGTTCCCTGCTCATTTTTAAATCCCAGAAATTCTTCAAAGCCTAGCTGAGCCAATACCTCTTCTATCATACTTTGTATGTTAGAGAAGCAGACATTAAATATGTTAAAAGTAAAGCAAAATAGTCACTTCTAGGATAAAGTCTTGTTTTTCTAATATTTTGATATATTAGCAATTTTATCACTTGACAATTGGACACTTCTTACCATTGAACTCTTCTCAATTGTACCTTTTGTGATACACTTAACTATGTGTGTAAAATTCAGTATCAAAGTCCCCATCTCCCCTAATAAGCAACATATAGATACCCTATATATTATACATAATATAGTGCTTTGTAGGCCATGATAAAGGGTTCAAAAGCAGGAAAAAGGAACCCTTTATTGTGGCCTTACAAAGCCCTATATTATTTGTCTACATCTGCTACTTCAAACCTTATTTGCTTCCATTTTCTATTTTATTCTCTACGCTCAAGCCACACAGGCTTTCTTTCTGCTCCTCAGGCATGCCCATTTTTTTCCTGCCTCCCTTAGAATATTTTCCCTTCTTCTCCTCTGTGCCTGCAATATGCTTCACCCCCTTACCCCTGGTGTCCCTGGAGGTGAGCACCTTCTCATTACTCACCACGAAGACCCCACACACACTCTGTCCAAATAGTACACCATTTTACCAGGATCTTCCCACTCCCTTGTTTCTTTTATTGTACTTACAATAAATATTTTGCATCCTTACTCAGTAAACTTTGCTGAATGAGTATATAAGCCCATGAATAAACTTCCCATAACTTTTCTTCTGACCTTTATCTCATACCAGAATTTATTATATGTAGTTGCCTTATCTCTCTACGTAAACAATGAGCTCTCTCAGGTCAGAGACCACCCCTAGAAACTCAACACAGAATCTTCACAAGAACGTGCATTTTAAATATTTATTACATGAATACATTAACATTATGTTAGTGACTGTTTAGAGCAGAACCATCAAGGCCATCTTTCTGGATCCTTATTTTTCAGGCAGATGTAGGCAGTCTCAAAAGGGGAATGATAGAGGATTCTTAAGAAAGTGATTAGTTTCTTCTTACCAGTCTGACTCTGGAATAAAAGTAATCTGTCAATTCATGCTGGTCCTGAAAGACAGTCTTTTAGAGATGAGTTCTATCCCAATGCCTATTCTGGGCAAAGGGATTCTTTGAATCTGTAAGACTGAGGTGACCATATCCTTGGATTACTCCTCCTTGCAGCAATCCTCCCTTGAGAATTAAGACTTTGTTAGGATTCCTGAGACCATTGAAATCAGGAAAATCGTAATTTATTTGGTACCTTACATTTAGCTCACTAAGAGGACTTTCTTGTGCTCCAATATCAGCTGCATTCCTGCCAGTCAGTTCCTTGAGCAGCAGGCAGCAAGGTAAACAGCAAAATACTCTGTAGATCAGGATCCAGCCTCAGGCTTGACTTTACTTTCTAGTTTGTTATATGAGAAAAAAATTATCACATGTGAGTTTGACAGTTACCATTGAGCTGAACATTTGAGTCCATTCATTTCCTAAAGTTTAGTCTAGTATGGTCAAAAAATCTTTTGTTTCCTTAAGAGTCAAAATGCAGATAACATTAACCTATTATAAGGTTTAAATAAGTTTGTAGGTGAGAAAATCCCTAGTATTGTTGTAGGACATTGTGGATAGCCAATATATGTTTGCTTTTCTTTTCAGAGCTGTAGCAATGTTAGCACCAAGAGCAAGCAGCTGAATATATAAGCTCACATCAAAAAAACATATATATGATTTTATGGGGCTGAAGGAGTAAGAGGGCAGTTGTAGCCCTCCTGTCTGTGATCTTAGTTCTCCAGACATGTTCATTACTGCTGATTGCCAAACTCTAGGCATGCTGGCTTTTGAGGCTAGCAGTGGTGGGGTGGGGGATATGCTGAGAAGAGATTGGATTAAAACTTTGCAGACTCTGTTAATATTTCTATATCTCTTCTATAATTATCAGTTCTATAGGACAAACACTTATTTTAAGCTATTATTTTTCTTTCTGTTTATGTAGCATCTCAATATGCTTGCTGCCCTGGAGTAAAGAAAGAGTGAGTCTAAGCCCTATGTAAACATAGGTAGGTGGTGATGAAAGGTTTTCGGTGATACTATGAATAAAACATCTGTCATGGCTAGTAGGGAAAAGTTTCTCTCCTGGCAAGCATATTTTCTGGGCCATATGAAATAAGATGTGTGCTAACAAGTATAAAGCATTATGGGGAGCCCATATCCAGGCCTTAGTTCTTCCTCCCATACTCTGCCCTTACACTTTCCCCAAACACGTCAATTTTGCAGACTTAGAGAAAACATTCTGCAAAAGGGCTCTTCAGGGCCCAAGAGAAATTTTGTAGCAGCTTCAATATCATATCAGTTTCCTGGCAAGCAACTGCGCTTGAAGCTTAGTTACAGAAGGGCGCCAGTACACCCTTCCTCCCATATACTCTATCTCTTACAGGTTCTCAGGCATCTCTGGTACTAGGGTTGTATTTTCCAGTATTGGTAGAGCATTCATTAAGTTGACAAAATAAAGGATAGAAAGGGAAAAGACCATTTGATAAGACATTGCAATATTTAAAAGGTCAATTTTCTGTGTCCTTCATTCCCCCTGGAAAATATGTGTTTTCCAGGTAACAGAAAGCTGTTTCATTGATTAAAATGATTTATACAAATGTATATAAATATTATATATTTTATTAACCATTTAGATAGGATTTTAAAAGCCTCAGTTAACTATACTCTTCCCACTGTGGTTACACATATAAGCGCACGCGCGCGCGCACACACACACACACACACACACACACACGTCAGACCCCTACAGAAAAACATACTCCATGTTTAAAAGGACCCATGGAGCCAAATATTATGAGGCAGGATACCATTGATATTACTACTATAATACCAAATATTTATGATCTAATATCATTTAGAAGATATTACATGGAAGATACTATGGCGCAATTACTTCTGCATTGCTGAATCTGTGGAGTCTGGCTAAGTATATTCAATCTGAACATTGCAAGAAGAAATGTACACAGAGGTTTAAAAGAGGATGGTAATTTCAAAGAAAGGTATTTTCTTGTGATTGAAAAATGGTATTCACAAAGGAGATGGCAGAAGATAGAACAGGTAAGCTAAACCAGTGTCAAATTTTAAAAATCTGAAATGCCAGGATAAAATTGTTGAAGTTTAGGTAAACAAGATGGTAGCCAAGACTTGTAAGTAAGCAGGAACTAATATGATCAAGTTTGATTTTCAAAAGCTAAAAGTAGCAGCAATATATATTTTCTGCCCCTGGCATTTACTGACCTTGAGTACATGCTGTAAATTTGGATGCCCTTTCGCACTGATACCAGTTATGTTCTAGTAAGTGGTTAGCCACTTTATAGGTCCTGATGGTGCTTACGTCCCAGTCCATTTGCCTGAAAAACAGCATAATGCTTCTGTCCAAAGTAAAACATTCCATATGACATTGTCTAGGGCCATATTGATCAGACTGCAACCATTGCTTTCCCAGTGGGCAGCATCTATACAATTCTGCAAGACCTTCTTCAGCAGCCTTTTTAGCCTCTCATTGTGTTGTTCTTGTTTTCCCCTCTCTGGCTTAGTCACTCCATTCAGAGCCCTCGGTCAGAGCTGACTGGGCATCCTGCTGCTGGCTCCTCCACAAACAAGATGTCCTCCCAGAAACTGATATTCCACTTTGAAAATTTCTTTCAAAAACAGGCATTTAGCCTATTGCTCCCTGTCAACTGGGACTCACTTGTGTTTGCTTTTCCATTATTGGTTGGCAGTTACGGCTCACCCTTTCAACATCATAAGGCTCAGAAGTGATTCTGGCAATATCTGCTGGGGGAAGATTTCTTTATTGTGATCCTCTTGCCAGGCTCACTGGCTGTCTTCATTTTTTAATTGGTTTCATAAGTTTCTGTTCAACCCATCTTTCTTCCTGGGCCCAATTCCAAACTCAAAGCATGCCGGTCTCATACTTCATTAAGCCTTTTCTTCACAAGGATGCCTCTTCTTGAAATAGAAAACAGGACCCAGCTACCCTAAGACTCAGCATGCTGCATAAAGTGATTTCAAAATACTATCTACAAACATGTTCTTCACAAACAGCTTTTGATTTGCTTATAACTTTATTTGGTATATACTCAGAGCATTTTAATTTCTCACTAATTTTAGGCTATTGAGCCTTCTTAGAAATAAGCTTTTTCTGTTTGCATTAGTGAAAATGTTTTAACGGACTTAATTCCAGGTGGTCTGAACATTGCATTTCCTGGAAGAATATCACATTTTATAGTGGAAAAGTCAAAATGATGACACATCACCTTATTGTACTATAATCATCCATGGCCCTGGGAACTCAGGAGTCATGTAGTTCTCAATGCAAAAAAGGATTATCAGGGCGGACACTGTGGCTTATGCCTGTAATCCCAGCACTTTGAGAGGCCAAAGCAGATGGATCACAATGTCAGGAGATTGAGACCATCCTGGCCAACATGGTGAAACCCTGTCTCTACTAAAATACAAAAAATTAACTGGGCATGGTGGTGCATGCCTGTAGTACCAGCTACATGGGAGGCTATGGCAGGGGAATTGATTAGACCCAGGAGGCAGAGGTTGCAGTGAATTGACACCACACCACTGCACTCCAGCCTCGTGACAGAGCAAGACCCAAAAAATAAAAAATAAAAAGGTCGTCAAATCCTAGGTACTGTTTCTGAAGAACAAAATGAAATTATGTGTGTGAAGTACTCAGCACACAGCTTGCTGTTCAGAGGCTATTTATTATTCTTATTTCTAAATTCAAATTTTCATAGATGAGAAGTTCAATACCAATTGATTTTTTTTCTTTGTAGTTCTACTTCTAGAAGCTTGTATGAGCTCTTGTTTTTGTTTCACTTAAAGGTCGGAGACTTTAATGTGATATACCCTGTGAGTCTTTCCAATTGTGTGGAATTAAATAAGCCATTGCAATCAGCAGATTCATTATTCATTTTTGTTATTTCTTGGGTTATGTTTTCTCTTTTTAGAATTTATACAAGTAGCTTTTTAAAAAAATATTGCCATATTGACTTTGCTGAGTCTAACCTCCACTTCCCTAATGTTTTCTTCATGATCTTTGTTACTTTATGGCTTTATTTTGCACTTAAACTTTTGTGTCCGGAATTGGTGGGTTCTTGGTCTCACTGACTTCAAGAATGAAGCCGCGGACCCTTGTGGTGTTACAGTTCTTAAAGATGGTGGGTCCGGAGTCTGTTCCTTCAGTTGTTCAGATGTGTTCAGAGTTTATTCCTTCTGGCAGGTCTGTGGTCTCACTGGCTTCAGGGTGAAGCCTCAGACTTTCACGGTGAGCATTACAGCTCTTCAGGCAGCGCATCTGGAGTTTTTCGTTCTTCTCTTCTCAGTGGGTTCATAGTCTCGCTGGCCTCATGAGTGAAGCTGCAGGCCTTCACAGTGAGTGTTACAGCTCATACAGGCAACATGGACCCAGAGTGAGCGCCAGCAAGATTTATTGCAACCAGCCAAAGAACAAAGCCTCCACAGTGTGGAATAGGACCCCAGTGGTTGCTGCTGGCTGACTTAGGCAGCCTGCTTTTATTCCCTTATCTGGCCCCACCCACATCCTGCTGATTGGTCCATTTTACAGAGAACTGATTGGTCCATTTTGAGAGAGCTTATTGGTTCATTTTACAGAGAGCTGATTGGTCCATTTTGACAGAGTGCTGATTGGTGCATTTACAATCCCTGAGCTAGACACAGCCTGTTAGAAAAGTTCTCCAAGTCCCCACTAGGTTAGCTAGATACAGAGCACTGATTGGTGTATTTACAAAGCCTGAGCTAGACACAGAGTGCTGATTGGTGTATTTACAAACCTTGAGCTAGATACAGGGTGCTGATTGGTGTATTTACAATCCCTTAGCTAGACATAAAGGTTCTCCAAGTCCCCATTAGACCCAGGAGCCCAGCTGTCTTCACCTAATGGAACCAGCACTAGGGCTGCAGGTGGAGCTGTTCGCCAGTTCAGCCTGGCCACCCCACTCCTCAGCTCTTGGGCGGTTGATGGGACCCGGGCACTGCGGAGCAGGGGGCAGTGCTCTTTGGGGAGGCTCGGGCTCCGCAGGAGCCCACAGGCGCAGGGGAGTGTTGGGCATAGTGGACTGCAGGTCCGGAGCCCTGCCCCACAGGGAGGCAGAGGAGGCCGGCGAAAATTCCAGCACAGCCCCTGCGGGCAGGCACTCCTGGGGGACCCAGTGCACCCTCTGCAGCTGCTAGCCCTGGTGCTAAGCCCCCCACTGTCCAGGGAATGTGGCAGTGGCCCGCCCTGCAAGTGCTGGGCCATCTGCTCCGGCACTCGTGGGAACTTGCGCTGGCCTGTGAGTGGCTGGTGTAGCCCTGGTTTCTGCCAGCGCCTCCTCCTCCGCGCCTCCCCCTCCGCGCCTCCCCCTCCGCGCAGAAGGAGCAGGCTCCGGCCTCAGCCAGCCCAGAGAAGGGTTCCCACAGTGCAGTGGCGTACTGAATTACTCACGTTGGCACAGGATGGTAGGCTCACAGTCAGGTCACAGACCCACAAGGAGGGGCAGGGCTTCCTAGTGGAAGAGGGGAAGCCCAGGTGGGCCGAATTGGTGCCGCTGGCCTGGGGAGGCTGTGGTGGGCTCCCTAGAGGCCAGTCTCCTCTGGGCTTGACTAGAGTCCTATGCTGGAAGTGAGGACAGACGTTACAGAGGAGGAGCTGAGAGTGAGGGCTGCTAGCACGTTGTCACCTCTCACTTTCTGGACAAAAATTCTGATTTCGGCTATCTCTTTCTTAATTTAAGCTACTGAATTATCTTAGTTTGAGTTCCCCCAACAGAAGGACTGTGGCAAAATTTACTTATGTGAGGTTTGTTTGGAAGATCTCTGGTGGTCCAGGTAGAGGCATGAGAAGTGAAATAGGAAATGAACGAAACCCAGAGAGGGTGCATTCTCAAGCAAGTTAAAACTGTGGGCAACTAACTGTTTCTTATTCCACCACAGAACTCTGAGAAAGAACATACAAGTTAGCACATGCAAAGGTTGAACAACCTTGGCTCTTTATACACCTAACCCCGCCCCAGTCACTAGTTGAGCCTTGGAAAGCAGATTTCTTCCCTGTTCTATGCTAGGGTGGAGGGATCCGCAGGCCAGAGCAAGCCCTCAGGCGAAAAAGACAAATCAATGCTGATTGCATGGAGATACTAAGGCATGGGGATATGGGCAGAGTATGAACAGAATCTGTTACCATTTGTTTCAGTGGGTGATGAGGAAATACAATTAAAACAAAATCTCTCAACCCAGAAAACTCTACTTTCCAGAGAAAGTGAACACTTTTATTAGTGAATGAGCATTAAACCTGAATGTGATGTACATCAAAAGCAATCTACTAAGAGATCACAAAGACAAAAAGAAATCTTACACTTTTATATAGCCAAGCAGATACAACCCATTACATACGTGTTTTCAAGGAAAACAGTAAGTAGGCTCAAGTAAAAATGTGACAGCATCATTTGTCAAACATAATTCACCCTAACTTTACCTGGCAATTGGGATGAGCATCTGAATTAGCTAATTGGCTTTATCCAAAGGAAAAACAAACTTCTTTTATCTTTATGGCAGGAACTGGTTTTGCAACTTGGAACAAGACATCCACCAAAGTTAGGCTCCTGTCCTTTGACAGAAAATGGGAGACAGGGATGCTATCGCCAATGATATTTACATTTTAAAGAGATGATTTCCTGAGCCCTTGGGAAAGACATTACTAGGTCATAAACCTGACAAAAGGCCTATCTAGTCTCCAAAAGGATTTATATACATTTCAAAGGGAGGAGAAAGCACTTATAATTACAAGTTTTCTAACATAAATGCTCTGAGAAGAAGGAGAGTGGGGAAATCTGTTTTCAACAGGGACAATCTAGCCTCTGATTTTTAATTTGTATTTGTCCTTACATGGTAAATCATGTCTTTTAACACCATAAATTTTGTGTCTGCATTTTATCTCTTCAACTGCTTTTAAAAATGTTTTTATTCAAGTGTTCATCTTTTTCTTCCAGCAATTCAATTGACATGTGTTCAGATTTCTGATTTTCCTCTTTATGGCTGCTAGTATTAGTTACTGTTTTTATTTGTTAGTGGAGATATAGTTGTTGAAATACAATAGTGTAGGAATCCTTCAAATAGTGGAAACCAAAGTGATTCTCACCCTTGTGGACCTGTGATGCCTCTCCTGATACCTTTGCTCTTCAGTTTTTCTGATTTTTCCCAGTCTCAAAGGCAAAGTGTACTCAACCCGTTTCTTGGTTTCTTCTCAGCTTTTGAAGTCAGAGAGAACTAGAACACTTATATGCACTTCCTCTGCGAGTCCAGAGATGTCTGAGTGCCAGTTTCTTCCCAGCACCCACTCCCCACTTTCTATGTATTTTCATTAGATTCCAACGCTGTTTGGCAAGTACCTCTGTAGTCTTAGACCAGTTTCTTCTACTGAACCCTAAGAAAGTCCATTTGTATTCAGTTGGAATTGAGAAAGAAAACATAAGAGAAGCTCATTGAGATAAGTGTACTCCCATATTGCCCTGTTCCATGAAACAAGTATTTGTGAGTACACTAATTAATAGGCAGCTGAAATGTAGGAAAACAAGTCTCTCATATGTTAATTCAGAGTGAAGACCTATAAACTTTTCTGTAGATTCCATTTGATCAAGATCAATTGCCTTCTTTTCCTTGATTAAACAGCTGTTCTTATTGTATCAAGACACTCATTCACTGTTTGGACAACACCCTTTTATTAGTTGAGGAATTTACCATCCTTGATATAGCCTAGAGTGTATGATTTAAGCTTCCTACTCTCTAGTAAACCCACAGACTACAAACTGAAGATAAGTAAACTTGTGTTTGGCACTAACCACTTCTCTGCATTCAGAATCCTGTGCTACTTTTTAAAATATCACCCTTGGTTCTGTTGATGCTTCTAGTACTTTCTGTGCCCTAAATGAATCTAGTGAGTATTGTATGGATGTGCAATTGTGAAAAGATTTCCCTTCTCATAGGTGACCATTTGGAGTATGGATGGCCTGATCCTGGAAGAATTCTTGCCACATTTAATTCAAAGAGAGCAGGCATTTAGAAGTGAAGTGACAAGAGTTTGAAGGTGCTCTTTAGGATCTAGCTATTGTTCTCTATCATGCATTTATATGTATCCATTTGTACAAAATCCTTTTGTGTGTGTAAATTTGGGGCAACTAATTTGTTCTGGCATGAAAGAATTTCCACATATGCCCATTTAAAAATGTCTTTAAATTGGGAATTCAGAACAATCCCATTCAGGGCAAGGTATAAATAATAAATGTGTTTATTTGAATTTCTTGATGGTAAAAGCTGTGCAGACAATAGACTTACTTATTTTTGAAGAAGATTTATGTTAAAAGAAAGTACCCTGTGGCATCAAGAAGAAAAAACCTGCAAAAGGCACTTTAGTAAATTATAACTCTGAGGTAAAATATGACAGTAATAATTGCTAAAGCAAAAATAAAAGTATAAAACTTGCACATACAGTATATCATGCATTTTCAACTTTTTTATTATTTGGTTTATTCCTGTCATTGGAAGAGCTACTCCTGTGAGAATAATTGGGATTTTAGAAGTTTAATTATTTTGGTTCATATATAATTTAGCATATTGTATTAAAACTAAGATACTTCGGCCGGGCGCGGTGGCTCAAGCCTGTAATCCCAGCACTTTGGGAGGCCGAGACAGGCGGATCACGAGGTCAGGAGATCGAGACTATCCTGGCTAACACGGTGAAACACCGTCTCTACTAAAAAATACAAAAAACTAGCCCGGCGAGGTGGCGGGCGCCTGTAGTCCCAGCTACTGGGGAGGCTGAGGCAGGAGAATGGCGTGACCTTGGGAGGCGGAGCTTGCAATGAGCTGAGATCCGGCCACAGCACTCAGCCCGGGCGACAGAGCGAGACTCCGTCTCAAAAAAAAAAGAAAAGAAAAGAAAAAAAAAAAAAACTAAGATACTTCCTATAATAATATTTAGTAACAGTAATATTGGATTTGGTCTTGTGTTACTACCGTTATAACTACCTACATTTTGTAAGTGAGGAATTAGAAGGCTGCAATAGTGGAGCTACTTTCCCAAGTTTATGTACTATTAAGTGGAAAAGCTGGAATTTTAAATTCTGGCCATCATGAAATAGAAGCTGTGCTGTTAATTGCCATGATATGTGGTCCATGTTATGTGATGTATGTAACATATTGTAGACAATAACCCTACAGTTTATTTGAAAGGTACAAATTCAAGAAAGTACACATGATTCTGTGGACTAAATGTTTGTGTCCCTCAAAATTCATATGTTGAATCCTTGATCCCCGATGTGATGGTATTTGGAGGTGGGGCCTTTGTGGGTATTTAAGTTTAGATGAGATCATAAGGGTGGAGGCCCCCATGGTGGGATTAGTACCCTTGTAAGAAGAGGTGCCAGAGCCCTCTCTCTTCTGCCATGTGTGGGAGGATACAAAAATAAGGTGACCTTTCTGCAAGCCAGGAAAAGAGCCCTCACCAGGAACAGAATCTGCTAGCATCTTGATTTTTACTTTCCAGCCTTCAGAACTATGAAAACAAATGTCTGCTGAATAAGCCACTCAGTTTATGGTATTTTGCAATAGCAACCTGACCAGACTAAGAAATATAGTGATGTTTATTTTTCCTTATCTTTCTAAAACACTTGAGCTTTTGGTTTAGAATAATTTTCAAGTATATATTTCCTTAAAGTTATACATTTAAATTAACTTAATAGCTAAACCAACATCAAACTGATACACTCTTCGTTATACCACAGCAACATTTAATTGGAAACTTTTGTAATTATATTATTTCAAGTGAATTTAATGTACAGAATAAACATTCATTAACATAAAAGTGTGACCTTGGCATAGAGCAGACCATTTTCAAACCCCTTACTAAGTGAATAACCACAACCAAGTTACTTAGCTTCTCTGAGAGAAAAACTAACCTTCTTTGAGTGTTTATACTATGCCAGGCACTGTACTTGCAGTTTATGTATATGACCTCATTTCCTCTTTTCGTGAGAGGTCCACAGTCTCCCAAATTAAACAACTTTCTTCAAACATCACAGATAATAAATATCAGAGCTATTAATTTAAATCTAGATTTCTCTGACTCCAAAATTCATTTTTTAAGAAACCATATACTCTAGTGCTTCCAAAATCCACCCAATGTTTCTCTGGTTCTATAAAGATTAAATTACATATGTACATAAAATATGCAGGAATGTCTTTACTGTAGATGCTTAAATAATCACATAAAAGTAGTCATTTATTTTTAATTTTGCTGGTCGTGTATCATAGAAGACACTGTATTTGGATCGTAGTATTTTCTAATACTGAAGTTCTAAGTATCAGGATGCCTGTGAGGGGAAGTCACATGCTAAGTCATAAATTACTGAAGCTGTGAGAAACCGGAGACATCATCATGTCTAATGTTGCCTACTGTTTTTGGTTTATTGTACTTGCAGAACAGTATCATCTCACCTGAAATTTTTACATATAATGAGGTCCAACTTGAGTTGATGTCGTTGAATGCATAGAAAAAGATCCTCATTTTGATCCATGGCAGTCTCTGAAGTGCCTTTGGAACCCCTGTGACTCCCTATAACAACATTTGAAAATGTCCTCTTGGGTTACCTCCTCTTCTTTTGCATATGAAGTAACTGGGAGCCACGAGAGCAAACTACTTGCTGCAGTTTCACACAGTTAGTAGTTCTAAGGCAGCTTTAACTTCTGGTCAAGGCTCTTCCTGGACCCTGGGCTATATAAGAATCTCTACAGGAAACGCTGATATTTGAAATATTGAAATTTGAGTTTTGAAATATTTGTTTCAATACACAGAAAGAAGTAAAAAAAAAAAAATGGTCTTTAAAATTGTGGCAGTTGAGGCTAACCCATATTACTAAAAAGTTTCCAGTCTTTGGGACCTTTCTCTTTGGACTCTAAAGATTCATAAGGTTGATTTAAGGGTGAAAGAGTAAGCATTATATTTATACAGTTATTGTTTCTCCTAAAGTTGAAATATCCTAATTAGAACCTATGCAACTGCCCATACCATTATCGAGTAAGGTAACAAGCCATAGGAGAGACTAGGTGGGAGAGGCTATTGTCAAAAGTTACTTATCCTAATTTGTTCATGAGCACCACGATAGTCTTTTGGATTACAACCTTCTATTATTTATTTATACAGCCTGTGTTTGTGCTTATAATTGCAGAAAAAAATATGTGATGTTGTGCATACTTTAACTGCATAGTTTTTTAATCATAAAATGAATTATAACTGAATCTGCGTATTTAATGCTGGCAGAAAAACTTCCTATTCTAACTTGGGTCCAGTTGGTTGGAGGCTTGCAAATTAACAGACAATAGATTAACAGAGGAAAAGACAAAATGTACTTACACAGGCATGTGGCGGTTGCTCGGTACTGAGTAGTTCACTGAATAGCCAGGGATAAAGTTTATATACCAAACTTTAGGGAAGGGGTGTTTTCAGGTTTTAATGAATGGATGGTTCTGATAAGCATTGTTTACACAATATTTTGGAATGTCCTAGTGCCTAAGATCAGTTCTTCCCTGACTGGAGACCACTCCAGAGTTAGGGGTTGTGTAGCTGACTTTGGTAAATCTCTGTTTTAGTAAGATTAGGTTATGTTCAGAACATTTTTTTTTTTCTGCTTATTTAGCTCAACTGTTTTCACTTTAAAATAACATTTGTATGAACCCCTGGGGCTCCAAATGGGTCTCCACATTTTTCCCATCTGAAACTTCCCTAGAAATTTCACAAAAATAGCTAGGTTGATTGCTCTGGGGAGAAATTTCAGGTTAAAATTATAAAATATGATATCTGTAAAAGGGAAACAGAAAAAGATTAATGATTGGAGCATAGGATGAATCCAGTTTTTAACTTCATGGTATAGCCCACTGAGAAGGGTTCTTGATGTTGGGCTCTAAGTATCTTAAGGGAGAACAGAAGTGGTATAGGTGTAGTCATGGTTATTTTCTGGAGCACAGCATGGAAGCTACAAGTGTTCTGGTGAAATTTTTGAGTGGTCCAAACTCTTTCAGCAATAAATCTGTTGGTGTTTACGTGAAGTCAGAAAGCTTTTGTTACGGGATTTGGGGAAAGTGGCAGTTTTAATTCTCAGTGATTCCAAGTAAGGAGGGTGGTAGAAAAAGTAGAACTGTTAATTGATGACAAAATTAAGAAGATGGTAGGACCCAGTTTACACAGAGATGCAAGTAGCTAAAAAACAATAAAGATTAGAATCTAATAACCTGTAAGAGTAGTTTATAGTTTTCCATTGAAACGTAAACCTTGTCTTTACAGTACACCTGATTTTTAATCAATGATAATCAAATGAAAATTATTCTTGTTTGCAAAACAAGTCCTGATTACATTTGATTTGGCTTGATTATAACCTAAGTGAAGCAATAATGATAACTGACCACATGGATCTTTTTAAGTTTCCTCTGCTGAAGTTTTTTATTAACATAAGGAATCTCAGATTGGACTTTTAAAAGCCTTCTCAATGCTGTGAAACCAAGCCAAGAACCAACCACCTTACTTCACCTGCAGTACCTATAAATTTTTGTGAATTCCTCTCTTCTCGAGGTCCCCAGACTATCCCAAGTATCCTAAACCCAACCAGAAGTGACCTTTGTTACTTATCTTAAAGGCTAGAAACCCTGTAATCTAAGTAGGTATCAGGCCAGTTTTTCCAAGAGACCTTTGTAAGCAGTGGCTCTATAAAATCAGTCTTAGCTGACGCCTATAATCCCAGCACTCTGGGAGGCCAAAGTTAGAGGAGCACTTGAGCCCAGGAATTTGAGACCAGCCTGGACAACATAGTGAGACTTAGTCACTATAAAAAAAAAAAAAAAAAAAAAAAAAAAAAAAA
>NW_016804602.1:287871-295513 GCF_001698545.2 Rhinopithecus bieti
AAAAAAAAAAAAAAAAAAAAAAAAAAAAAAAAAAAAAGAAAGAAAGAAAGAGAGAAAGAAAGAGAGAAAGAAAGAAAGAAAGAAAGAAAGAAAAGAAAAGAAAGAAAGAAAAGTTACTCTATTCTAAACTGCCTGATCATATCTGATTTGATGCACCTAATTCTCAAATATGACATTCCAGTCCAAACTATGGTTATAAAATCAATGTTTCCAATTATTTCTTCATCACATTACCTAGGGTAAATTGTGGGGAAAAGAAAGATCAGACTGTTACTGTGTCTATATAGAAAGAAGTAGACATAAGAAACTCCATTTTGTTCTGTATTTGAGATGCTGTTAATCTGTGACCATACCCCAACCTTGTCCTTGCAAGAGACATGTGCTGTGGTGACTCAAGATTTAACGGATTTTGGGCTGTGCAGGGTGTGTTTTGTTAAACAAGTGCCTGAAAGAAAGTTATCACCATTCTCTTAATCGCAAGTACCCGGGGACACGTACACTGTCAAAGGTCGCGGGGACCTCTGCCTAGGAAAGCTAGGTATTGTTCAAGGTTTCTCCCCATGTGATAGTCTGAAATATGGTCTCGTGGGAAGGGAAAGACCTAATTGTCCCCCAACCTGACACCCGTGAAGGGTCTGTGCTGAGGAGGACTAGTATAAGAGGAAAGAAGGCCTCTTGGCAGTTGAGATAGAGAAAAGCATCTGTCTCCTGCCCGTCCCTGGGCAATGGAACATCTCAGTGTAAAACCGGATTGTATGTTCTGTTTACTGAGAAAGGAGAAAACCGCCTTAGGGCTGAAGGTGGGACATGCTACCCTAGCGGCAATACTGCTCTTTATGCACTAAAAAGGTTTATGGAGATGTTTGCATATGCATATCAAGGCACAGCACTTTTCCTTAAACTTATTCATGTCACAGAGATCTTTATTCATATGTCTTAGTGCTGACCTTCTCCCTACGATGATCCTATTATCCTGCCACTTCCTTTTTCTAAGATGGGTTTATAAAATTATTGGACATACTGCTTCTGGAAGATGTGATTCCAAAGGGTCATCCCAAGTAGCAAATGACGATCACCACTGTGTCTTCCAAGGATAGTAGGGTCAATTAACTGCTGTTTTCTTTATTTTGTTGAGCTCCACCATGAGCTAGTCATGTCACTCTAGGTAATATCAATCAATAACCATTTTATTGTACTTAATACAGTTGAAAATTACTTGAGTTCCCTAGGAAATTCTAGGTGTAAGGAGAGGTTAACATAAAAATAACCACATGAGCATCAACATAGGAAGTGATAGAAAGGGACGGTGTCAAGAAATCTCTGATTTAATTATTTCATCATGTGTGCCAAAACCAGTTGGCCCCAGAGTGAACAAGCAGCTTGCACCTTAGCAGGACCCAAAGAGAAAATGAATGTTTACTATACCTCATGAGTGTATTTTCATTCAGTCTAGTGTTGCTTCTCCTCCCCAAACTGATAATTGGGCACTAAGAAAAGCTCTGAAGTCCTAGGTAGAGTTTGAAAGTATCCTTAGAGAAGTGAAGAGTGGATTTCCAGGCTACAAGGTGCTATTATCAGAAGGATTTGAGTATGTGAAGAGCATATATACAGGAACGCAGGGATGCCTTTCCATCTCTTTCAGGGATCCTTCATCTTTTAAAATAATGAGCATTTCTGATCAGGTTAACACTCACATTAACATGAGTTATACAGTTAACTCACATGACATCAACAGCAAATTTGTTGTTTTTTAAATCCAGGTAAGTTCTATTCATGTCATGTCTCTAATCTCTACATAAAACCAATAATTACATGTTTAGTTTTATTTTTTGAAATTTAGTGAAGTAACTGCTGGTTGTTTCTGTGAGGTCCAAGAAAGATAAAACATAATTAATGTTATTTATGTTAACTTTTCCACCAAATTTTACATCTTGAAATTCTAAAAAATGCAAATCTGCTTGCAAAATGAACTGAGTCCGGATCCAAATTTGGCTGAAGCTATTTAAGTCTTCTAACTGCAGTTTCATAATCTGAAACATGTGAATATGTACAAAATGATTTTGATTAAAGATGAAATGTATAAAGTACTTAGTATACATTAACAAAATATATGTATCATATATTGATTTGTGCTGCACCTGTACTGAATTAACCAGGTTTCAATAATGACTTGGGCACAATACTAGGAAAAGTCTCTTCCAATCGAAATGTGTTAGGTTGGTGCAAAAGCAATTGTGGTTTTTGCCATTAAAAATAATGCCATTAAAAGCAATTAATGGCAATTGCTTTTGCACCAACCTAGTATCATTGGTTAACCAGAAGTTATGTAGCCTATGCAGAATCAATGCCAGCAAAATGTTAAGCAGCCACCCTTTAATATTCCGCTATTGACTAAATAAATAAATAGATAAGTAAATAAAGGCAGCAAGAGATAGAAAAGCTGCGGGTATGAGGCTTGCTGATAATCTGGGCTGGTGAGAACATAGACTTGGAAATAAGCCTTGACTTGTATAGTTAGCCTACTTTTTATCACAATCAAGTAACCTTCCTAACTTCTCAAAAAGTAGCTAGAAAGTTCTAGTTTTCTTAAAGAACACAGTGATAATCTTTCACTTACTATCTGCAAAATGCTAAACATCAAGCACAAAACAATTCTTTCCTTCCACAGTGTAGTCATGTAGACTGCAGTGTTAATGGTAATTCTGACTTATTTTCAGGGGTTTAGCATTTTCATTTAGCTAATTAAAATCTGTTGTAGATGATAATTATGGAAGTTTTTTAAATCATTCAAACACTCAAAATGATTTTAAAATCTTTAAATGGCTTGTAGCAGATTTTTATTTCTCAAAGGGTTTCTTTCTACTTATGGAAAATTTGCTTAAATTATGCCCCTTTGTCAATTCTCAGTAAATGTTAAATCAATGTACAATGAGTGGATTTGTATTTCTAAAAATAACCTTTTTCACAGGAAGAAGAACTAAGGAAGAGTGGGGAAGCCAAATATGCCCACTTGAGTGATGAGCTTCATGTATTAATTGAAGTGTTTGCTCCACCTGGGGAAGCTTATTCACGTATGAGTCATGCATTGGAAGAGATTAAAAAATTCCTGGTTCCTGTAAGTGTCTTTCATTTTTTACAGTGATGTTTCTTATCAGCTTCTATTTTAAAATGCACCTTTGATCTTCACTGACTTTTTAAAAGGAAACTCATATTGCAAACCAATGATCTATCCATTGGTCAATACAAAGCTAAAATAAAACAGGATACCAAAACCGTTTAACACAGGACCTGGCATGTTGTCATATAGTGATGGTTTAACAGCAATATTTGTCATGCTGGTGTCATGCCAGGCACCAGTTCATAGTCATGAAGAAGAAGACATGTTTATAAACATAAATATATAATTGAAGTTGTAGACTTTTTTATTGCATCTTAATCACTTGAAAGGTTATCGTTTGCAATTTACAATTAATAGGGAAATTATTTCCTGGTATAGTGGAAAGGGAAAGAGATCAGATATGTAATAATTTGAAATAAGACAATGATATCATCTAAACATATCAAATGTATTTTCATGTGATGGTATGCCAGGTGTTGGCTCATAATAAAACATAATATAAAATAATCTATATTAGTAAAGCCAGATACTTGTTGATTTTAAGCAAAAATTGGAAAAATAAACTCACCTACTATGTGACGGCAACAGAGACTGTTTATTTAGTAGGGCAAGAAATTCAGGGTTGCATACTGAGTAGAATTCTCTACTGATTTTCTAAGAAATAGAGGAAGGTTAAATGAATGAAGCTTTCCTAAAGGTTGACAATTTAGCATTCTAGGAAGAAGTAGTTCAAATAGAAATCTTGGCATCAGGCTTAGAGCTGGGAATAAGATAATTAGAAGAGAATGCTGATTAAAGTTTTCTGGAGTGTCTGGCAGAGTCTTCAACAGAGAAAGCACGCAGCTAAGATAGATCTACACAATGAAGAAACTGTAGATTTCTAAATAAGCAATAAACTAAGAGGAAATGGTGGGTAAGGTTCATTGATTGGCAGTTATTTTAAGAATGGAAAAAGAAAAATAAAACCAGAGAATTTCAAGAATTTAAAAGTATTAAGATCTAGTCACATAATCTATTTGTATGTCCAGTTTAAAAATTAATTTCTCTCAAGACAAGGTTATAGAATAATTGCAGACTGTTCTGATTATTCCTTAACTTCATTTGCACACTGAATTTCTGCACAATTTATTATCTGGTGCTCATCTGAACATCTCCCTAACTAGATCTCATATTTATTAAGAATGAGGATGCTATGTTTTCTTTTCCTTTTGCCTCCAAACTAAATGCCTAGTGCTGTATTGTGTAAGGAATTTTACTGTATTTAGTTCAGACCATACCTCTGGTAACATATATAGTACAGAAATGAGACTAGGACTGTACGTTACTAACATACTTCGTGACTTCAAGTCACTTAAATTCTCAAGGTTTCAGTTTATTCGTCTTTAAAATGAAGATAGTTATCACTGACCAGACTCTATCACAGTTATGGTGAATATTAAATGGGGTAATGCATATGAAAGGACTTAGAAAATTATAAAGCAGAATATTAATGTATGGTTTAAATATATTATGGAAAATATAATAGAAATATCTAGGGATGATTTTCTGCATAGTCATTAATTGATATGTATATACACATGCCATATATATATATATATATATGCATGTATGGCTTACTCTGTAGGCTAAGTTAACACTCCTTTATTAGAAATGTCAGTAATACATCTCACTTGCTCACTTCCTAGATATAATGATTCTTGTAATTATTTCATTTATATACTCTTCTCTGAAATATATACTGTGTGAAGATAGGGCTGACTGGTAGTATCTCTTTTGGCCAACACTATATCCCCATCTTAGCATCATGCCTAGCACAATAAATATTTATTTGATAGTTTGACTGATGGAATGATGGAATGGCTGACTAAAGGCATGAGGAGTGATGCAGGGGATAAACTAGCTATCCAGGTAAAATTTTGGGGCTAATACCCCACAATCAAGATGCAGCATATATACAGACACAGCTGAAGAATGAAAATATTACCATGACTGGTGTGACATGGCCATACCTACCTCTGTGATTTCATCTTGTATATCTAACTTCTTATCATTGCACTTCAGACATGCTGGCTTTTGTTCATTCAACAATCCAGGCTCACTATTCATTAAGCGCCTTTGAAGATTTTTCTCCAAAGTGTTGACATGGCTGTTTGCTTAGCATCCAGCTGTCAGCTTAAATGTTAGCTTTGCAGAAAACTCTTCCCCAACCACACAATCTAAAGTAGCTGCCCCCTTTACCTTCTATCATACAGTCTTACAATATTTTATACATAGTATCACCAACCACTGTATTTAACATTATAATTCATTGTTCCATTATACTCTAGCCCTTTTCACTTATTTATTTTCCTCATAGCTCCTATCACCTTCAGATATTTTATGTGTGTGAGTGTGTGTGTGTGTGTGTGTGTGTGTGTGTGTCTTGCTTATTGTTGGTTTCTATGCTAGAATATAAATGTCATGAGGGCTCTTCTCATATGTCTCTCAATGTTTTATTAGTATATTTTCCCATCAATGAAAGTCATAAATTTGTCCCATTTGCCTTGCTTGTATCAGCAGAAAGCAAAGAATGGGAGAACCACCAGGGGCAAAAATGAACTGCCAGTGTTTTTTATTCTATGAAATCACTTGGTGATCTAAGTTTCTTTTGATATTTGGTATTAAAGCCCACAGAAATGCTAACGTATCTATACATTAACATTTACAAACATCGTAGATGAAGAATTCTAAGCAGTAAGAGGCATGCTAGAACAACAAAGAAGGCTAATATAGGGCAAGACTGGAATTCCACTGACAACTTGTTCTTCTACAAAAGGGAGTAATTTTCCATGGTAGAACTTTTTACCTTCTTCTACCTCTTGTATGTTATTCAGAATTTACTAAACCTGCTGTATGTCCAGGAATTGTAATTGTCCAAGATAACCAACTTTGGAACATAGAACTCCTTGTGAGCTGTCTGAATGCCTTACGATGTTGGTAAACAACCCAGTTTCAACATTTTAAGTAGATTGTCGAAGACAAAATAATTATTATTGCCTTGGGGACAATTTCCAGCCTGTTGGTCTCCATTCACACACGGTAGCCATTTATTTATTTATTTATTTATTTTTAAGATGGAATCTCTCTCTGTCACCCAGGCTGGAGTGTAATGGTGCGATCTCGGCTTACTGCAATCTCCACCTCCTGGGTTCAAGCGATTCTCCTGCCTCAGCCTCCCAAGTAGCTGAGATCATAGGCGTGTGCCACCATGCTCGGCTAATTTTTGTATTTTTTGTAGAGATGGGGTTTCACCATATTGTTCAGGCTGGTCTCTAACTCCTGACCTCATGATCCACCCACCTCGGCCTCCCAAAGTGCTGGGATTACAGATGTGAGCCACTGCGCCCAGACGCACTATAGTGTTTTGAAAACAAGTAGAGTGTCAAGCGTCAGTAAAATACCTTTAATTTGAACATTGCTAATTGTAAATATCTAGTACTTTTGGGAGGTGAAGTATTAAATTTTTCATTATATTTGATTATTTATCTTAAAAATACAGGTTAAAATTGTAAAATACATTATTTGATGAGTAACGACAAACAGGATATAAAATCCTAAACTAATATATGCTTCAGTAATGTTGATGCACTCCTCTTCCCTTTATATTCCATAAAGAGGTAAACATGTATTGCCACTATTATATTTTATACTATTTATTTCCTTCATAGTTCAGACACTAGGATTGCCACATATGGTTGTGAGAGTTGTGTGTTGTGCAACTCTAGGGGGTGACTTTTACACCGTAGTTTGTGAATGTGCTCCCTAGGACCATGAACACAACTTCCCTATTTCTAATCCTTCTCAGTAGGTTACTTCAAAATAATGACACTGTTTTATTTTCCTACATTGGCTGATTCTCACCTTCAGTTTAATTGAACTAATAAGTTTTACTAATGCTTAATTATTAACTCATGACTGAAACATAATACATTGTCTCATAATTAGAAATTATGAAGTGTTCAGTGAAATTCTGCTCATTGAATGTGTGTTTATATATTTCATTAAAAAGATGAAAGGAGGAGTTTTTGCACAGATAATTTGATTAGGTCATGGATAACAAATAGATTACTTTTTTACCTATTCCAATAACTATCCTATTGACATAGTTAAGGGATTGTGATGCTGTTTTCTACCTTGGCCCATCATGGCCTAGAATCTTCCCAACACAGCATGTTGCACAGCATTGCAATATTAGCAAAGTTGACACAACTTGAAAAATTTTGCCATGCCAGGTTTAAGTCTTTAATGATTATCGCTAGAGGTCTATATAATTTAAAGAAAAGATATATATAACTTTCATACTTATGGAAACGTGTGTGTGCATGTGTGTATCTGTTACTAGACTCATATATAAGATTTTAAGTCAATTTAAGACAGAAAAAATACAGATCATTTCAGGTCCTTTCTTTCCTGCATTAGTTGGATGTGTGTCTTGGTGACAACTGTGATTCTTTTTTTTTCTTTTTTTTTTTTTTTTTTTTTTTT
>NW_016804602.1:296931-300846 GCF_001698545.2 Rhinopithecus bieti
TGCTTTTGCTGCCGTTGCTTTTGGTGTTTTAGACATGAAGTCCTTGCCCATGCCTATGTCCTGAATGGTACTACCTAGATTTTCTTCTAGGGTTTTTATGGTATTAGGTCTAACATTTAAGTCTCTAATCCACCTTGAATTAATCTTCGTATAAGGGGTAAGGAAAGGATCCAGTTTCAGCTTTCTACTTATGGCTAGCCAATTTTCCCAGCACCATTTATTAAATAGGGAATCCTTTCCCCATTTCTTGTTTCTCTCAGGTTTGTCAAAGATCAGATGGTTGTAGATGTGTGGTATTATTTCTGAGGACTCTGTTCTGTTCCATTGGTCTATATCTCTAGTCAAAAGGACAAAGCAGGAGGTGTCACGCTACCTGACTTCAAACTATACTACAAGGCTACAGTAACCAAAACAGCATGGTACTGGTACCAAGACAACTGTGATTCTTGAAATGGGGCAATTAGGTTGTATTATCTCATTTCAAGTTTGAGATACTGTTAACACATCTAGGAAGCCTACCAAGAGCCTGACTATGGAGGAAAAGTAAAACCTTTTTCTTCTTTATGGCAAAAGCAAATGGAGGATATTCTTGCCTTCCTTCTTCAAACACTGTAATCCTAACTCTGAAATTGGAAAATGACACTGATCACTAACAGCAATCATACTGGAAAGTAAGTAAATGTAAGGAAAAATAGAAAAGGGAAGCAGGATATTTTCAGTCTAGTAGATAGATCTAAACTTTTGTACACTAAAAAAATTTTATAAAGTTTTAGAAGATGATAAATATAAAATGTGTCCCTGAAATTGATGCCATAATTTGAGAAAAGTGAAAATTTGATCAGTCTAATTTTATTTTCTTTTGAGACAGAGTCTTGCTCTGTCACCCAGGCTGGAATGCAGTGGTGTAATCTCAGCTCACTGCAACCTCCTCCCAGGTTCAAGTGATTCTCCTGCCTTAGCTGGGATTACAGGTGCATGCCACCATGCACAGCTAATTTCTGTATTTTTTGTAGAGATGGGCTTTTGCCATGTGGCCAGTCTGGTCTTAAACTCCTGACCTCAGATGACCCACCTTCCTCAGCCTCCCAAAATGCTGGGATTACAGGCATCAGCTGCTGCACTCGGCTGATCAGTCTTTTATGCAAGTGAATATATAGGGAAAACAATGTATTCAATTAAACCCCACCAGCCAGCAAAAGTAACTGATAAATGGCAAGACCTAAAAGGTGAGAGATGGCAGATACATTTTGTCTGACTGACAGCAGGAGTTTAACATTTATAGCAATAATATCCTAGGAGTAAGAGAATGATTGGTTATAGAATTTAAAAACAAATTTCAGGGCAGAGAGGGAAGCAGAAT
Organism: Rhinopithecus bieti; assembly: GCF_001698545.2. Classification (NCBI taxonomy): domain Eukaryota; kingdom Metazoa; phylum Chordata; class Mammalia; order Primates; family Cercopithecidae; genus Rhinopithecus; species Rhinopithecus bieti. The sequence continues at coordinate 298,292 of NW_016804602.1, forward strand.
CCATAACCCAGATTTCATTCCTTCATTGTTGTGGTTCTTAAAATGTTGTCAAGGGTTCCCTCATATTGCTATCTAAAAACCAATTAATTCCTTTTTCTTTCTTGTAACTAACTGTATTCTGATAGTGTGGTAGCTAATGGTGGTAAGCATAAAGCCACATGTATTTATGTAATTATTACTTGCTCAGAAATATTTCCTGTATTACTATAGTGCTATAGCACTCTGATAATAGTCTGATTTTATTGGAAGCCATCTGTAATCATCTATGGAGTATTTCTTCTTATCTGATAAGTTGTAATAGATAATACAGGCTTTCAACTTAGAAAAAACTAAAATTCTTATTAGTTCTTAGAATAGAATAATAATAAGAATCACGATTATTATCATTGAAATCCAGGACTACTGTAGCATTGCTAATTGGTTGGCATAACTTGGAAGACAGATAAAAGAAGCAGTTGGCATAATAATCATGTGTCAACACTGACCTGCAAATAGCTTTTAGATGAATGCAACTCAAAAAGACTCATGATTACCGGAGATTGAGAAGAAAAGGTGCTCAGTAATCAGAATCTGTTAAATAAGGTTTGTAATTTTTATCTGAGAAAAGAATTGGAAATAAGTGAATAGATCATACTAATTAACACAACAAATATTTCTTGACACCAATATATGCCAGGCACAATTTTGGCAATGTATGTTACATGAGCCACTGACCTAGGAGAATTTAAGAACCAGAAAACTATTTCCAAAATATAAAAGATAAAGATTGTAAAGATTTATTTGAGAGCTACTGGAAATGGGAAACCAGATTGGATAGTACTGTGCTTAAGGAAGGAGGGTGGCAACAAGGGAACCGGAAACACTGATCAAACAGAAAGTGATATTCCTAGGGTCAACGAAAATCAATTGCTCACAAAGACCACCACCATACAAACAGGGGTAATTTATCTACTGAGACAGAGTAAAAGAAAGTGGAAGGGGAAGAGGAAGAGAGAGAGAAAGAGAGTTCAATTAGCCTCTTGAAAATATTGATGACCTCACAGCCAAAGATTCTATTTCACAGTGAACATTTTAAAATACAACAAGAAACACCTCCAGAGAAGAGCATACTTAAAAACGGATTTTTTAACAAAATTGTGTATTTCTGAAATGTATGTTCAACTTCTAGCAACTAGTTCTTACTTTTAAAGAGCTAAGTAACATAAAACATTTTTTTTTGAATTGCCCTTCCTTGATTAACTGATCCCATTTTACTACTTTGAAACTCAGCAAGCTACAATGAAAAATGTATTGATTCCTCCTGACAGTATTTAAACTAGAGAGCCAGGAAACTTCGGAGAATCCCTGTTCTACCAAAAATATAGCTTCTATCTCATCTTTAGTATTTTTGTTGTTGTTGTTGTTCCCTTCCCATTCATTCCAGGCCAGTCTCTCTATATAGTGTATGTTAAGGATGCATATGTAACAATGCCTTAAAATACAAGTACAAATGGCTTACTGGATGGTCTGTACTCAATGTGATACAAATAGGACTTGGCTTTATTTTTTTGTAACAACTGTCATTCTCCCGTTCTTATTCTTAATTGCGGCTTGAACAAATAACGTAGTTTTCTATTCCTTCTTCTATAAGAAGAGTCTTAATTTAGGCAATTGAGGTTTTAGGAAGCCCACTTATTTCCAATTTATAATTGCCATTTCAAATATAATACAAAACTCTTCTCCTCCCACAGGTTTAGAACAAAATTACAGCTTGGGGAGTAGCAGTGGGAAGAGGGCATGGTATACTCATCCATCTCCTTGTACAGCCTCCAGCTTTGAGTGCTCCCAGAGCTTTGTGAAAAGATCATGGAGAATGAGACTGGTCGATGATGGGAAAGTAGAGCAAGAGAGACATAACACTGGTCCTGTAGTAATCTGGTTGGCCTGGTTGGTCTGAGTCTTAATTTCAAATACTTTCCCCTGATGGGATATGTGAATGATAGCCCAGTAGAATTGTTGCAAATCCTCATATGGCTTTCTTCCTTTTAGCTCAGTGAACTCTTGGATGTGTTCAGGGTTCTCAAAGTGAAGTGTTCCTCTGAGTAATCTCGAAATGCTAGGCTACCATCTTCCTGCATCCAGTGTTGCATGCCAGCTTTGCTCTATGTACTTAACTTGGTCTTTTTGATTGAGAGCTGTAAGATTATTTTACCTTATCCTTAGAGTTCAGGCATTTTACCAAGATATGCTCAGGTTTTGCTCTTCTCTCATCAGCCCATCCTGGAAATAAAATGAAGTGCGTTTTTTAAAAAATGCACTTGAAAGAGTCTGAAAATATGCAGTTATTTTTTAACTAATCATCTCTTTACTTTATTCATGCAAACAAGAAACTTTCTTTAAATGACCCACTCAAGTAACATGGGAGTTCAATAATGAATTATCGATATATGATGATGGCAGTAATGGCACCATTTTTAATTAATCACCAGGATTGTATGATATTATATATATATAAACATGTATGTGTGTGTGTGTGTATGTGTGTATATATATATATATATATATATATATATATA
>NW_016804602.1:303281-321365 GCF_001698545.2 Rhinopithecus bieti
TACTATTTCTCATATGGCCTTCATTCCCTTTCTTCATTTTCCCTGTTCTGAAGTTTAGAATTTTAGGGCTTGGCTTCTATGATATGGAAATTGTAGTTGCTCTCTTATACCAAGAATAATAACATCTTAAATTTTAAGAGATTTTATATGGTTTGTTTCAACCACACTTCTCATTTAGAATTCTACATCCTCCAACTAGTATTTATCTTTATTTAGGTCAAAATAAAATTTGAATACACTAATTCATATAATCATTTCACCCAATTTCACTGGTCTTGTCTGTTACCCATAGCATACTGAAGGGATTGAAAATGCCATCTGATGAAATTAGCACATTTTTCCAACATAAATTACATTTTAACCGTCTTCTGTTCTTTTCTTCTTATTCCTAATCTACTTCTTATTTGAGGAATTTGAAGCTTTTAGAAAGACAATTTATAAACCAGGATAGATATCAGAATCAGAGGAAATTTATTTTACAAGTGAAAAAAGAATGTTTTAGAAATAAAGGGTATATGACTACTCTCCTTCAACCTATAAATAGACAAGTTATATTTAGGGTAAGATTTCGGTTAAAACTAGTCCTCATGCAAAGTACAGACATGTTTTTAGACCAGACACATTTTTACAGCAAAAGAAACTCACTGCATAAAACATAGTTTTATAATATCCTTTGTTTAGAGAAGTGTACTGAATTGTTATGATTAACAATTTGCTAGTAACTATGCATGTTAGTGATACAAGGAGAGCAACCTTTTCTATAGAACCTAAATGATGTCCTCACCAAAATGTGGCAAAACACAGGTCACTTCTTATAAGAATTGCATTATCAGCCTTAGGTTCTATGAGCAACAATAATCTGTTATCCAAAAATTCTTTATTTAGATAAACTTGCTACCCTTGCATTAAGCCCAGTTCACTTTATCACAGAAAAGATCTTCTATGTAAAAGCTTTTATCTAAATACCTATGTGGATTCATTTCTATAACTATAGAACTGGAAGGGATACTTAAAACAATTAACAGGTTTCTAAGCAATTCAAATATTAACGTTTGGAAGAAAGTACTTGAAATTCATTCTTTTTTCTTTCTTTTATTTTTGTCAATCCTCTAAAGAATTTTCAGAAGCCATAGAGCTCCAAAGAGGGTTATTTGAAAACCACAGGTAGAATCTAACACTCATTTTACCAGTGAGGATACTAAAGGCCAGCATGGTTACTTAAACTGCCCGAGGTCAGGCAACAAAAAAGGGACTGATCAGATGCCTCCTCATCAAGGATATTACCAAAATATGCGGGCCCAAATATTGTAAGTTTTCTCATGCTGTATTGAAGGGCACTAAATAAGTAACTTGCAGGTGGCAATGGTTTGTGCAATTAGTGTTAGGCTTCTCTGTATTTAGAGAATCATATAATGCCTATTTCTGGTTACATAGACAACTCTGGACTTATTATCATTCAGTAAGCACTTGCCAATATTATTTTTAGTGGTAACACAGGTACAATTTTTCCTGCACATTCTTAGATACTCATTAATTCAATGATATCTTCATAAGGCTATTCTGTTTGGGGACCTCTTTCTTGTTTTTGCTTTCTTATTTTCATGGCAGAAACATATTATACCCATTGGTGAAATCACTTTGTGGTTGTTTTAAACATAGGCAAGGAGTATGTGACAGAACTGTGGTAGGTGTAGGGGCATGAACATATCGTATGTTGGAATTATGCATTGCCAGACATTATCAGGAATACTCATATCTGGAAGCAAGATGATGCCTTTTTACATTATGATGTGGTCATTCTCACAGTTAGTAAGAATGGTTAATAGTGCAGTGTACTGAAATATATTTAGAAACTAGATTTCAGAAGCAAAAGAGGGACTGGCATGGAAATGTGTATATATCATCGGTTATTCTCGGGAATAAAAGAAAACACTATCTATTTAAATTACAGTAACATTCTAAAGCTTCAAGATCCTCTTCTCTTGTATGCCATACACTGTGAGGAGAGCAGAGGGAGGGAGCATATTTTCAGTATGTGTGTGTGTGTATATAAATATGGTGTGCGTGTGTGTTTGTGTGTGTGTGTGTGTGTGTATGTATGTATTGAGAGAGAGAGAAAGGGCCAGAGAGAGAGAGAGAGATAAGGGAGATTCTCATGGAAATTTTAAGAGCACGCAAAATAATAATATAGAGCCTCACAAAGAACTGTGAGTCCTAGACAGTGTAGGAAATCTAATAAATAACTTCAACATTAAAATAATCTACCTCTCTCTGTGTGCTTATTCACTTTCAGCCTCTTCCCAACCTGCTTGCTTACCTCCACTCTCCTTCCTTTGCTTCAGAGCTACTACTCACTCCTGGTTTGGAACTCCTCTGAAACTGGGTTTGCTATAACAGCTCTTGCCCTCTCCTTTCCCCACTGGCCCGTTATAACTCCTTTCAGCTACAGCCCACCCTCCTGCTGCTTGTTCTCATTCATATCTATCTATCTATCATCTCTCTCTCTCTCTCTCTCTCTCTCTCTCTCTCTCTCTCTCTCTCTCTCTCTATCATCTATCTATCTGTCTATCTTCACAGCATCCAACTTGGAGAATGGCTTACATTTCAAAGCACTTTCAAATAAATTAAAGTCTTTTCTCTCGAATTTCACAGATAAACTATGATTTACTGTTATAAAGTATTTCATTTTTTAATTTGTTTTATTATTTCCTTCGTTTTAAGTCTAAAATTTCAGTGGGCTCATTTATCCAATTTTTTTGTGTGTGTAAATGTAGTGGAAAGAAATCCTACTCCAATCTAATAATTTAAACATGGCACACAATTGTAATTTCATGTGTCTTGTTATATTTGTATGACTTGAAATGAACAGGATAATTTTGAAATTATAAAGGAAATTACCACAATTCTATTTTTCTTTAAAATTTATCTCAGCTACAAATATACTTAATTTTTATAGATCTCAGTGTATAAAACTATCCCCTTCATTTATTAAACATAATTAAGAATTTTAAAACAAATCGACCAAATGTTTTTAGTTTAAATTAGCTTCATTTTTAAAATTATAAATATATGAATGAATGAGCATTTCTGACTATTGTACTGTTTAAGGAGAGGTTTCCTTTAAGTGCATGATAGGGAAAGGCAGAAAAAAAAAAAGGAAAATAAAAAGAAATTTCTAAGCCAGGAAACTAACCTTATTGTAATGGTTTTGTGGAAGCTTAAGACTCTCAAAACCCATATTCCAAAAAATAATAACAATAAAGTTACAGTTAGAGTTAGAATAGTTTTGGGTTACTATGGAATGCCATGTGATTAGTGACAGCATGAAGAACTTGAAGAACTGGGCTGCTGAATTTTGGCTTCTTAAGATATTGTGTAATTTGTATTTTCCATGGTCAAGTAGATCAATGATCACTTAGAGATCACTTTCAAAATGAGAAGAAACCTCTAGATTCTCTGCCCAGAAAAATGCACATGCACATTATCATGTCCCCCAGACAACAGAGGTCCAGGGAATTCACATTCATGGATCAAAGATGAAGGAGACTTTCACTAGAGGCATCACAGTCATAGTATGGGAGAAAGAAATATTAAAATGCATAACTAAAATTGCATTAAAATGCTAAATTTACTTCATATTAGAAAATTAAATGATCTGTATTGAAAAGCACAGGTCATTTTGCCTCAAACTCTCCGAAGATAGTTGTAATAGAAAAGTACATTTTCTTACAGTTATCTCCTTAAATGAATGAGTATTTTATCTTACAATGAGATAATTTTACTACCAAACTGTAATTCATTACCTTTCAGTGTAATTCTCATTTTCAGATTTCATTTTAAGCATGAAACAAATTCTATGTCAATTAGAGTACGGTTAGAATGTATTGCATCCAGATATTTATTTTCCTCTGATATCAATCGTAACACTTGATCTGCAGGAGCAAGAATGAGAGTCGGTATACTGTGAATAATAGGAGGCTTTTCTGCCTGTTGCTGACTGACCCTAAACTTCTTATCTAAGTAATACAATCAAGAAATGTAGCTCATTATAAAGAATACACACAAAGGTGAGGAAACTTGACTATGGAATGTCTATTATATTTTAAACTAACTTATTGCAGTCACTCAGACATCTCCTTCCAATTTAAGTGACTTTCTAAACATTATTCATCAAAATATCAGTAGTCCCATATCTCTCTACTCTCCTCTGCAAGAAAATGCCTTAACTTATCCTCTAAAGTAGGACAACTTTACCATAGTCCAGAATCTCCATATCTATAAATTGTACATATTATTTATTTCTGATTCTTTGGAAATAAAAAATAACTAAAATATTATAAAAAAAGAAATACTACCATGTATTGGTAACCAGAGTGACCCTTCTTAGAATAACAGATTTTTCACTACCTAACTCTCAACCAATCTGGAAAATATCTACCCTCTCTTGCTTTTTAATCCACATTTGCCTCCACTGATCATGCAGTTTTCGGAGATAAGAAGAAGAAATTGCAGGGAATAATGGTGACCCAAAAACTACACGCCTCTCCAAACCCCGCCTGACATGTGGTAAATACTTAGTGATCAGGAAAGAGCAGGACACCTAATATCCGCCTGTCTCCTTCCCAGTCCTAGCGGTGCGCCATACCTGCAGCAGTCTAGACTGGATCCTTTTGCCTCTTTCCAAGACTTTCAAGCTTCTGGACACATAAAGGCTATAATTGATTTGTAAGTAGGGGGAGCAGATGTTTCAAGTGCCCTGAAATTGGCCCCTGGCACGTGGCAAACCATAAGCCCTCCCAGAGCAGAGTGGAAAATCTCTCTGGACTCTTGTCACTGGAATTTAGTATTTCCCTTTTAATTTTTTACATCTCAACCCTAGGAATCCAACATCAAGCTCCCCTTTTCCAAAACGCAACATAACTTCATTTACATTCACCCAAGTGCAAAGATTAACAAATTCTGTGCAATATACATCAATATTCATGAATACACACGTATACTGAAATATAAAGTGAAGCATTAAAATATCTAAACATTTCTGGGTATACAGATGCTTACCCATGTGTAGAACAAAATGTACAGATATTTGACTAAAGTATTTTTTATCCTGTTGGCAGACTCTATTTTTGCCTAAACACCTGTGTGGAAATCTGTTTAAGTGCTTTTCCTTTAGAGCACATTTCTGCCACTGCTATTTGGCTCATTCATCTGTTATTTATGTTACAACTCAAATGTCAGAATCACTTGAAAGCTAGACCAAGACAATGATTCCTCAATTTATTTTTTTAGATAACTCAGTATCTGTAAATCACATTAGCTAATTAAATCCATCAAGTGTTACTTTAAAATAATTCAAAAATCAAGTCACAAGTAATAACAGGCTTTTAATTTCAAGGAGAAAAAAACCTTATTTTTTAGAAATAGTCAGTTTGCTTTCATAAATTAAAAATTTGATTGGTAAATACACTAGTGCACGTCTAATATGCTCGGGAGACATGTAAGTTGACAGCGAATATGCTATTTACAAATGTGTCTCTCTTCACTCCCTCATGAAATGCAGCTTCCTAAAGTCAGAAATCAAAGCTTGATTATACTTTATAAGCCCCATGCTGCCTGATGCGATTGCATGTGCCATCATTCTCAACAAATATTGACTGATGAACACAGCCTCTTACAATGTGAACAGGCTAAAAATGTTTAAATGAATTTTTGCATTAGCCAGAAATTGTTCTACAACATATATATGTGTAGGCTCCTAGAGAGCAGCATTATTCCTCTATAGTACCAATTGATACGACAAACTATAAGTGATAAATCTTGGCTTCAAGCTCAATTTTTTTTCTGTAAGTGAACTTGTGGTGATGAGCTGCAGTGCAAGGAGGTTCGATATTTTGTATTGCGGTATATTCAGAGGGAAAAAAGTATATGTCTTTAGATGTCATTACACTTGATAAAGTCAACTGGAAATCAGAATTAAAGTTGATCATTCCTTTGGGCACAAGTTGGGAATCTTAAAAGTTGTCTTTTTGTTATGGAAAACTTCCTTTAAACCTTAGGTGTAAAGGAAGAAACAATATTTTCCTCAGCTTACTTTTAAAATATGGCTAAGAAATTATTCTAATTTATAGATCACAGAAGTTATCTCCCTTAGATATTGAGAAGAAACCTTTCACTTGGATTTATTGGGCCCATATACAGGATTGGGCATCAAACTGTGGGGGATGAAGAGAAACTCTTGTGAGGTTCTGCAGGCTACGTGTCCCAGTTAGACTGTGTTAGGGAATTTTCCTTAATTTAGATTGGGTTAGGACATCATTTCCCAAAATACTATGTAGAACACTTATTTCACACAGTGGTCTCTTGAAAAAGAAAAAGTGAGAGGGCCCCTGTACTCAATTAAATTTAGAAAATACTGTCTTCAGTATTCCCCTTTCATGGAGTCACAGCTGTAATTACCATGTAAAGGCTCTGAGGAGTCCTGCAGTGAAGAAGTTAAACTTTTTCAATCCAATGTTTGCGTATTTATTTGGCCAAGTGGTCCTTGTTCAGGAAGTTATCTAACTTCGTCTCAACATACTTTAGAGATGGTTATATTACAGCAGTATTTCAGCTTTTGTAAAGTGAGTTAGTTCTTAAAACAATAGCATTTCCCTCATTCTGAAATTTCTGTATCCTCAGGTATTTTCTTAGACTGCTAAAATGTAATTGTTCATGTTTTCATAGCATATTCCATATCACTAAATGCCATAATTTATAATTACATTAAACCAGGGGTTTATCTCATGCTTAGAACATAGCCTCAGGTAACCAAACTGATTTGGAATATTATCTGCTTTGCATATATTTGTGATGGCACCCTTACTCCCTGCAATCATGTTTACTGCCATGTTTTATTTCACTATTAAATAGTAACCAGCTTATGTCGTGTTTGGTAGTGAATAAGTCTGCTGCTGTCAGTGTGTGAAATAAAAACAGAATGGTCAGCACAAATATTTAACATCGATACTCATTTCCTTTTAATCATACATGCTTACCAGTGAAGACCTATTCACACATTTGCTATCACATATAATGTAAATTCATTTCCCTTTTTAGTAACTGCAAATCTGAGCTTCCATAGCCAAAATCCCACATTGAGAGTTGGTGGAACAAAGGTTCTAAATCTGATTTGTATAAAATTCACATGATATTTTATTGTCACCCCTATGAGTGACCTGGCCTAGACTACAGTCATGACTATCTAATTTTTGTCAGAAAGCAAATATGAAAATTGATAATGAAAATGATCACTTTTGACAGATATCCTCCAAATTTATTTATGCTAATTTATTTATTGTAAGCATCTTCTAACTATAAAAAGAACTCCCCAAATTTTACAAGTTTAATGTTGAAAAAGTTAGTGGATCTTCTACAGTGTAGTAGTTGTACTTTGTATTAGTTGAAAGGTCACATGCAAATATAGTATTAAAAAAATACCTTTGCAAAACCTTGACCGCTACCACACACACAAAATTACAATCACTTAGAGTGTGCAGTCCACAGATTGGGAACTACTGAAATGGGAGCACAGATCTACAGGCCACACATACTATTTTGTTCGTGTGTTAGAGCAGCAAGTTTTTGAGAATATTATTGGTTGTGCCCACAGTTACTGCTTCATCACAAGCTGATCAAGAGGAGAAGTCATGTTTCTTTCTACTGAAGCAGGAGCCTAGGGAAACCAGCTTTTTAGAACCTAACCATGAACTTTCAAAGCATATGGTTATACTTTTGATTGGCAATACAACAGAACTGCCATTCAGCTTCTGCCAGAGATTATAAACCCACTCAGCTGCCCAATTTCTAGCAAAGCTTACTTGTGAGAAATAGTGTTTATTGAAGATTGCCTGTAAGATTTACCTGCCTTTAGAGCATGAATTCATTCATGCATTACCTTTCCTAGTGTATTTTTCACAGAACACAGGTTCTTGTTGGTTCTCTATAATATATATATTATGGATATATATAGATAGATATAGATATATAAGTATATATATTTATATATAAAACCATATAAAATATGCTATTGTATTTATTGTATGGTCCCTACATAGTCTATTTTAAACACATCTGACATAATAATCCTGTTTAAACTATAATCCAGATCATGTCAGTCCTGTTCTTAAAGCCCCACACTGGCTCTCTCCTTCGTGCTGAGTGAAAGCTATAGAAATTATAATGGCCCTGTATGATTTTGCCCACCCAACAACTTCTCTTTGACCTCATGTGCCATGGTCTTCCTTTTTTTCCCTCTGGTCACTCAAACCTTTTCATTGTGCCCTGCGCAAGTCAGACTTGCTCTCTCTCTAGAGTCTTTGAACAAACCCTGAGTATGAAAGCCTTCCCACAAGTCTCCAGTTCAGCACTTCAGCTTTTTCAAATCTTTGTTCAAATGTCGTTCTTTCTAATAAGGCCTTTCCAACAACCCTACTTAAAACATCTTGCTCCCCCTGCCAGCACTCCTGATTCCCCTTGCCCTGTAATATTGTCTCTTTACTTTCTCTCTTTTCTTTCTCTCTTTTCTTTCCCTTCCTTCCTTCCTTCCTTCCTTCCTTCCTTCCTTCCTTCCTTTTCTTTCTTTCTTTCTTTCTTTCTTTCTTTCTTTCTTTCTTTTTCTTTCTTTTCTTTCTCTTTCTCCTTCTTTCTTTTTCTTTCTTTCTTGTTTTTTCTTTCCTTCTTTCACACGCATCACCTTCTAAACCACCTTATAATAAGCTTAATTATTGTTGTTGTTTATTATCTGTCTCCCCTACTAAAATGTACAATCCATTTTTTTATTGGATGTTTTATTCATTGACTATCATTAGAGATAAGAAAAATCCCTGGCCATAGTAAGCACTCAGTGAGTAAGTGTTGGCTTAGTCCATGAATGAAAGTTGATTGTAAAGCTGTTGTTGCAACATAGTATAATGCTCACTTTCTTGGGATCTCATAAGGAAAATTTCTCTCAGGTTTCTCTTTATCCATACAAGTCTCACTTATAAGCTGTGGACTGACTTCAGTCTGGGCCGGGGGAAAAAGGAAGGGAAAAAAGTGATAAACTGAACACTACTTCAATTGTATTATAAATTGTGGTTTCTGCTCCCCAATCTGCATGATACTCTTTACCTTTTAGTATCTTCAAATAACTGCTTCATGTACTCAGTGCATAAAACATCGTGGAGTATGCTTACTTCATCTTACCCTGAATACTATGCCTTATTGGAATTCTTCTACTCTTTACCTCATGAAGATTAAGCCTTTAATCTCAAAATTTTCTCCCAAATGTACATAATGTCTATCAAAATAAATTTATGTATAAGGAGAAAATTGGTCATTTTCTTGCAGGAAATTTGTTAAAATGCTTAGAATAATCTATCTGTTACTGAATTTTGAGTTTTGTTAATGGAGGCATTCTGCTTTTTGTTGAAATGTTACAAATATGACCTTTTGTGCTTATGTTATAAAACCCATCCCTATAAGCTAGTCATGTTTTCATTGATCTAAGGATCAATATGTTTATTGCTTCTGAAATATTTCATTTTATTTCACCACAGTGTTGTGGTCATGCATAATTGTGGTAGTTAATAATTGGTTAGTTGAGTGTAAAAATTGCCCCTGCACCAATTAGATGCAATTTTTTCCTATGTTGCTTTAAAAATATAAATTAGAAAATATTTAACACTCTTATTTGTAACTGCTCCAAAAGGATCAGGGCTCATGATTTTTTTTTAATAAATCTTTTTTAGAATTGGGTAGTTTTTGATACTTATCTCAATATCAATAGAAAGAGATAGATTACTAGATTAAGGACAAAAGAATAAGTACTATGAGCCCAGGTGGAGGAGCAGGTTGTATGGTGCAGATTAGCTCAAATAGGGGGTTTTAAGGTGGGTACCTTCTGAGCCCTGGGGATCATCACAGATAGCGTGAAGCCAAGCAAGTACCTGAAAACTACAGGGAAATATTTGGCGAGAAGGGACAAGATATTAAGTGCAAATTCTAAACTTTACATTTCATTGACCAGTCTTGATAGTGATGCAATGTTTTCTGAAACAGAGGATCCTTATTTATTTATTTTCCTAAATGAAATTAGAACCAAGCCTTGAGCTCATTGAAAAGGAAAAACATATACCTAGCTAGAATTTAGGAGCATAGAGGCAGGGAGCCAAGAATTTCTAACAGAAACATTTAAGCATATTTAATATCTTATTGTAGAGCTAAGATTTACTTTGTTATTAGAAATTTTCTATGAATATGGCTGCCATTGAATGCAGACTTAACTTTTTCATGAATGTAATATTGTATTGCATTTTACCTAACCCATAACTGTCTTCATATTTAGCTTGTACTTAGCAGAGTCTGCTTTCTGTTGCATTTTGTATTCTATTCTTGGTCTTGTTATATAATTAAGAATAGTAGATGTCTCAAGAAACAAGAGTATATAATCTCATGAAACCCTTAATTGACTTACGTATTAACTTTTCCAATTTCCCTGCAGAAATTGTTTCTATCGATATGTTAATTTCCTGTGAGCCGAATGACAGGAAGTAAAGAGATTTCAGCAGATGGTTGCCACAAACTACATACTACATTTCAGAATTGGTCTACGAAATTCTGCAGCTTGGCAGTGTGTGGTGGATCATTTTACTGCCTGTTAATGCCAAAAGAAATCTGGCTGAAACGTGTGTGTTGTTCCATTTAATTTATTCTCTGACTTCATTAAGAGCTACCAGACTTGATTTACTTTTTTTGATGTATCCATAAAATTTAAATTCAAGAAGTTTCACAAGTCAATGTTTCCCATTTGTCTTAAATGAAATTTCATGACATCTAAGATTCAAACTTCAAAGAAACCACTGATAGCTTTAAATATTCTTCTCAATAGGCAGTCTGTAAATACAGGTGGCAAGCGATGTGGTAACTAAGAGTATGCCCTTTAATTTTTAACCTAAATCAATATTTTCTATTCTTAACAATCTCATCCAATAACTCCCTGTGAAGTAGAAGGCAATGTTATCTGCTGATTGTGAAGGCGGAGAAACTGGGCTGGAAACAGGGAAAGATGTGTAAAACATTTAAACATTGTGGACAATAGAAGAAACTAGGCAAACACAAAAACGTTTGAAGAACAGACATTGTTGAAGTGACACCAATTGAGGTTGTAGTGGCACCATTGATACTGAAGTGCATTGTTCTGCAGCATTGTCTCTCCCTCTCACTGACCACAGCAATCTAAGTATGGATACTAAGCGACAGAGGTTTGGATTGACTCCGAGTGGGTTTGTGTCAGGCTGGTTTGATGTAAGAATGAGGAGCCCAGAGAATTGAAGGCATTGTCAAGGGCATAGATTGAATTATAGATCAGAGGGTCAAAGCTCAACAGAGCAGAGAATAAAGACAGAAGACAGGAGGGCTACAACAGAAAAATAAGACATTAGGTGAAATAGAGTATTTTATGTAAGCTCAGGTTCTGTAGAGTAAGAATATTTAAGACAGAGTTGGCACAATTCTGTAAACAAGGCTCATGGTGTTCAAAAGTAAATATTTAAGAAGTGAAACAATTCCGAGTGGTGCAAATTCAAGGGTGTGATGATTACAATGGATCACTGAAGTGGAATACAGAGAAATACCACTGTTGGTGAGAGGAAAATTATATATCAGTGAATAGTTTGTTAGAATAAACCAAACTTTAAAATCACAAATGAATGAAATTACCTATAGGCAGCTTACAGAAAGCAGCATGAAGGGTGGCCAAATGGCCTTCTCTTCAAGGGTGTGGGCATTTTTATCCCCCAAACAGGAAAGTAATTGTATGGAAGCAACATTGATGATGAGAGGGGTAACTGTTTTGCTTCTTGACCCTGACAGATACAGGATATGCAGAAACGGCATGTACTAACTGGACTGCAAAGAAGCCAGACTTCAGTTAAGAAAATGGAAATTGTGTCCACCAAGAATTTAAGAATAGAAGGGATATTGTTCTGTGTGTCTTCTGTTACACCATAGAATGGGAGTACAGAGAACAGAGGGAAATGGTTTAGATGTCAATAGAGAAATAAGTTGCTGGATTGGAGACTAGGTCAATCAGAACTTTATGAATGAGAATAGAGGATAAAAGTAAATGATGATGATGATGATGATGATAATGATGAAAACCAACAACTATGGAATGTTTGCTATGTGTAAGGTGCTATTCTAAGCAACTTAACTCAGACCTGAAAAAATCATTTTTTTTTTTTCATTTTAAAATGTATTTAAGGCACAGACTTTTAGTGTTTTGAGTCACACAGCTTGATATGTGGAGAAGCCAGAAAGATTGGTGGAGTTTAACTTTGTTCAGTGGCCAGGAATATAGGGGTGTGTAGAGAATGGAGAATTTACCTGGTCTCATTTTTTAAACACTAAACCAATTAACCCCTCGTGGGCTTTTCTCTGTGCATATGCGAAGAGTGAGGGAAGGGAGATTGGTGGTGTTCTGTGATTTGTTTCCTGAGTGCTCACTGTGGCTCTGACAGTGGCTGTAATGTTTAGTGTCCTGGAGAAGTAAAAAAAGATATACTGGCTGCAGGGGTTTGGGATGACCGAATGAAGCACCACAACTGTGTCCCAGGAAATCAAAGAGAAAAAAGGGTCGTGTCTTCAATTTTGTCAGTGAATCTTGAGATGTTTATCAGTTTACCCCCATGATGTCTTTTAAGTGTACTAGTTGATGGTGTACAGTAAAACCAAGTCACTAACATTGGTTCATGAGAATCAGAATTACATATGCTGGAAAAAAATTACATATGCTGGTGTGCTATGCTTTGAAAATAAATTAAGAGTGTCTGTTTTTTCTTGCTCTGTCACCAGACTGGAGTGCAGTGGTGTGATCTTGGCTCACTGCCTCCCGGGTTCAAGTGATTCTCCTGCCTTAGCCTCCTGAGTAGCTGGGACAACAGACACATACTACCATGCCCAGCTAATTTTTGTATTTTTAGTAGAGATGGGGTTTCACCATGTTGGCCAGCATGGTCTTGATATGTATGAAATCTATAGCTAGACTTCTGCGTTCAAATTCTTGCTCCTTTGCTTACTAGCTGTAGCTATGGGCAAAGTTAACTCTTTTGTGTCTCAGCTTCATAATCTCTAATTGAATAATCTATAATTGAATAAGAAGATAATTAGATAATTATAGCACTGACCTCATAGGATCATTCTGAGCATTGAAATACATGATTGGCACTTGAAAATGTTCATTAAATGCTAGTGGTTGTATTCTCTCTCTCTCTCTCTCTCTCTCTCTCTCTCTCTCTCTCTCTGTGTGTGTGTGCATATTTAAATTTTCTAAGACAGTTTATTTATTTTATATATAAAATATATAAATTGTCTAAGACAGTTTATGTATTTAATTTAAACCAAGACAGTTCCAGACCTTGGCAGGTGCTTCTGGAAACAATGACATACTGCTGAAGCATATTTCTCAGTGTAATGCTTGGTGGCACTCTGAGATGCCTGTGGAGCCTCCCTCTGCCAGAATATTTCTCTGTTACTATTTGACAGACCTTGATTTTGTGGCGACATTGTCCTGATGTCTTGTTTATTCACTTGTCGTGTTTCTATCACCATCTGTTTCCTTTCCTGGTCTCTTTTTCTCAGTCTGGAAACTTGTCATAGGTCTTCTTTAAGTTACTTACAGCTTTCTCTTCTCTCTGCTGGCTGCAAAGTTAACTGTGATGTCTTGCTTAGGTTTATTTGCCTGGGGCCCATGCACTTCCCCTCACTCTTTCTGAGTCAGCCTCTGAATTTGTTCTCTCTCAAGCTGCACTTGGATCTTTTAAGTAGACAGAGAGGTCGTGGCACTATCTCTCTCCAACAGTGTCAGCAAATTGTTTTGATTTCTAGAGCATGGGTGGGTCATGTGCTTTTATTTTCCTGCAGAAAATGAATTTCATGAACATGAAAAGAGTTCCTCATTTTTTATATTTTACAACTTTGTTTCTGGGAGCTATACTTAATGTTCTAGTAGCCTGCTTTTTCAGTTTGTGGCTGAAGGGTGTTTTTGTCATCAGATACAAAAGCAGCTATGTCAAAATGCTAGCAGTATAAAGTAAAATTCGGCACTTTCTGTCAAAGCGGAGCTGGCATAATAAGAGTTTTTCTTAGACAATTTAAAACAATGTAATGATGTTCCTAAATTTCAATTTACCTTTTTCAGTTTAGGTGGTTCTGACTCAGCATGTGTATCACTGCATGTAACAAGCAGAGATGGGGAAAATTGCAAAAATACTGACCATTCCAATCTTTGTTTTTCTAGTGTTTATCAAGGACTAACTATAAATTTACAACTCTTGTAAGTTTTGGAAAACTCACATAGATTGTTTGGGCTGAGAATATATAAAGTCTTGGATGGCATCATTTAAGACAGAATTTCTTCATATTTAAAACGGAAATGATAATTGCTTCTCTATTTTTCACTGGGTCATTATAAATCTCCAGTTACCTAATATATAAGAAAGTGATTTGAAAATACTAAATAAATACAAGATTTCATTATAAATAAAGTACATAACATTTTGGGGAATTTTCTAAGTTGAGTCAAATACGAAAAGGTGTTTTTTTAAACTCTGAGTTATTTTAACTTTGAATAAGTATAATATATTAAAAATGTTTACAAATATAACAAAAAGAGTAAGTTCTAAAGCATATGTTTCAGAGAAAGAAACTGTATTGCATTCATACAAAGAAACCATATTGCAGCAACACAGTTCCCCAAGACAGAATGTGAATGAGAAGACAATAGAATATACATGCAGATAATGTGTGTTGTGAGTTGAAGTGTAGTAAAATGATTAGTGGGAATACTAAACCGTTTTACACATTTGTTTTGTTTAACTTTATTAATGGCAGTTGCAAGTCATGGCAACATTTTGAGATCATGTGTAATGCACTTGACACATTAAGCTATGATAATCATACAATCTTCATAGTTCTATTTCAAGTATGTAATGATATCCAGGTGGAAAATTGTACTTGGCTTGGAAAGCTATAGTGAAAGCTATAGGGAAGATAGATGTGAGTCATGGGATAATCCATGAGCTTATATTAGGTTTGGGCAAATGTAATTGTGGTTTTTGCTATTGAAAATGATTGCAAAAAACCACAATTACTTTTGCACTAACCTAATAAAAACATGTCTGTATAGTACTTATTAGTTTTGAATTTATGTTCAGTGCACTCAGTGAAAAGTTCTAAATGTCCAAAGTGGGAAACTAGAAAATTATCATGACAAGATTATAGTAAAAAAGATTAGGTGGAAGATCCAAAATTTTTTTTTATTCCAGTGTTCATTGTGTCAGTGGTGTATTGACACTAAAGCCATTGTCCCCAGCTAAATTGTCCTTATTGTGATGCTTCTGACCTGTGTAGCTCCAAGTCTACCTTTTCAATGTAGTTTTTAACTGAAAAGTTCTCCTAACCCACCCTTTAAAAACAATTAGTTTTATATAATTGCTCAAAAGTAAAAAAGGGATATGTATGCTTATGCTCAGTTGTAAATAAAAATAAATTAGAAAATATTCATGCAATCTTACAAATTTTGCCTTAGTCATTATCATCAAATAAATACAGTGTCACAGATGGAAGTTACATCATTATTCTCCAGTGCAAAGTTTTGAGTATAATTACAGAATTCTGATCAACAGTTTAGTTCTTGGTTTAAGGAGTGGCTTTCTTTGGTTGTACAGATAATGTTTTACTGCACTTTAGTGTAGCTATTTAAACTGAAAAAAAAAAAAATAACTACAGAACCTCTTTAATGTGTCCTTTGAACTTGTCTGACAGTATGCCAACTTAAAAAAAACTCAACAAGAGAATGAGGGATTGCTTATGGAGACACTGATGTGATAAACACCTGTTATTCACTTGAGGTTAAATTATGCACCTTAAACATGGCCATAAATGGCTCCGTCAAAGTCACTTTATGGCCACTAATCCCAGATTAGTGGCCTCTATGAGCATTCAGTAATTTATACTGTATACTAGTTTTTCTAATTCTGTCTTTGAATTCATTAAAGTACCTTTACTGTGTGGCTAATACATTTAAAGGAACTGGATGGGTGAGCAATCACACATGTTAGCATGCCAAAGTGTTATACAAATGCCTTAAATTATTGACCATATGTTAGGAGGCATAATCTTAAGCATTTTCTTAAGAAATGTTTATGATAATGAAGGTAGCAATGATACTAGAATTTCTGGTACAATACTAATAGATAAAGTTTTTAAAAGTTAAAATGTACTTGTTGCATGTCAATGTAAAATGATTGGTAGGTTGATAAGTATACATTGTCCAGTTACTTTCCCATGCCCAATATATTTTAGCGCCACTTTATAGTCACATGAAGAATTTCTTCTCCAAAGAGAATTTACTCCCTATTTGTACGTGGAGCCGTTTGTCAATCTCAAGTCTACCTTTTTAGAGCAGCAAAGGCACCTTTTCTCTAGTAATTGTATTGGTGTGACAAACCTGCCCCTTACACAGGTTCACTGACATCACATGAAGTTTCTTTCTTACTCATTCTTACCCATTTTTGAAATATTGAAAGTATTTATAGAACCATAGAATGTTCTATCTATTTCTGCATAGAACAGAAAAGATAAAACAGGCAATTTGCAGCCAATCTCCATTCCACCTCATGCCTCATGCTTCTCTGGAAGGAAAAATATAAAAGTCATACAGCTTAGCTCTCAGCGTTTATGTATGCCTGTGATATTTGTTACTTCAGTCACCCCAAATTTGTACATACATTTCCTAATTATGAAAATACTAGTAGTGAGATTCTCATTTACTGTAAACATCACAGAACTTAGTACATTGCATATTTAAGTTTATTAATATGTATAAAGAAAGAAATACAACCACACAAAAGATATGGCAGTGGAACTCAGTTTCTTCTCCTTCTCTGACTTGGCATTCAGCTTTACCTTAAGGAAAATCAGCTTCGAGAAAATATCACTTAAAGCCCTCAGGAGACATCTTTTTTTTACACATTGTAAGTCTTGTAAAGACAAATAATCCTACTCCAGGGAAGACAATAACTTCATAACTAGTATAGTTGAAATAAATACATCAAGATAATAGAATTACATAGAAAATATAGATTTTCATAGCACTCAAAATGAAGTGTATTAATACAGAATCCAGAATCATATCAACATCACTGATTGATCGGGGAAACAGAAGGAAGCTCTATCTATATGAAAAAAAAAAATCTGGAATTAAAAGTCTTGGAACATCTGGAATGTTAACTTTTAGTTAGCATTTCAGCATTCTACTATCTTAATTGAGGAAATTCATTTCCTAGCATCTGTTTCAGAAGGAAGTTGGTTATGTCAGTAGTGATTACTATACGATCATTTACACCAAAGTAATATATTGAATTTTCAACATCAGCGCTTACTGTTAAATAGCAAGCCATTCAAGTCTTGGAGCTGTACTATATCCAAGGAAAGAAAATTAAGATGCGACAAAATAGCATTTTCACACAGAGAGTCTTTTCCTACAGTATATCAGCTGTCACCCAATAAACTTGCCAAACAGTGCTATTTCCAAACATACAGGAATTTTTAGTCATGCAATCACCCACCTTCCTGTTGATTCTGTTATTAGGCATTTTTGAAAGAAATAGCAACGACCAGCTTTCAGAACTATCAGCTGTAATGAAACACCACATTTTGATTTTGAATATTGTGCTAATAAACTTTTTACCTGCTCAAGAAAAATATTTCACTTTCAAACAATTGAACTAGTGATAGCTGAAATTGCCAATTTCTATTTCAAGTTTAAAACATGAGGTAAAAGAATGGAAGATAAAATAATTTATGGATGTTTTTGTGTTTAGGAAGATATATTTAGACCTATGAAATATTTATTCTTGATAATATAAATAAATTGTTGTTGATATGCATTATTCTTTTAAAATTTTGTCCAGATACTTTTATATAAATACACAAAAAAATACCACCTATAAACATAAATCTATAAATAAAATTACAATGGATAGTAAATTTAATGGATTTAGATAA
>NW_016804602.1:321406-332944 GCF_001698545.2 Rhinopithecus bieti
TTTGTGTTTAGGAGATATATTTAGACCTATGAAATATTTATTCTTGATAATATAAATAAATTGTTGTTGATATGCATTATTCTTTTAAAATTTTGTCCAGATACTTTTATATAAATACACAAAAAAATACCACCTATAAACATAAATCTATAAATAAAATTACAATGGATAGTAAATTTAATGGATTTAGATAAAATTTCTAGTATGTCATGTATAAAGACATTACCAACGTATTTTCCAATGTAAGAGGTAACAGAAACTTTTGGGCAAAACTTTAAAAAAAAATCGTATATTGTTCCTGTAAACAGAGATGGATACCCTTTAAGTTATAGCATATATGTAGAACCATATAATTGTGAAATATGCCCTATCGCTGAAGATAAGACTGATTTTAACTCTCTTGAGACAATGTCTCTAATAAGGGAAGGTCATTCTGTTTGTTCACCATAAAAAGCATGCAACATGTAATAAAACAAGTACAGAAGTATTATTCACCATGACTTTAGAATGCAGGAGGCCAATAACCCCCCCTATCTTTTCCTTCTGAGTTCAAAGTAGATTGAGAATCAAGTCACAAGTCAAAATAATACCAGGTTCATTTAAGATAAATTGAGAAGCTTTAAATATTCAGTCAAAAGAGGTTAATTATTCTCACCCCTACTTAAACAGAATTACCACTATTCAGTGGGACAGGAGGACAATCACAGCCTCTTTCAAGGGGCCTGGTCCTGGATGTTTATAGCTTGGGGAAGATGAGAATGATCTCTTGGAGGAAGGTTGGTTCCCAAAAGAGGGAAGGAAGAAGAGACTGAGCTGAATAGCTGAGTTTCTTCTTATATATCGGCTAAACTGTAGGTTGCTCCCACGGGTGGATGGAGAGACCTGAAGTATTCCACTAGCGTAAATACTTACACATGGAAATCTGAAAAGCGGGGCATAAGGGCTTTATCGCATTGTTATTCTCACCATCAACACTATCACCAAAGCCACTGATTTGTAAGGATTTAGAATATATGAGGTATAAGCTAGGTGAAGAGGCATGTGTGTATAGTTCCAGATACATGGGAGGCTGAGGTGGAGGATCACTTGATGCCAGGAGTTCAAGACCAGCCTGGGCAACATAGCAAGACCTCATCTCTAAAATAATAATAATAACAACAACAAGTGAGGAATATACTGCTTACCAACACATTATTTTTAACTTAACCCTCACAATGATGCTTTATGGCAAGAATTACAATCTCATTTTATAAGAAAGGAAATTGGGTGACAGAGAATTTAGGTAACTTGCTCAGAGGTACATAGATGGTTGGATATGCCAAACTCATTCTTTCAATTCTTAAATTATGAGGGTATCATTGCTGTAATTTAAAGAAATGGCTACCCAGTGGCAAAAGTATGCATTTTAAACATCGACTAAGTT
This sequence comes from Rhinopithecus bieti, assembly GCF_001698545.2. Lineage (NCBI taxonomy): Eukaryota > Metazoa > Chordata > Mammalia > Primates > Cercopithecidae > Rhinopithecus > Rhinopithecus bieti. The sequence continues at coordinate 322,830 of NW_016804602.1, forward strand.
TTATTCAGCTAAAAAAGAGAACTTTTTTAGCTGCAATTATTACATTTTCAGTGCAATTATTATGGCATAGATATTTATGTTATCTTTCTGTGGCTATCCTGAACTTCATGTTCTTATGATTTGTCACACCTCTGTTTTATTTTATTATTATTATTATTGTGTGTGTATGTGTGTGTGTGTGTGTGTGTTTTGTCATGCCTCTGGTTTTTGTTCCTAACTGAAATCAAGGAGGTGCCTAACTTCCATGTGCCGGTGTTTTTCAAAGATTTTGAAATGAGAGCACAATAAGATACATTTCATATTATGACTCAGTATATTTATACATATAAATATGAAGCAAACATTTCACTATGCATATTCCTACTGCTTGCATTGTGTGCTGAAAATTCACACTACATTTTTTTTCTTGTATGTCTTTATTTAAAACCCTGTTCAAAACCTACTAAGTTTATTTTGTGATCCACTAGGAACCACACTGTCCTAGAATAAAATTTTTAATTCCTCTCTCATGGATTCTTGGCTGCAAAACCTGATACTGTATTTTCCCTTAGCCTTTCCACTTCTGTTTTTCTCCTCTTCACTAAACAACTCGCTTCTTCATTAACAATATCTCTACCTCATACTACAGAACTTAATCCTTCAGATATTTAGTGGGCATTTCATATTTGTTGATATTGTGTCAGGAACTGGATCTATGAAAATGCATGTCATTGTGCCCTGGAGCTGAGTAATGAATTGGGCAGTATCTTTAATAGTGAAATTGGATCATCTTGTGCAGTTTTTTCCAAATTATTATTTAGAGACTGTTGTGTTCTGTTGAGATTCTCCATTGCCAATTCACATTGACTGATGAGCACTAACATCCATTTTGCGGATGTCTTATCATAGTGGTTACAGGTAGGAAATGGATGATTGTCAGCTGTCTAATGTCAATAGATAAGATGTAAAAGACAAAATTGACATATAGTTTTAGATAAATGCTTAAGATCTTAATTCTCGATCTCTTTAATTGGTTGAATATATGATTCTAGAGTGAAACAGAATACAGTTTTAAAAGATGATATCTCTGTTGGATTTTTATCCATTTGCCCACCCAAGATCCATTCTTCTTTCTTTTCTTCTATAAAATAAGGAAGGATGACCCCTGAATCTTGTATGCCCTTATTTCCTAGCCTGCTGATTTAGTTGGAGTTGGCCCAGCGAAAGGCAATAGCGGATGGTCAGAAGAAAGAGAGAGATCTGGATATTTCACGTGTTTGTTCTCTTTGCTTCAGATCAACATCCTTGGCGGTAGCTACATCTCCTTAGGACTAACTTCCATTGGCAGTTCCTCCTCCGTAATGCCAGCACTCCAACAGCTATTTCCTACCCTCATCTCCTCAATACCAGCAATGGTCATAGCTTGCCATTTTGTTAGATTCAGGATGGCTTATCCTCTCTAGCCCACACTTCTTCAAATAGCCCCTCCATTAAAATATGTTCATATGAGTCATCTGAGGTAAGTTTTTATTCTTGCCTGGATTTGACCGATACAGGACATTTTTTAACTTAAAAAGAAAGTTTGAAACATTTTAGGCGAGGCTTGACTTTAGGACCATATTTTGACTACTTGAAAAACAATTGTAAAAGAGCACTCTCCTGTACACAGATCTAGTGCCAAGCAAGACATCAGCGTGGATGACCTAAGGGGGATGCCATTCTATCTTTAAACTTGCAAGAGGGCAAAATATAATTTTTAAGAAGTAGCTTTGGTGCATTTTTAAATACATGCTATTCTTTCATTAGGATATTGCTAAAAGAATCTAACCTGAGTGATTAATTCATTGTGGACCTAAGAAATAATAAGAGGAAAGAGTAGTACACAAATATGCTTATAATGTCCAGTTGTTTCAGATGTAGAGGAGGACATTGATTCTCTGGTCTTTAAGATTTCTGAATTGCATCTTATGCCTATGTGGTTTATTTACCAGTTCTTGCATAGGAGGATGACATACTTGTGTAAAAGAGATGATGCCTGCATCATCTCTCATTACTCTTTCTCTTTCAATCTCTTCCTCTGAGTTTGAGTGTGCACACATGCATAGGCAGACACAAAGATAACATATTTATGTGATTTATAAAGGAAGACTTACTAGTTCTTTATTTACCTGGATTGTGGCATTTTGTGTGCAGTTTTAGTGTTTTGTTCTGAGTGGAAAATCATTCTTGTATGAATAAGTATTTGCTATTAATAGACATAAATGGACTTTATGTATTGATGTTACTGTTCTAGGAATCCTGTCATATTTTTTTCATGGGTTTTTGCTCGATGGTCTCAATTATGTTTATTTATATCTAAGACATTTCTATTAACTTTGAAAGGTGTTTTGGCTTAGTTTTATACAAAATAGTAGGAAAAAATTGAAATCAAGGAAACATGTTTAAAATTAAATCCATAAAATCTAATTTTCAGGGAACAGAGTAGAACACATTGCAAAAAAGTTTTAAATAAATAAAATGTTATATTAAAATATTCCTCTATGTGTTTGAATATTAAATTCAGTAAAAAATACAGATGTGGTTTAAGTTGTGCATTTTGTATCTTGCTATGAATTGTAAATAAAGCTTGTGGTAATGGAGAAACTGATACAGATGAAGAAATATTAATAAATTCTGCCTCTGGCTATGCTTAGCAAAATTTTTAGTACAATAAATACTAGGGTGTAATTATATGTTTTAAAACATACTGTTTATGAAAATTTTCACAAATGGTCTAAATAAGGTAATCTGTTTTATTTTCATGAAACTTACCTTAAAATACGGTTTTAAATTATTGAGATGTTAAATGAGTTTTAAATTTTAATCAATAAAATCTTACTATTAAAAATAAACTTTATTAAGACAAGTGTGTGTGTGTCTGCGTGTGTGTGTGTGTGTGTGTGTGTGTGTGTATTTTTATTTTATTTTATTTTATTTTTTGAGACAGAGTCTCACTCTGACTCCCATACTGGAGTGCAGTGGCATGATCTCGGCTTACTGCAACCTCCGCCTCCCAGGTGGGAGCCATTCTCCTACCTCAGCTTCCCGAGTAGCTGGGATTACAGGCAAGTGTTACCACCATTGGCTTATTTTTCTATTTTTAGTAGAGATGGGGTTTCCCCATGTTGGCCAGGCTGGTCTCTAACTGCTGATCTCAAGTGATCCACCTGCCTCTGCCTCCCAAAGTGCTGAGATTACAGGCATGAGCCACCACGCCTGGCCACATATGTTTTTTACTGATACGTAATATTTTACATATTTATAGGGTCCATGTGAGTATTTTTTACATACATAGACTGTGTAATGATCACGTCAGGGTAATTGGGATTTCCATCACATTAGCTATTTATCATTTCTATGTGTTGGCAGCATTTGAAGTCCTCTCTTCTAGCTACTTTGTAATATGTTAATATATTGTTGCTTTCTGCTACTCACCCTGATCTGCTATCAAATATTAGAGCACATTTCTTCTAACTGTAAGTTTGTACCCACTCACTACCATCTCTTCACTTCCCTCTCAGACCTTCACACCCTTCCCCACCTGTGGTATCTATCATTCTATTATCTCTGAGAGATCTTTTTTTTTACCTTGCACATATGCATGAAAATGTAGTATTTGTCCTTCTGTGCCCTGATTATTTCACTTAACATAATAACCTTCAGTTCAATATATGTTGCTGCAGATGAAATGATTTCATTCTTTTATACGGACTAATAGTATTCCATTGTGTGTGTATACCACATTTTCTTTATCCATCTATTCATTGATGGACACTTAGGCTGATTCCATCTTTGCTATTGTGAATAGTGCTACAATAAACATGCAACTTCAGATATCCCTTTGATATAATGATTCGTTTTCCTTTGGATACCCAGTAGTGGGATTGCTTGATTGTATGGTAGTTCTAATTTTTGTTTTGAGAAATCTCCACAGTGTTTTCCATAGTGGTTGTACTAATTTACATTCCTACCAGTAGTGTATAAGTGTTCCCTTTTCTCCACATCCTCACCAGCATTCGTGGGTTTGTTTGTTTTTTGTCTTTTTATAATAGCCATTCTAACGGGGATGAGTTGATACCTCATTGTGCTTTTGATTTGCATTTCCCTGATGATTACTGATACTGAGCATTTTTCATATACTTCTTTGCCATTTATATATCTTCTTTTGAGAAATATCTATGCTTGCCTTTTGCCCATTTTTTAATAAGATTATTTGTGTGGTTCTTTTTAATCGTTGAGTTGTTTGCATTCCTTGCTTAGTCTGGATATTAGTCCCTATTGGATGCATATTTTGCAAATATTTTCTACCATTCAGTAAGTTGTCTCTTCACTATTTATTGTTGCCTTGGCTGTGCAGAAGATTTTTCGTATAACATAGTGCTATTTGACTATTTTTGTTTCAATTATCTGTGCTATTGATGTCTTAGCCATAAAATCTTTACTTAGATCAATGTTCTGAGGTGTTTTCCCTATGTTTTCTTCAGTAGTTTTATAGCTTTAGGTCTTGTATTTAAGTAGTTAATTCATTCTCAGTTCATTTTTGTATATGGTGAGAGATAGACATCCAGTTTCATGTTTTTGGCATGAAGCAATTTAATTTTTCCAGCAACATATATGAAGAGGGTATCTTTCCCTGATATATGTTCTTGGAATCTTTGTGCCTTTGTGCTAAAATTAGTTGGCTACAAATACGTGGATTGATATCTAAGTTATCTTTTCTATTCCATGGGTCTACATGTCTGTTTTTATACCAATACCATGCTAGTTTGGTTACTATAACCTTGGAACGTAACACAATTTGAAGTCACGTAGCTGTGTTCTTTTGCTCAGGATTGCTTTGGCTATGCTGCCTCTTTTTTGGTTCCATACAAATTTTAAGATTTTTTAAAATTCTATTTTGATGAGAAATGATGGCATTTTTATAGGGAGTGAATCGAATCTGTATAACTGATTGGGCAGTGCAGTAATTTTAACAATATTACTTCTAACCCAAGAGCAAGGAATGACTTTCCATTTCTTTGTGGCATCTTCAATTTATTTTGTAGTTTTCCATGTAGAGTTATTTCACCTCTTTCGTTCAGTTTATTCGTATGTATTTTAATTTGGGGTGGCTACTATAAGTGGGATTGCCTTCTTGGTTTATTTTGACTATTTCATTGTGATTAATAGATAGGCTACTGATAATTAGATGTTGATTTTGTATTCTGAGACCTTGCTGAATTTGCTAAACAGGTCTTAGGGCTTTTGTGGAGTCTTGTTTTCTAAATGTGTAATCATGTCATCCTCAAAGAGGAACAGTTTGACTTCTTCTTTTCTAATTTGGATCCCTTTTATTTTGTTCCTCTTGCTTGATTGTGCTGGTTAATACTTCCAGTACTATGTTGAATAGGAGTGGTAAAGTGGGTATCTTTATTCTTGTTCTAGTGGTAAAGTGGGTATCTTTATTCTAGTTCTTAGAGGATAGTCTTTTGATTTTCCACTTCAGTATGATGTAAGATGGGGTTTGTCATATATGGCCTTTGTTATTTTAATGTATGTTCTTTTTATGCCTAGTTTACTGACAGATTTTTTTTCATCATTAAGGGATATTAAATTTTATCAAATTCTTCTTCTGCATCTGTGGAGATGATTACATGATTTTTGTCCTTTATTATGTTGATGTGATGTATCACATTTTCTGATTTATATATGTCAAACCATCCTTGTATCACTGGCATAAATTCCACTTGATCTGGTGTATTATCTTTTTGATGTTCTGTTGAATTTGGTCTACTAGTTTTTTTTTTATTGTTGTTGTTGAAGATTTTTACATATATGTTCTTCAGAGATATTGACCTGTACTTCTCTATTTTTGTTATGTCCTTACTGGTTTTGGTGTCAGGATAATGCTGTCTTTATATAATGAAAGAGGATTCTCTCCTTTTTATTTTATTTGGAATAGCTTGAGGAGGATTGATATTAGCTCTTTTCTGTACATTGGTAGAACTCAACAGTGAATCCATCCAGTCTTGGGATTTTTGTTGTTGTTGTTGTTGGGAGACTTTTTAATTACTGATTTAATCTTGCTACTTGTTACTGGTCTGTTCAGGTTTTCTATTTCTTCCTGATTCAGTCTTGGTAGGTTTTATATTTCCTGGCATTTATCCATTTAATCTAGGCTTTCCAATTTGTTACCAGAGTTATTCTTAATGGTATCTGACGATCTTTTGTATTTCTGTTGTATCAGTTGTAACATCTCCTTTTACATTTATGATTTGCATGTGGGTCTTCTCACTTCTTTTCTTGGTTAGTCTAGCTAGTACTTTATCAATTTTGTTTATTTAAAAAAAATCTTTTCACTTCATTGCTCCTTTGTATTGTTCATTTAGTCTCTGTTTCATTTAGTTCTGCTCTGATCTTTATTATTTATTTTCTTCTAATTTTGGGTTTGGTATGTTCTTGCTTTTCTAATTCCCTAAGGTGCATTGTTACAGTGTTTATTTGAAATCGTTCTACTTTTTTGAAGTAGGCATTTATTGCTATAAACTTTCCTCTTAGTACTGCTTTTGCTGTGTCCCACAGATTTTGGAATATTGTATTTCCATGTTCACTTGTTTCAAGTTATTTCTGATTTTCATTTTAACTTTTTCATTGACCCAGTGGTTGTTTAGGAACTTGTTTAATTTTCATGTTTTTTGTATACTTTCTGAAGTTTCTCTTTGTATTGAGTTTTTAGTTTCATTCCCTTATGATCTGAGAAGATACTTGGTATGGTTTTGATTTTTAAAAATTTGTTGGGACTTATTTTGTAGCCTAAAATATGGACCATCCTGCAGAATGTTCCATTTGCTGCTGAGAAGAATGTGTAGTCTTCAGTTGTTGAATAAAATATTCTACAAACTTCTGTTAAGTTCATTCGGTCTAAAGTCCAGTATAAATCAAATACTTCTTTGCTGATCTTCTGTCTAAATGAACTGTCCAAAGCTGAGAATGGGGTGTTGAAGTCCCTTATTATTATTGCATTGGAGTATATCTCTCTTTAGATCTAATAATACTTGCTGTATGAAACTAGGTGTTCTAGCGTTGGGTGCATATACATTTAGAATTGTTATTTCCTCTTGTTGAACTGATCACTTTATTATTATATAATGACCTTCCTTGTCTTTTTCTTTTACTATTTTTTACTTAAAGTCTGTTTTACCTGATTTAAGTATAGCTACTCCTGCTCACTTTTGGTTTTCAAATAAAGATGGGGTGCAGAACCATGCAATTTATCTCCAGCTTTGGCCTTAAATAAATGGGTTTTATCTTACTGTTTCTCATATTTAACTAACTTTAAAATGAGTAGATTGCACTAAAATGTCTCACAACACTCATTCAATCCTAATACACTGTGCAGAATATAAATAATACTGAAGATTTAGCAGCACTGAGCAAAGCAATGTCACTCAGGGGAATTTGTTTCCCATTTACAGAATAATGTGCATAATTTCTATGATAGTATTGTAAAACCTCAGATAATTAACTGTGACTGTAATTGTTTAGGTAATAAAATGTTAAGCATTCATGCGTGTTCTGACCTCTGCAATGCAAAGTATTGTTCATGGATGATTCCTGAAGAATGACGTGGGCTTTCTTTCACCACCAGTCATGCTGAGTACCACTGATTCATCCCTTTGCTATCTGGATATCCCTTAGCCATTATCTGTCTTTCTCTTGTCCTGTTGTTAGTCCAGGACAGACTTGACAGAGGTGATACTGGCAATGGTCAGGGAAAAAAGAAGGATAAATGAGCTTTAAACATCTCTCATTCAAAATTCACTGATACTTTCCTACATTCCAAGGATGCTATCTCTTAGGGAATATTTACTACCTCATGCTCTCTACTCCCTCTTTTAAATGTCTGTATAGAAATCCCAACCTTCAAGAATCTACCTAAATTTTCTTAGTGAAAAATTAGGGGTTTTAGAAATAGAAATAGGGTTCATACAAGTTTGACTCCCCGCCACTCCTAATTCTTCTTCCTTTCTTGCTAGAACTCTAAAAATTCAGAACACCTCAAATGGCAAGGTGATTTTGAGAGAGAATGGAAGAAACTGATTGTGAGAGACAGACAAATTTGTTAGAAGCCATACTTAGTAGCAATGGTGAAGCTCTTGAGATCACTCTTCAGTTTCTCTAAAGAAATCCCATGGGTTTACTCAGTCTTGTATGCTTTTCCTAATTGTCTACGTGTCTGTTTTTACATCCTTGTAAATCCTCAGTCTCCTGAATTACTTTTCCAGTAACTTTGTAAGAATTCTTAAACTCCAAATTCCTGTTACCCCAATTTGAGACTCTGAGTGCATTCTTCCATCCACTAAAGTAATAATAATACAATCACAACATGAAGTTTATTTCTTTTAGTTTCTAATACGGTAAATTCTGACATTCTTAACTATTTTCTGTTAATCAGAAAATGACCTATTAATGTCAAAACTAAATTAAATAAATACAAGTTTATGTTACACTGGATCGTACAATTCATATTGAAAAGATAATCTACTTCTTTGAATAGATGTTATTTATTGGGTATATTTATAAGTATCCTAGATTGTGACAATGCATGTACTCTATTACAGCTTTTATCTGTGTGATATTTCACTTTTCTATTAGATTTAAGAATTAGTTAGTCTCCTAGGAGAAATGCTTCATGACCTTGGTCTGGGAAGGATTTTTTGGATAAGACCTCAAAAGCACAAGCAATAAAAGCAAAAATAGACAAATGGAATTACATCTAACCAAAAAGTTTCTGCACAGCAAGGGAAACAACAGAGTAAAGACACAAGCTATGATAGTATTGTATGATATTACAATATGATAGTATTCCATATTATTTATGGCAAATAATATGGAAGGTCCTTAAAAACTTAAAAATAGAACTACCAAATGATCCAGCAATCCACATTACTGGTTATACAACAATATACTGCATAACAATATTTCACCAAATTATAGATTGCATATACATGGTGGTCGCATAAAATTATAATACTGTATTTTTACTATACCTTTCTGATTAGATACACAAATACCATTGTGTTGCAGTTGCCTACAGTTTTCAGGACAGTGACATGCTGAACAGGTTTAGAGCCTATGAGCTATAGGCTGTACCGTATACGCCTAGGTGTGTGGTAGGCTATACCATCTAGGTTTGTGTAAATCCCTTCCATAATGTTATGATAGTGGTGAAACCACCTAATGGCATAGTCTTCAGAATGTAACCATGGTTAAGCAGTGCATAACTGTATATCCAAAGGAATTGAAATCAGTATATCAGAGAGATATCTGCACTATGTCTTTTGCAGCACTAGTCACAATTGCCAAGATATAGACTCAACCTACGTGTCTCATATGACTTGGATTTGTTTTCTCACCGAAATCTCATGTCAAATTGTAATTCTCAGTGTTGGAGGAGGGGCTTCATGGGAGGTGATTGGAACAAAGGGGCAGATTTCCCCCTGGCCGTTCTGGTAACAGTGAGTGCTCAGGAGTTCTGGTTGTTTAAAAGTGTGTAGCACCACCCTCCTTCTGTCTCTTCCTCCTCCTCCAGTCATGTTAGATGTGCCTGCTTCCCCTTTGCCTTCTGCCATGATTGAAATTTCCTGAGGCCTCCCCACCCATGCTTTCTGTACAGCCTGTGAAAACGTGAGCCAGTTAAACCTCTTTTCTTTATAAATTGCCCAGTTTCCGGTGTTTCTTTATAGTGGTGCAAGAACAGATTAATACAGTGTCTATCAATAGATGAATGGATTAAAAAATGTCATCTATATACACAATGAAATACAATTAATCCATAAAAAGAATGAAATCCTACCATTTGCAACAACATGGATGAACCTTTAGGACAGTATTTTAATGGAAAGAAGCCAAGTACAGAAAGACAAATACTGTATGACTTCACTTTTTTTTTTTCTTTTTTCTTGAGATGGAGTCTTGCTCTGTCCCCCAGGCTGGGGTGCAGTGGCGTGGCCGCGGCTCACTGCAAGCTCCATCTCCCGGGTTCACGCCATTCTCCTGCCTCAGCCTCCCGAGTAGCTGGGACTACAGGCGCCCACCACCACACCCGGCTAATTTTT
>NW_016804602.1:335647-351300 GCF_001698545.2 Rhinopithecus bieti
CACCGTGTTAGCCAGGATGATCTCCATCTCCTGACCTCGTGATCTGCCTGCCTCAGCCTCCCAAAGTGCTGGGATTGCAGGCGTGAGCCACCGCGCCAGGCCTGTATGACTTCACTCTTACGTGGAATCTAAAAATGTTGATCTCATGGAAGTAGAGAGTAGAATGATGGTTACGAGAGGCTGGAGTGGTTAGTGGAAAGACAGATGTAGGTCAAAAAATACATAATTACAGTTAGGAGGAGTAAATTTTAAGAGATGTGTTGTACCACCAGGTGACTATAGTTAATGATGATGTATTCTTGAAAAATATAGAACGTGAATATTATATTCTTTCATTATAAAAATTATAACTATGTAAAATAATACATTTGTTAATTAGCTATATTTAACTATTCCACAATGTATGTGTATAGTTGACCCTTAAACAACATGGGGGCTTAGGGGTGCTGACCTCCTGCACAGTCAAAAATCAATGTATAACTTTGACTCTCCAAAAACTTAACTACAAATAGCCTACTGTTAGCTGGGAGGCTTACCAATAACATAAACAGCCAATTAACACATTCTAAAAATTTTATACATATTATATATTGTATTCTTACAATAAAGTAAGCTAGAGCAAAGAAAACATTATTAAGAAAATCCGAGGAAAGAGAAAATATATTTACTATTAAGTGGAAGTGGATCATTATACAAATCTTCATCCTTGTTGTCTTCATATTGAGTAAGGTGAGGAGGAGGAGGAGAGGACGGGTTGGTCTTGCTGTTTCAGGAATGTCAGAGGCAGAAGAGGTGGAGGAGGTGGAAGAGGAGACAGGATAGGCAGGCACACTCAGTGCAACTTTTCTTTTAAAAAAATCTGCATATAAGTAGACCTGCACAGTTCAAACCTATGCTGTTCAAGGGTGATTGTACTTCAAAACATCATGTTGTACACAGTAAAAGCATGCAATTTTAATCTGTCAATTTTTAAAAATTGACTAGTTTGCAATTCTTATAGTGATTTTTGGTGAAGATGCATAAGTAGTATTTTGGATGCAACTTCTTATATTTTAATAAAATATACCTTTTTTATTATAACGATGAATATAAAAATGTTATTGTATATGTGTAATATGATTGAATTTTTTGTTGATTCACATTATTATGTAAAATTAGATGGTATTTTATTACATATGCAGAAGAGTTGCTTATTTGAAACAAAAATTGTCAGCAGAATATTTCTATCCACCTGAGTAGAAAAATTGCCATGTGTTAAATTTGAATAATCTTTCTTTGAGTAAAGAATGTGTTATTAGGTTTAACATTGAAATGAAACAGAGATCTACTAAAGCCTGATACTTAGCTTCCTCCAGGCAACTCATGAACTAAGTTGCTCAGGTAAACTCATCCTTTATTTGTATTTATTATGAGTCTTTTTTTATATTAATTTTTATTTGACTTACATTGACTTACACTGATTAGCCGTCTTCCTTTCTTTTTTTTTTTTTTTGAAATGGGATCTCACTCTGTCGCCCAGGCTGGAGTGCAGTGGTGCCATCTTGGCTCACTGCAACCTCTGCCTCCCGGGTTCAAGCAGTTCTCCTGCTTCAGCCTCCCAAGTAACTGGACGAGTCACTTTTTTTTTTCTTTTTTTTTTTTTAGGATCTGTATAGAGTCCATTATCACCTCCCAATACATTCAGAAAGTCTACACTTGGCACACAGTGATAACTAGAAGTTATTCCCCTTGGGCATTTCCTATAAGAATTGCCAATTATGAGAACTAGTTGTTTCTTAACACTTCTGTTTCATTGTTTTTACAAATAGAAATCGTAAGTCATAAGATGTTTGATTTGAGGGAGGTGTTAATTTACTCCATTTGTGCTGCTATAACAAAATACCACAGACTGGGTAATTTATAAAGAAGAAAAATTTATTTCTCACAGTCCTGGAGTCTGGGGAGTTTAATACCAAGGTGCCTGCAGATTTGGTGTCTGGTGGAGTCAGCTCTCTGCTTCCAATATGGCATCTTGTTCCAGCATCCTCTGCAGGGTCTGAATACTGTGTCCTTAAGTGGCAGAAGGGGTGGAAGGCAATGAACCCCCTCCCTCATGCCCTTTTATGAGGGCCCTAATTTTATCCATGAGGGCTCTGCCCTCATGACTTAATCACCTCTTTAAGGCCTTACATCGTAATACTATCGCATTGGCAGTGGAGTTTTAACATATGAATTTTGGCAGGCACATTCAGACCATAGCAATGAGGGAGGTTAAGAAATAAAATAGTTACGATTATGTATTTAATGGATGAGGAGACTGAGGCAACCCAGAGATGACATGTTTATGTAAAATCAAACAATTTCATCTAACAATTTTGAATAGAATATGTATCTGTACGAAGTGTGGATTAACATTTGTTGAAGGAAAATGATACCTTTTTTAGCTTTTAGTTTTCTGCTTGTAATGGAATCCAGATTTGCAGTGTGTTTTTTCTTATAATCATGATAATATTCAGCAACTTAATAACATCAGAGCGTCACACTAAATTAGTGCATTTTGAGTAAGCAATTTTATCTTTCTCTGTGATATGTTTCAAACTACCCGAATTTTCTTAATATCTCTGGATTTTCCTCCTATTTCTCAGTAAGTTGAATGTGAATGACTGAGGGGGGTCTTACTAAATTACAGGTATACAGGTGGTAGAATGGCCTTTGGGCAGACTCACATTACATTGCTATTACAATGACTAAGTGATGAAAATTAGTTACTGTGATGAAATGTTCCGTAAGCCAAATTTGTGCAGGTTGAAAAACTGATGTTCACTTTTAATTTTGACCTCTATCACACCTGTTAAAGACAGCTATGAAAAATCAGTATGAAGATTTCACTACTACAGTGCAACTATCAGTAAAATTAGAATATTCTTCCAAAGTTATTTTTTCTAGTAATTACTTGAAATTAAAAGATTACACAACCCCATATTTGCTTTATGACTTCCCACTTCAGCACTTCTTCCCATTGTTTTCTGGTGACTTTTATAACCACACAGGAGCAAACCTACATTACGTTCAACTTTCCCATAGATTGATATTGTACTTCCTTGCCTAATTTGGATGTTTTTTGGCAGCCATCTTTAGAGGAAGGAAATTTGCTTGTAGCAGACTTGTAATTTTTTATGTAACTGTTAAAATATGATATTGTGTAATAAGTATTACTCTTCACTTTCAAATTTCACTACCAAAGAGCTGCCAGGAGTCTTAAAAAATAATGATAACAATGGAAAAGGGAATCAGAAAGAAAACAAATTTTATAGTGTAACAAACAATCCTAGTTTTATAATATTTTTTTAAAGCTCATAAAATCTAATTTTCAGCCATAAATATGGGATGTATCATAAATTATCTTTGCTTTAAACATATAGGTAGAAAACACAAGCATGATAAAACCTAAGAAAACATATATGTCCTATAATTGTTCTATCTATATTGCTAAAATGTAATGGCTTGCATGTAATCCTCTTTTAAATCCATTGCATACGGTGTTTCTCCATTAAGATGAATATTTGTTATGATTATATCATCTTAAAATATGCAGAAAAATATATTGTGAGTAGAGTCAGTAAATAAAATGAAGTAATTGTGTGATATTTGATCATTATGAATAACAATATGAATAATTTAGTACTTAAAATACTCATGCCACAACAGAATGAGAATTATACAAATAATAGACTCATAATTCCTCTTTACTAACCTATTTCCACACAGTGATTTTATAATTTTATCATGAAAATAGTGTTTTTCTCCTCTGAGGATTGGAGAGTTGTAAATAAGAAGAAGGAATAAGGAATTATTTCCTCGTGAATTCATTCAGCTTTGCTTAGCAATTTACAACAAATAAGCTGCAGGTACTACAATGACTAAGCAAGCATAAACTTGAATATAGAAGCCAACAAGAATTGTTGCATTATATGCTGCATTTGAATAGGCAATCAAAATGTGAGTTGATAGCAATCACATTGTTTTCTGTACAAAACTTCCATTTCTCCTGTGAAAGTTGTTAGCATTTTACATAATAAGGTAAACACAAGAACATAATTTGTATGACTTGTCAATGCAAGCAGTAAGTAGAACCCAGCAGGTATTTCCTCTGACCACCAGAAAGATACTTCATATCTTTGAAAGATACTCTGTAAACAGTATCCAAGATTGGGCAGAGCTCAGTGGAGTCAATGTATCGATCTCTGTATCTGCATAACAGTTTCCAATACTTATCTCCTTTCATAGCCTACTTAATTTGTAGATGCAGAACTATCACATGCCACAATTTTATAGCTGATTGAAAATCTCAGCTGTAAGAATTAAAATAAGTTTGTCATCTTTGTGTTTTCCCATTTTCTCTGCAACAGATGGCCATTATGGTATTATGCATTATAGCATACTTCCATCCATTTATTGTGAATTGAGTCAACCTGTGTTTTCAAAGTGATTGATTATGAATGTGATTACAAGACTCCCATGGGCTACCAAATTGTTAGAGTGTTAAAGCAATAGATTGGGGAGTTTGGGCAATCCGTTATTTACTTTAGACAATCAAGGAAATTTTATTTTCAAGATTGCAGAATGTTATTTTATATATATTTAAATGAGCAACAGCCTTGGAGACTATGTAGAAGGTTTCTATAACAACACTTTGGGTAACAAGCACCACTTTTTTGAAGTTGTCAGTACTTGGTTCAGAGTATGCTGAAATTCTGATGACTAACATTGATGTGACTATATGTCTTATAGGATAATTTGTCATTTAGATTTTATGCTGCTTGAGAGTAAAAATAGTTACTTGTTCATAATAACATTACCAATATTTAGGTTATAATAGTTATAACATATGTTTTTTGAAAATAAATCTATAAATCTATTATGTGCCAAAGTTATACTTTCCATTTATTATCATTTATTCTCCTAAGGACCCTAAAAGCTGAATAACTTTATATTATTGTTGTTGTTGTTGTTACTGTTGCCTCTGAAAAGTTAAGGAAATTTTCCTGTTTATCCAGCTATTCATTGACAAAGTTAGTAACCTAAAACTGGCCATAATCCTAATCTTAGGCAGTTTATTCTGAGTGACATAGGGTCAATCAGACCCCGCTCCTGAATAAGCACTAGATGATGATTGCTAAGGATAATGGAAGTGGAGAATAACATCACTATACTAGAGACTTATTTGAAATCTTCCCCAAAGTTTTTCATTTTACACACACATAAGAGAACACCTTGAAAAAAAATAACTAAGAAATGCAGGAAAATGTTGTTTAGTCTATGGATCATTTATCTCTTTCTCTTTGAAGCATTCGTTTCTGGATGATATTCTCTGCTCTACTGGCTGTCACTCTCACCAATTCGCAAATGACACCAAAAACTCTTGCTTCAAATTATCTCCTGAGTTTCAAACCTACAGACTGAATACCTAACCCAGTGCTAGTTGATACCAAGAATTTCTGTTACCAATAATCCTAAATCTCTGCTGCTCATTAAGACCCTTAAAGATGATTACTGGCCCAACTCTATTCCAGTTTTCTGCGGCCCCTTGAGTGGTATGATTTGGACTTGAACACCTGCCTAGCAGTGTCGTTCTTTCCTTCTCTAATATCTCCAAAATTGCACTCTGAATTGGCCCATTTTTGTTTTCCATCTTCTAGCATGTTATAAACAGTTAATTGCTTAGGAGAGAATTCTATTGCTTTTCAATTCTTGTCTTTCAAAAGCACTCTAGATAAAAAGCCTTTGTAATCCACTTGCCTGCATAGGTTTAACTTCAAATTCCAAAGAATCTTACTTTCACAGTCAGCTTCCAAACTACCTTTCCAAGCTCATTCCCTTTCCCTTCTAAGCCCACCCAGTCCTATACACCACCCATCTAAGAGTAATACTTCCTACACAGTTATTTAAAAAATACATTCTCCCTTTACACATATGATTCCTTCTATCATGATTTGCCTCTTTTCTGTCACCCAGATTCTACCCACGTTTTCTCTACTATGGCTCCTACATGCCCTAGGACTTTCTTATATAGACCCACAATACTTTTACATAACACTAAAACTATAATTATTTATGTATGCATACTTAAGTTTTCATAATTATGCTACTTGTATAGACATACATTTTATCTCAGTGTCGGCTTCCTCATTATTAAAATGTCAATAATATTACTACCTGCTTCACAGACATATGGACATTGGAGATATAAAACATGCAAAACAAAATGCCTAATACCTAATAAGTACTCAATAAATGTTCCATAATGCATTGTGCTAACCATCTTTTACTATCACAGCACAACACTGGGAACTACTTTCAATAAAAGTTTTATGTAATACTTACATGTTAATCTTTATTAGAATTTTTTTCATTGCCCCACAAAACTACAAATTTCTTTTTTTTTTGAGAGAGAGAGAGAGGGCCTCACTCTGCTGCCCAGGCTAGAGTGCAGTGGTTCAATCAAGGCTCACTGCAGCCTCAACCTCCCAGGCTCAATCAATCCTCCCACCTCAGCCCCGCTAGAAGCTGGGACTATAGGTGTACATGTGCACACCACTATGCCTGGCTTTTTAAAAAATTTTATTAGAGACAAGGTCTCACTATGTTGCCGAGGCTGGCCTTGAACTCCTGGGCTCAAGCAATTCTCCCACCTTGGCCTCCGAAAGTGCTGGAATTAGAGGTGTGAGCCACTGTGCCTGACCAAACTTGCTTAATGAAAGTATAACATCTTATTTACCTTTGGAACTGTGAGAGATACAGTGAATTAGTTATTTATTCCTTAACATCTCTACATTTCTATGTTGGTAATCCTGAATCTTTCTTTTTTTATTTCAAAAAGTGAGGATCATACATATAGCAATATAAATTAGATAATATAATCACTACTGAGTAGGGATTGAACACATTTTGCCAACCGCAACACACAGTACATACCTGTGAAATAGAGCATCCATTTAACTCTTCTACCTTTTGTTGGAAATCTTAGTGATCACTCTTCTAGCAAGTTAATTTTGCAAGTATTAATATCAACCAATTCAATTACAAGACTACATGCTGTTTGAGGCACCACAGTATAAAAATGATGGTCATTAATGTGAAATAATTAAATGGCTTAAAATTAGTATTAACAGTTTTAAATGCAAGCCCATATTATGCCTTTGGTTTTAATTAATTCAACCTATGAATGTCTGACCACCCTATCCAATTACAAATGTAGAGCCAAAGAGAGTGGGCTCTCTTAACTAAGCTTAACTATGAAGTTCCAAGTTTTAGGTTATCATGTATTTTTGTATAACTACTAGCAATAATAATCCATATATAACAATTAAAACATATTTATTTGGAAATAATAAATTAATAAATGAGTAAATTGCAAATTGAATGAAGTTTAAAATAAAATACTAAATGTTAAATAGAATATAAGAAAATATTTATATGACCTTAGTTTTGCCAGTATTGTAATGTAATCTAGGAATCACAGATTATATAAATAAATTACTAGATAAATGTATCTGATGAGACATATTTATCTATACAATGATAAAATAAACAGTAAAAGATACAATGAATAAAATCAGAAGACCATTGTTAGACTTTTAAAATTATAGTGTTCATCACAGTTTAAAGATTAATATTCATAATATAAAAGAAGTACCTAAAATTAATTTTAATTTGACTTATTGTAACTTGATTAGAAATTTTAGCCTTTAAAAGGGATAATTTAATATCTTGATGTATGCATCTGTGAAACACTCACTACTGTCAAAATAATGAATGTCTCCATCACCCCTAAAATTTCCTTATGGCCCTTGGTAAAAAAAAATCTTCCTCCTGGCATCACTATGGCCCACTTACTGTTGCAGGAAGGCACCATAGATTAGGCTGAATTAAATGGGTAAATCAATTTCAGGAGAATTGATAACTTATCAATATTGAATCCTTCCTTCATCCCATGAACATAGTGTACATCTCTTTTTTATTTAGTCTTCTTGAATTTTTCTAAGCAAGGTTTTCTCAGCAAGATTTTCTAATTTTCAGTGTATAAGTCTTTAATGTTGTTGCCAGATTATATCTAATTTATGTAATTTTTTATTATGAAGAGTACGATTTTGTAATTTCAATTCCTAATTGTTCATTGCTAGTAAATAAAATACAATTTTTTCTATATATATTTTATATTATTTTTCATTGATGAATTTATTTACTAATTGCTTCTATTTACTTTTTAATATATTCCATTAGATGATTTACATAAACCAATGTCATATCCCAATGCAGTTTAACTTCCTTCTAATTTGAATGCCTTTTATCCTTTTCTTGCCTTGTTCAATTAGCCAGAACCTCCAGTGCAATGTTGACTAGAAGTGGGGAGAGCAGACTTGCCTCTTCGCTGATCTCAGAGGAATGATTCAGTCTTTCACACTGCTATGGTATTTGTTGGTTTTTTGTAATTATTGTTATTGAATTGAGCAAGATCTCTTATATTTCTGTTTAGGTGAGTTTTTGTGGTCAGGAATGAATATTGGATTTTAGTAAATGTTTTTTCCACTTCTATTGAAATTAATATATGGATTTTCATTTTTAATTTGTCATTATTATAAATTACACTGATTGATTTTTAAATATCAAACCAACCTTGCATTCCTGGGATAAAGCCTATGTGGCCTTACATATCTTTAATAGACAAAGTATTATTTGGAGTGTCCATGAAGTATATCTTCTTAAGTGCACTTTGGAAGTTTTGTCTTCCAAAATTTTTTCTAATTCCTTTAAATTGTTGAATTTATTGGCATGGTTATAATAATCCATTACTATACTTTTAATATCTGCATAGTCTCTGGTGATATTACCTCTCACATTTCTTATGCTAGTAGTTTGTGTCTTCTCTCTCTTTTTTTTTTTAGTAATTCTTATTTATCTCTAGTGTTCATTTTGGATAGTTTCTGTTGCTATGTCTTTACATTTATTAATCTTTTCTGCATGTCTAAACTGTCATAATCTCACTTAGTTTATTTTTTATCTCAATCTTATCGCTTTTATCTTCAGAAATTCAATTTAGACTGTTTTTCATCAATGTCTACTTAATGGTTTCATTATATGAAATTCATTTTATCATAACCGTTTTAATGTCTTTGACAGCTAATTTTAACATTTGTATCAATTCCAGGTCAATTTCCATGTGCTGATTTTTATCCTCATTATGTATGATATTTTGCTGCTTCTTTGCAGGCCTGGTGATTTTGAATTGATTACCACCTTGTGCATCTTGCTATATTAAGTGCTAAATGTATTTATTTCTATAAATATTCTCAAACTTTATTCTAGAATACCAGTAAGTTACTTATAAATTGTTGGACTCTATTAAGTCTTGCTTTTATAACTTTTTAAAAGCAAGACTGAAGAGCTGTTTAATATAGAGATAATTATTCCCCCTCAAGGAGATCATTATTCCCTATCACTGATGCAAGATCTTTCTGAGCAGCGTACCTGATGTCCATGTGAATTATGGCATTTCTACTGTAGTTGGTCCTCTTCCACTCCTGGTTCCCTGTGAGTGCAGTGAACTGTTCCTTCTAGTCTTTTCTGGTGGTTCTTTCCCTGGCCCTAGATAGTTTCCTCCTACACAGGCACTGAATTGTTCAATACTCCAGAAAAGATCATCTTCAGATTTCCAGAGCTGTCTGTTTTTGCAGCTCTTTGTTGTTCTTTCTGGAAGTCTAATCACCCTGGTCTCCTTGACTGTCAACAATGTCTCTACCACTCAGGGAGTCTGCTGGACTCTGCCTAGATTATTCCTCTCCGTGCCATAATTTTGAGACTTACTAAAGGCAGGAAGTCATAGGGCTTACTGCAGTTGTTCCCCATAGTTCAGGGATCACTAGCCTTAGTTGCCTGATGTCCAGTGCTTTGAAGTTTTTTAAAAATGTATTTTGCCCACTTTTTTGCTTTGTTCAGAGGGAAAGATAAATGTGGTCCAAGTTACTCTATCTTGACTGGAAGCATAAGTCTCTATAAATAGATTTTTAGAAATTATAAACATCTCAATGCAGACAACCAATTCAAAAAGGAGAAAATCCAAATGGCTAATACATATAAAATGATATTTACTATGAGATATAATTTTTTAACTATATGGATGTCAAAGAAAAAAAAATGATGCCTTGCCATTCTAAAGAAATCATCTTAATGTTTGAAGAAACAAGCACATTAATATTCTGTTGATAGTCATATAATATGATCATTATGGAAAGTCTGGCAATGTGCATTAAAATTTAAAAGTACTAGCATGTCATTCAACACAATAATTCCTTTTTAGAGAATCTAATCTCAGGATTTAAAGGAACCATGTAATAGAATTATAATCTTAGAATTGTAGTGGTAAAACAGTGGAAAACTCTAAAACATCCATAAAAAAAAATAATTGAATGTATTAGTGAACTACAGGTATGCTGTGGAAAACTAATTAGCTACTAAAAAGAATGAGTTCTGTCTCATTGTCTTGGAGCAATGGTCATGAGGTATTATTCAGTAAAAGAGTGTGTTAGAGATGTGTCATAAAAAGATAATATTAACTTCTAAAAGAATTTATATTTGACTCACATTACTTCCTATACTGAGCAGGTATTGCTTTCACAATTTTTTTAAAAATATAATAACAATTTAAAAATTCCAGGAAAGTTGCCAGCCAGAGTCCAATATAATTTGCTAAGATATTCACACACATATTGAACAAATATCAGTAAAGAGGGCTGCTTTAATGTGTGCAAAATGAAACTTGGGAGTTAGTATAATATCCTGTTCATCTAGAATTGCAAGAGAAATTACTCAGTAGATGAATAATATAAGAACACTTGCTGATTGGTACAATTTAGCATGTATTCTGAAAACAAGGCAGTGGAAATGACAGGAGCATTTAAAATGCTTTGACATGTCCTGTAACTTTGACCTATATGGCTCATTGCCCAAGGATATTACCATGCAATTTAAGTTGGGATTACTAGTTTTCACTAATGAATTCATAATTTACATTATCTTTGTTTATACATCTCTCCTAAGTGAATTGAATTTAAAAGTTTTGTCTTGAGCATTTCTGTTCTTTTAAACTTTTCTTTGCCTTTTAGTTTTCTTTTTCATTTAAACTGATTTTGAAATATGAAATCCACCTGCCTCCTTTCCCTGAATAGCTATTTTCACTTACATTGCCATTTTATTAATTGTTGCCTTTATGGAGGGACTTGCTTGAGTCTCCTAATTTATTATAAATGTTTTACTTTGCTCTCTTTCCATCTATATTTCTACAAAATCTTCACTTGAGTCAGTATTTTGTTTTATTGGTCTTCCTTAGACCTTCATTTCATACCAGTGATACTAAAATCACTATGTCTAAATGTACTCTGACAGCATTTTTTTTAGGACTGAATCCTTTCCAACTACTCAGTCAAGAATAGCTTCTGACTCAACCATTTGCCTGTAAAAATGTTCTCACCCTAGGCCTTAATCATCCAAGGATAAATAGCCAAAATCATTTTTTACAATTAATAATTTGTTGTAGTCCAAAGATTCTCTACAACTTTAAAAAAAAAAAGCATTCATATATACTTATCACTTCATGATTTATTTTTTTAACTAAAATTCTTCAAAGAAATAAGGTAAGGTAGAAGTAACAGACTTACCTTATTTTTTCTAATAGGTGGTATAGGAGAGTAAGCAATTTTATAATCCCCCTGGGGAGCATAAGAGCTAACATTTATCAGGTGCCCAGTGTGTGCTAGATACCATTTTGAGCAATTTGCATGTTTGTTTAATATATCCAACATCCGTATTATATTGCTTATTACTCTTATTGATCTATTTTAGGATATGTAAATTTAGGCCTCAGAATGACTAGCATTTTACACTAAGTCACGAAGTGTCAATGTCTCTCACCCAGGCAATGGGGCCACATAGTGATATTCGTAATTGCTGCATGAAACAACCCCTCCAGAATCTAATATATATAATTTCAGCTCACAATTTTAAAATTTAATTTCTGAAAATTGGCATTACACAAATTTTATCATGAAATTCAGCAACGTAAATTTTACCTCTATGTAGTATGCTATAATCATGCGTTTCATCTACTTTAAGCTCTTGAGGTCATGTATCTTTTTTAATAAAAATTGATTTTGGTTCCAACTCAAAATACATAAAAATAGAATTTCTCAAACCATTTTTCAAACCATTCGCAGAATCACATAAGAGGAAAAAAAGGGTACTAAAGTGATAAGTGTTAAGAGTACCACGTGTAGAATAGTAGATATTACAGCTTCCCAAAAAGAGAGAGCAGGTCTTCTCTTATTATTGCTTATGTACGCCAACCAATGGTCTTCAAAATGTGAAAAGTGTGATGGTTTGGTGGGTTTTGTTGTTGTTCTTCAGGGTTTTTAAGATTTTACATCATAGTGAACATGGCCATAAATAATTTAAAATGAAGAAATTAAAATAATATCTGTTAGAAGGAGGACACTAAATGAAAGATCATGTTGTAGTCATGTTTCTACAAATAGAGGTTATATAAAAAGTAGTCAATACATCAGAATTGAGACAAAAAATGGTCTTCTGAGCCAGCTGGTTTACAAAAATGATTTTGACATTACGGTTGTATCTAATCACACTGTAGAATTTAGACCTCATCAAGCTCTGCACTGTCGATTTCCAATGTGCCTACAAATGACTATGCTGTCATTTATTGCCCATTTTGCTATAATGTGAGCTCCTCGACCCCATTTTTCTCATTCCCTTAGCCACATTTCTATTGCTTTGCTAACCCTTTTTTGGATTCTTCAGATGTTTTCCTTTTGTATTTCTTTACAAATTTTTACTCAATCACATGTTTTATATAACCCATTCTGCTGTGTATTTGACGTGTCTATTCATCTAATCCTTGCCCTCAGTTTTTATTTCCTTTCTAGTTGTATACAGTCTTGTTCCCATAGATGTGTTCTAAATAGACACACATAAATGTAAATGAACATGTATGAGGATGGTATGTGGTTACCAAGAAGTTCGCCATATAGTTTGAATCATCTTCAAATCTCCAGATGTGGGGCCAAGTTTTATTTAAGTCTATTTAGAAATTCATAAAACAGGTTGTAAAGAGAAGAAAGCTGATTTCTGTAATGCCACATAGACTCTGAACTAGAGCTCAGAATTCCTGTATTGAGGCCTAAGAAGCAGCCTATCTGATTTATCTATGTAATTTGATTACTTAGTCTCAATTCATTAAACAGCTAAAATGCACACATTTTACATGCATGTCAAACACACACATACACCATCAGCACCAACAGTAGCAACAATAATACCAGTTTCACAGCAAGGGCAAAGTTATATTTTTTGATTACCTCTTCTTCTCTCAGAAAGAGTACACTGATTCAGAATAGCACTCATACAGCCTGTCTTAGCTTAGGCTGTCCTAACAGAACACTATAGACTGGGTGGCTAAAACAACGCACAATTCTGAAGGTTGGAGGTCTGAGATAGTTGGATTCTGGTGAGGGATCTCTTCCTAGCTTGCAGATGGCCACCTTCTCACTGTGATTTTACGTGGTGGAGAGAGAGAGAGGGAAAAAGAGAGTATGTTTTGGTGTATCTCCTTATAAGGGAAATAATCCCACCATGAGGGTCCCACCCTCCTAACAACATCCAAACCTGGTTTCCTCCCAAAGGCCCCACCTCCAAATAATATCACATGAGTGGTTAGGGCTTTAACATTTGAATTTGGGAGGGGGATATAATGCAGCCAATAGCATAGTCCCTTATAACGTATGCAGAGTAAAGTGCTTAGAACTCTGATTTAGGTATGTATGAGCTATTGATTTCAGCATTCTTAATTTTGAATAGGTCTCTGACAAAATGTCAAAACAAGAGGAAAATAAAAAAAAAGGAATAAGTTAACTGGTATAAAAATGAGAAATGAAAGGCATTTAAAGTGTTTTCTACCACAAAATCCCTGCTTGTGATTTGCCTCACATTTATCATTTAACCTCTGAGTCCATAAATGGGGTAATAATCCTCCAATGCTTCATCATTCGCCAGGGCACCATAAAGATGAATTTGGCTAGATGCACTTAGGTCTCCTTGAAGATCAGAAATGAATGTGGAGGAGGCTTCAGTATCCACCTATCCCTAAAGAGGAGGAAAAACGTGCTTATTTAGCAATATGATATTTTTAATCTTGAACAGGGTGTTTCAACTTGATGAAATGATCTGTATTTCATAACATCATGCTATTGAAATCATATTCTTATCAATCAAAACAAATTAATTGATCTTTTATTTTTAGAGTAGTTTCACATTCATAGCAACATTGACAGGAAGGTAAAGAGATTTTTTATATACCCATTTTCCCTCAGTCTTCCCTACCATCGAAAACCTGCACCACAGTAGTATAGTTGTTACAATCGATGAAATACATTGACACATCGTTGTCACTCAAAGTTCATAGTTTACATCAGGGCTTACTGTGAATGCTGTACATTCTTTGGGTTTGGGCAAAGGCATGACATGTATCCGCAATTATAGTATCATACAGAATAGTTTCACTACCTGAAATTTTCTGTGCTCCACATACTCATTCCATCCTTCCCCTAACCCCTGTCAATTACTGATGCATTATTGTCTCCATAATTTTGCTTTTTCTAGAATGTCATATATTTGGAATCATATAGTATGTAACCTTTTCAGATGGAATTCTTTCACTTGATAATATGCATTTAAGCTTTTTCCATGTCTTTCCATGGCTTCATACAAACTCATTTATTTTTATTGCTGAATTACATTTCATTTTCTAGATGGCCCACAGTTTATTTATCCATTCACCTACTGAAGGACCTCTTGGTTACTTCCAAGTTTTGGCAATTATTAATCAAGCTGCCTATAAACATTTGTGTGCAGGTTATTGTGTGCATGTGTAAGTTTTCAACGCATTTGGATAGATAACAAGGAGCACAACTGCTGGATCATATGGTAAGGGTATGTTTAGTTCTCCAATAAACTGACAAACTGTGGTTCAAAGTTTCAATATCATTTTGAATCCCCACCAGCAAAAAAAAAAAAAAAAAAAAAAAAAAAAAAAAAATGAGAATTTGCGTTGCTCCACATCCTCACCAGCATTTGGTGGTGTCAGCGTTCTGGATTTTCCAAATTCTAAGAAGTACATGGTGGTATCTCACTCTTTTAATTTGCAATTCCCTAATGACGTATGATTTTGACCATCTTTTCATACACTTACTTGTCTGACCTAATACCACTTTCACCTTTGCTCACTAAATTCTATACATCTGTACATCTTTGATGAAGGATATGTTTAGATCTGCTCATTTTTAAGTTGTTTCCTTCTTGTTGATTTGTAATGAATTTTTTGTATATTTGGGATGACAGTCCTTGATCAGATGTCTTTTGTAAATATATTTTTTCCAAGTCTGTGGCTTGTCTTCTCATTCTCTTGAAATCCAGATACATTTAAAATTTATCCTGCATCATTTTCACTTTTTTTTTTTAACTAAGTCAGTGTTTGCATTGATAGCAATGGTGAACATAAAAGTCCCTTTGTAATACTGAGGAATAACTTGACAATTTTCTAATATTGACAT
>NW_016804602.1:351581-367591 GCF_001698545.2 Rhinopithecus bieti
TATATATATATATATTTAAATATACCACAGTTACATTCTAAATATGGATAAAATAAAGGTGGAGATCTCTGGAAAGCTTGGGTGGAGTCCCAAAACTCCAGTTGTGTTGCAAATAATTTAAAGTAATAGCAAGGGTAATTTTTTGAGAGTAGAATTCTCTGTCTTTATATGTACAACTTTGCCTGTGTAAAATTCAATAACTTAAAACGATACAGGTCTGTAGACCAACAACATTTTACAAATATATTTTAGCTTTTCAGAGCAAGGCCATATGAAAATCTCTCAAACTGAATTCTAAACCTCAGATGGCTGATTTGCAGGCATCTGGAGAATTAAGTTTAGAATTAAGTGCTTCAGAAACCTATGTAAATCAAATCTCTTGGAAAATGTTTTTGACCATTACAAAATAACAATTGGAGTATGTATATTTAATCTATAAATTATCTGTATGGTGAGAAAGGGAAGAGATCACAGATCTGCTCTGTACTTACTGATGCTTTGGAAGCAATATCCACGACAGTGCAAAAGACAGCCAATTAATGGCTTTTGTGGTTTGCTAAATGCCTAAGTAAAATTGAAGTGTTTAATAACCACAAAAGCCCTTTGCTGCCGTTAAAGTCCTAAGACTTCAATCTCCATTCAGAGTCTATATCAACATTGAAGCTGAGCTGACAAACCAAAGCATAAAACTCTTTTTATAACATTCTCTTTCTCCTTGAGAGGGTTTGTTTATAATATTTTTAAATCTGGTTTTTAAAAATATTCTTTTCTGTTTCCCTCATTGACTTGGTAGCAAAGTAATGCATAAAATGAGATGGTGTGGAAAGCAAATTGTTATTTGAGTAGGAGTTTTATGAATAAATTATTATATAAATAGACCATCAGCCACATTTCCAAGTGTACATAGGACCCTAATCATTTGATTTTGATTCTACTGTAGGACAATAAAAATTCAGTAGCCTGCCTTCCTCTTGCTATCACAGAAAGCTCCTTCATGAGAAGATCTTATGGAGACACCTTGAGAAATGCTTAGTTGAGTCATTATGACCACCTTCCTATTTTCCGCATACAGAAATGAGAGCAGATATGACTTGTTCACAGGGACAAAACTAGTTAGTAGCAAAACTTGAATTCTGCGCTCATTCCAACTTCCATTGCCTTTTGTCTGGATTGTTATAAGAGTCTTCTGTAGTAATTTGGTTTCTGTAGAACTGTTCCACACATCCCTACAACTCCAGTTCCTTATCCACATTCCTAAGAATGATCCTTCCAAAGGCCATCGTGGTGATATGCCTTCTTGTGAGGATTCATTACCTTAAGAAGACAAGACTCTAATATTCCAGCCTGGCTTCCATCTATATACCCTTCTACTGTCCACTCCTGACATAATGCTTAGGAAAACTGGGTTATTATTTTGGATTGGATTATTATTATTGTGACTATTGTCACAACTATCTTCTAACTCTATTACTTTTCTGTCATGGCTTCGTGACTTCCCACATGGACATCTACCTGGATTGCTCTTTTTCATCTCTTAATTGACAAGTTCACAACTCTATTTTTGATCACTGGATGTCTTCATGTAAAAGTATTTATTTCCTTTTTATGATTAACAGACTATGTATTTTGTCTTTTTTTTTTTTTTTTCTAAGCAAGATTATTAATGATTTTCCCATTTACTCAGAAGACAGGCTATCTACAGAAGAGAGAAATCACATCACACTGAAAGATTCCCAATTTAAAAAGTCTCTTTGTTTAGAAATGCTATTTGCTTCCCTATTTAAAATTTGAGAGAGAGAATAGGGAAGCCCACATTCAGTAACTTTTCCATCTCAGTGATGGCACTACAATTGAATCAGTTACACAAACCAAAAATGTAGAAGACAGCTTTAAGTTCATTTTTTTTTCACTATTTCCCATGTCTAATCCATCAGCAATAATCTAATTGCCCTTTCTCTCCACCACTTATAATGGTACTGGTAAAGATGACTGCAGTACCTAATGCACATACTGCTTACAATGGTGTCTTAACCCCTCTCTCGTTTCCAGTCTAGTCCTACTTTAATCCATTTACCTCATGGCAGCCAGAATACTCTCTTTCAGATAAAAACTGGTTATTTCACTATCCATCTTAAATATTCCTTAGGCCTTCTGTTATACCTACAATAAAGCCAAGAAGCACCACCGTGATACAGAACCTACCTATTGTCTGACCTAATATCATTTACAACCTTGCTCACTAAACCTTTGATATATATGCACTGGCATTCTCCCTGTTCCTTAAAGATGCTCAGCTCCTTCCTGACCTTCACATTCCATTTACCTGGAAGACTAGTGAACCACATCCTCACATGACAGACTCCTTTGCATTTGGGTCTCAGTTCATATATTCTCTCTTCGAGTAGGGCACTGCTGACTTCCCGTCTAAACCAGCTTCCCCAGTCCCTCAATCCTGTTGCTCTGTTTCTTTTTTTCACAGTATTACTCTCTGAACTAAGATTATTTATTCCTTTGTGTTTTTTTAGTCTTTCCCCACATTAGAACGTAAGCTCAATGAGGGCTTTTTTACTATATTCTTACCACCTAGAACATATATATATATATAAATAAACCCGAATATTTGTTTTATTTACTATATATAATATTCATATATTTAATAATAATAAATATATTTATTCACTGAGGAAAGCAATAAAGAAATCCCAAATTCTCCCTTCCTGCCCTTTGGAATGCATGCCTGGTGATGTTGCACAAGTTCAACAGAAACCCAGTTTTCTCCTTTCAGTGCTGAGCAGTATGAGCTTGTTCCAGTACTCCGCATCTTAGAACTATATAAAAATCCCACCTCAGGCAAAGGACAGGAGCATCGTGGGTAGTATCCAGATATTCCTTGAAACTGAATTTCTTTTAGCTGATCTCCACTTCTTGAGATCCCATCATTTCTCTAATTGGATGAAAAAGAATCAAAGTGTAACATTAATCATAGAGCTCAAAAATGGCCTTATACAACTAAATGGTTACCTTCTCACAATCAGAGTTTGAAGAATGAATTTTAAAAATGAATAAGGAAAGAGGTTGGGGAAAAATGATGACTTGCATTCTGACTCTTGATACCATGGTCTTCTCCCATGTCCGTGATGAAGGCACTTGATAGACACAAGCAGCTTAGCAGTGTGGCTTAATGATCTTAAAATACCTCATATTGAGAGTGATTCCAAGAGAGCAGGCATTGTGGTTGCTCTTTGAAATGTGGGGTTGGAGAGGGAAGAGATCCAAGAACTGAAAGGAGCCTTAGAAAACAACAATCATTCCCATGATTGCTAAGAATATCTCATGACTTCTTTGCAGTAAATCCTTTCTGTAACATACAGAATAGGATTGATTCTGACCACTTGCTGTGCATGTATATTTTGCAGAGGACAGAAAATGGGCTGTGTGATTCAGCTAACTATAGTGCTCTTGCAGAGACCTACACAGACGGGCTGTGGAATTAGCAGAGCTTGGGGGAAGCCTGAGAGCAGAGAGATGACATGTCACCCTTCAGAGGAGAACCTAGTTGTACCAGTTGCTCTGTCATGGGCCCACTAGAGCAAAGAACCCAGGTCTTCCCTATTTAGATTTGCTCCTGCTAGAAAGGCTTGGACAAAAGACCCATTCGGAATTATGGGTGAATTCACCTCAAAGACAGGCAAATACAGTTTGCGACCGTTGAAAGGACTCAGGTAATTAAGGAAAGAAGCCTGGCTGAACAATTCAAGAGATGTTTCCAATTGAGGCAGAACCAATGGAAGCAAGGAAAGCAATAAATGACATATACCTGCATCTTCTCAGTATAAATCTGTGTTCTTTACATTTTGTAATTCTAATTTATGTTGTTTTTGGGGAACTTTGACATCAAATTTTGACACATCTTTTTGATGTATTTTTTTTCCAAATACTTTTTCACTGTATTGTACTGTATTACATTTTACAAGTTCATTTCTTCAGTTACTGACAATGGAAATAAATTTTTTCATCATTTTCCCCTTTATAAGTATTCTCAGTTAGAATGCTTCACTTAACATTCTTAACCCTTGCCTGCTCTCTCTCACTCTTGCTTGGCTTTGCTTATTTTCTGTGTTAGATTCACTTTTCCCATCTGGCAATTGTTGTTGCTTTATGCTGGTTAGAAAACGTGGCACAATAATTGTTTTTAAGGACTATCTTATTCTAATATGATTAAATATTCAGAAAGAATAGTAGGAATAGTATTCAGGGTGTTTGTTTGTTTTTCAAGATTGAATTAGAGGGGAGCTAGAAACTGCAAGCCAAATAAAAGGATAACTTTTTGTAAAGAGGCAGGCATGGCAATATTGTATACTCTTTACAAAGAGCTTCAAGAAAGTTACTGTGACAGAATAGCTTGACAAAACTACAGCTAGAAGGAATCATCACAGCATTTTCATTTGGGGAAATATATAGGAGAACTTCTAAGAGGGATTTTATCGTGAGGAAATATAGCAAATGTCTTTCTTTCTAAACCAAAATGTAGAATTCAACATCTTAAAATAAAACAAAAGCAGCAGCCACTAAATAATTGGCATAATATTGTAAATAAATATTTTAAACCAACAAAAAGGATCAAAGTTGAATTGAGCATGCGCTGATTCAGAGAGTATTAAAGAAGGCTTCGATCCGTGCCTACTGTTTTATTGAAATGTTTCTTTAATTGTTGTTTACCATTACATTACATAAACAAGTGTAGGGAGCTAGTCATCTACATGCGCTTTAACTCCCCTGGATCAGACCTTTCCTCCACTCTCTCCCCAGAACCTACATTAGTGCCTGCTACTTACCTGCTCCTCAGAAATGCATTGACTACATAAAAGGATGATTTATTTAGCAAAACTCCTTCAGGAACTTAAAAACATCTAACAGGTTAAATGCATCCCTGTCTTGAATATATAAATTTTCCATGTCCAAAGGAAGGCCTGGAATTCCTAGGTTATTGGTAAAATATCACCCACAGGACCTATATCCTATCAACCTTTTTTATGCATAGCATGTGTACACTTTAGTTTCTTGGTTAAGATTTGGTCCCATAAGATCATACTGAGAACCATCAATTCTGTCTTAACCAAGAGTTCATTTTATATACTTTTAAATAAAGGTGGATAACTTGCTGAAGTATTAAATCAATGCCTATTTTGACTTTAAATGAAATAAAGCTCCTATATCATGTGTACAATAATTTGCCAAAAAAATTTATTGAAAAAAGTAGCCGTTTTGACTTTACCTAGAGAAATGAAACTTGTTACTTTTATAATTACAAGTCAAATCTGTCACTTAATATTATCTAAACATTTGTCTGCTATCCTGAATTTACCCTGAACAGTGATTCATTTTCTAGGGTAGGATGGATAAAAGCATAACGCCAAATACATAAGTTTTTTGTTGCTCATTCACAAGGTCTGGGGTCTTAAAACCTTGTGTGGTCAAAGTTTAATAAAGTCAAATAAAGTAAGATAGAAAATAAGCCTTTCCAATCTTCCTGCAAAATGTCTAAATAGTATCTGTATTGATATTATCTTATGCTTTGATTATTTTTGAGTAATGGGCAATATGACTTTAGTAATGGGAAAATAAGATAAAACATTGTTTAGGTACAGAAATTTACAATCACTCACTGTTTAAGATACAAAGCCCACAATATTTTGACCTTGTGATATCCAATCTTCTTTGATGAATACGTTTTATAAAGTCTTTATATAAAACTTATGCAGAGTCATACACAAGCAGATGCTTAATAAATCTTAATTGACTGCTCTCTGACTACATTTTGATAATGAGGTTTTTCTGGTTCTGAGTCGGGGCTGATTAAAACTCATGCTGTGGTTGCTAAGAGATGTTATCTAATAGCATGTTCTATTTTGCTAAATAATATCCACCACAGCACTAGCTTGCTACCCATTCCAACTTAATTGGAATAGCTTACTGTTTTCTGAAAGAGCTTGCTACCCATTCCAACTTAGTTGCAGGTCTGATATTGGGCAGAACCCAATACTTTCCACGCCTTCTTTACTACTGCGGTAAAAGTGCCCTAATCTGTTTGTAGGAGCTGAGAAAATTCCAGTTCTCTTTGTCATGGCCCAGAAAGGCTAAAGACTACATATCATTTCCATACATATCATTTCTGATGATTTCTGAAAGTCTTGGCATTACCAGAGTTGAGTGTACATTCACATGTTACCAGTGGCTATAATCAGAGTTTTAAATGTGCAGCACCAGTGTCCATTGTATCCTCAGAAGAAGGAATTTGGCAGGGAAATGGTCCCTCACTGCACCACCAGGTAGCCTGTCTACACCTGTCATTACCTGGCATCCATATGCAAGTGAAATAATCTTCCCAATTTGTATTTGGGCAAAATGCCATTGTAACAGATGGACATGAGTGTATGTAACTGGGAAATTATGCATATATATTACATATGCAGACTATGAGCATAGGTCCTTTCTAGGAACATCCAAACATCTGTCTGGTCTGAGCTTTTGTGTATACTGTTTACACCATATGGCGTCACGGTGGGAGGGCCTTGTCAGAGAGGCAAAAAGGAGCACTCATGAATTTCATGGAAATTATTTGATGGGGGAATTGGCCTTACCTTGGACAAAAGGAATATGGAAAATTATTGTGAATATCTTTGCTATTATTTCAAATAACAAAGTTTTAAAATTTATTTTGATAGCAAAACAGATTATTTGGACACTATAGGAAAGTAAATTTAAAATTCGGATCAATTATAAAAAATATCTATGAGGCCAGGCACAGTGGCTCATGCCTATAATCCCAGCATTTAGGGAGGCTGAGGCGGGCGGATCACTTGAGCTCAGGAGTTCGAGACCAGCCTGACCAACATGGCAAAACCCTGTCTGTACCAAAATTACAAAAAAAAATTAGCTGGACATGATGTCCTCCACCTGTGGCCCCAGCTACTCAGGAGACCAGGGTGGGAGAATCTCTTGAGCCTGGGAGGTGGAGTTTGTAGTGAACTGAGATCATGCTACTGTATTCCAGCCTGGGCAACAGAGAGAGACCCCATCTCAAATACATACATATATATATATGTGTGTGTGTGTATATATATATATGTATATATGTATGTATATGTATATGTATGATATGCATGTGCTATTTAAGCCCCAGTAGATATTTTAAAGGTTTACTCAAACTTTAGTCTTTTCTGTCTGAAATCAAAGCCATAGATTAAACTAATCATCATTTTTAAAGCTACTTTATAATTCATCTTGCAAGAGGAATCTTTTTAGAGTGTATATATTTCATTTACTGCAGGTATATGCCAAAACAGTAAAGCATTCTTTACTATTTGAAGTGTGGAATCCCAGTAATTTGTAGTTCTATCTAACATACCATTAAGGTTTATCCCTAGATATAACTTACATTTTTTTGACAAGTGGAGCATTATCTTCATAATATGGGTAGGCCTAGGGATTATTTAAGTTTTGTAATATTCTAGTTTTCCAGAAAAATGAAATACATATGTTAATTTTTCTTTTATTATGTATTGATTTTTAATGACTGGAAATTAATTTTCCTCTTTGTTCATTCTGAATTGCCATAACTTTACCTTCCTTTGTCTCTTTTGTCTTTATTCACATACTTAGGTAAATATTTGTCTATCTCTAACTCTTTATCTCTCCAGGTGTTTTAATACTAAAGTAATAAAACAATACTAAAATAATATTATGTAACTATAAATTACCTCATTACCATTTGTGAACTCATATTTTTACTTTTTAGTGATTATCTATGTTAGCAAGTTGAGCATAAAATTTATAAATGCTATAAAACTATAACCACTCATTCATATGTATCGTATGACTTCCAAATCTTGGAACTCAATACTACTCAAGTGAATTAATATGTAGTATATTTCTGATGTTGCTTCCAAGGTAAACTTGGAATAATTTGTTTACTCATATCTTGAAAGTTTTATATAACAGAAGCATCAGCAACACATGCAACAAATAAACATCAACAGGATATTCTAGTTTCAGCTAGACTCATGTACTAATGAATGAAGATTAATTCAAAGT
This sequence comes from Rhinopithecus bieti, assembly GCF_001698545.2. Classification (NCBI taxonomy): domain Eukaryota; kingdom Metazoa; phylum Chordata; class Mammalia; order Primates; family Cercopithecidae; genus Rhinopithecus; species Rhinopithecus bieti. Next base: position 359,676 of record NW_016804602.1, read on the forward strand.
TAGACCTGATGCTTAAGAAAGGACTGGAAAAAAGCACTATAATATAAAACTTTCAGGGTTTAGAAAATTATATATGTTATAAAAATAATGCACAAGAACTCATTTTGGACAGAGGTACCAAGAACATACATTAGGGAAAAGGCAGTCTCCTTAATAAATGTTGCTGGGAAAACTGGATAACCGTATTTGGAAGATTGAATCTGGACTCCCATCTCTAACCGTATACAAAAATAAAATCAAAATAGATAGAAGACTTAAATATAAGACCTCAAACTATGAAACTACTAAAAGAAAACATTGAGGAAACTGTCTATGACATTGGTTTGGGGAAAGATTTCATGAGTAATACTTCAAAAAACACAGGCAACTAAAACAAAAATGGATAAATGAGATCACAGTAAGCTAAAAGGCTTCTGCACAACAAATGAAACAAACAATCAACAAAGTGAAGAGACAATACACAGAATGGAAGAAATATTTGCAAATTACACATCTGACGAGGGATTAATTACCAGAATATATAAGGAGCTCAAACAGCTCAATAGGAAAAAACAAATAATCTGAATTTAAAATGGTCAAAAGATCTGAATAGACATTTCTCAAAAGAAGACATACAAATTCCAACAGATATGTGAAAAAAATGCTCAACATTATTAATCATCAGAGAAATGCAAATCAAAACTACAATGAGATATCAACTCACCCCAGTCAAAATGGCTTTTCTCCAAAAGACAAGCAATAGCAAATGCTGGCAAGGAATTGGAGAAAGGGGAACCCTGATACACTGTTTGGTAGGAATGTAAATTTGTACAAACACTATAGAGAACAGTATGGAGGTTCCTCAAAACACTAAAAATAGAACTACCATATGACCTAGCAGTTCCACTGTTATGTATATATATCCAAAAGAAAAACAAAAGCAAACCGGTATATCAAAGAGATTTCTGTAGGCCCATGTTTATCGCAGCACTCTTCTCAATAGCTAATGTTTGGAATCAGCCTAAGCATCCATCAATGGATGAATGAAAAAAGAAAACATGGTTGGTATACAGGATGGAATATTATTCTGGCATAAAAAGAATAAAATCCTGTCATTTGCAACAACGTAGATGGAACAAGTCATCAGGTTAAGCAAAATAAGCCTGGCACAGAAACACAAATTTTACATGTCCTCACTCATATGTGAGAACTAACAATTAAAACAATTGAACTCACTGAGATAGAGTAGAACGATGGTTACCAGAGACCAGGAAGAATAGTGGGAAGGAGAGGGGAAAGTTGGGATGGTTAATGGGTGCAAAAATATAGTTAGATAGAAAGAATAAGATCTAGTATTGGGGTAGCACAACGAAGTGAATATAGTCAACAATAATTTATTGTATAATTTAAAATCACTAAAAGAGTGGAATTTGAATGTTCCCAATACAAAGAAATGACAAGTACTTGAGGTGATAGATACCCCAATTATCCTGATGTGATTTTTACAAATCATATACCTATATCAAAACATCACATTTACTCCATAAATAATATTTATATATATATATACTATATATATAATATATATATATATATATACATATGATGATACCCATAATATTGAAAATAAAAATTTTAATAGCTGAAAAAGTAAGGCACAGAAATGTTCAGTCTAGACAATATTTAAGAGTTCAACTATCCCTAGATTTGGACATTTTAAAAAATGTTTTTTGGCCAAGCGCGGTGTCTCACACCTGTATTCCCAGCACTTTGGGAGGCCGAGGCTGGTGGATCATTAGGTCAGGAGTTCAAGACCAGCCTGACCAAGATGGTGGAACCCCATCTCTACTAAAAATACAAAAATTAGCCGGGCATGGTGGTAGGTGCCTGTAATCCCAGCTACTCAGGAGGCTGAAGCAGGATAATCGCTTGAACCCGGGCGGCAGAGGTTGCAGTGAGCCGAGATCACACCACTGCACTCCAGCCTGGGCGATACAGTGAGACTCCATCTCAAAAAATAAATAAATAAAAGTTTTCTTCCATATTTTTTTTTTTGAAACATTTAAGTGCCTCATTGCTATAAATAATGTGGTACATATGTTTTGATTGTCTAATCAGGAAAATCAGAATTTATTAAAAATCTGGGTGAGTTAGCATTTAATGATATAAATATTGCAACTGATAAATCAACTATTTTCTGTGATATAAATTTGCATTAAAATTATGATTAGAAAATTTCTGTCTCTAAACATAATTTTACCGTTTTCTTACACAGTCTTCATCCTTCAGTTATCACAAGTATGTGTAGTTGACACTCAAATGTACTCCCTTAACCCAGATCTGAATTTCTAAGATAAGCCTGAAGGTCTCTCTGACATTTTAAACAGAAGGTTATTCGAACCAAATACAAATTCTCCACCTTCAAATTTTTTTTCATTTCCCTTTTTCTCTGGCTAACGTCTCATTATGCTTCTAGCCATTTCTGCACCTGGAAACTTCATTTGTTTCTACCTTTCCCATTCATACCATGTATTTTCTTCTACTAGAGCACTCTTAAACGACCTGTGGTTGCCCATATTATCTCTCTCATACTCTACCACACACATGAACGCACTAATCTTTTCATTATTGCCACAATTTGTGTCAACCAATTTGTTCCAATCTCTGGCTCAAGATATGGTTTGTGTTTGCCCATCTTCATGAGTCTTTGTTATTTTCTTATTAAGTAAAGTATTGAAAAAATTGGACAACATACAATTTATTTTCTTAAAAATACTCATTACTACCCTCTTTGGTCATCAGTAATCAGTTTCATGTTTAACCATTCTCTAGCCACTTTAAAGTAAAAGAGAAATAAGCAGTTCAATTTAATCATACATAGTATAAAGTATGTTGAATGGGATAGGCTTGACTATCATTATCATAAATGGATTTACCAAAGCTCTCAGCCTTGTGATCTTAGGAACCTGATTTTATCAGCAGTCCGTATATTAGTTTGGGTCCTCCAAGAAGCAGATGTAATAATGGGATTAAACATGTAAGAGTTATATTAGGAAAATTTTCTTGTGACCAAAAAAGAGGGAACCAAGGAAGGCTGAAGAGCCCTACAATGTCTGACCTCGAGGAAAGAGGGGTGGAATCCTTATGGATTGCCCTGGTGCAATGAAGTTATAAGGTAAGTTCAGCAGTGCTATTAAGGAATCCTGGGAGGCATAGTTAGAGCAATCCTGTGGGGCCAGGAATGGATCTGTGTTAGCATTTAACTACATTTGGTCATCAGCTGGGAGAAGCTTTTGGGTAGCATAGCCTTGGAAGCAATAGGATTTTAGAGCACAGCAACTGGAGTCTTTGGTCAATTACATCTGTAGTTGCTGGTCTGTATTCTCTTGGCCACCACAACTCTGACAGGTGGTTTATTTCTCAAAGCATAGCCCTCTAGCTAAGCTCATAAGAAATTCAATTACATTATATTAGTTGCTTTACTTACACTAAGAATTAACCTGCAGTGTCAAATATTCATATTAATAATAATAATAATAAATCCCCTCCATGTTAGATTTCTGTCTAGGAGCTGAACTCCAATGCAGTTGAATTGGTGAGCATGGACTCTGAGCAAAGATTTAAATGGGCAATTCAAACTGTAGTGACACCAGGATATGACATTTGGATATATTCGCCTCCAACTAAGGCTACAGCTGCTCCAAGAAACATTCAGATCACACATGGACCCGAGAACTCCCCCTCTAGGCAGGGCTGGAGAGAGGCTGCTGAAGTACGCGCCTGAAGTATATCTCTCATGTACCGTGCTGACTGGTCCCCTCTGTATTTGTTAGCTTTTGCACAAAACAAACCACCACGATACTTACTGGCATAAAGCAGCGATTTATTATTGATTTCTCCAGATTCTGGGGTTGGCCAGGTGATTTTTCTGACTGCACCAGCTTGACTGGAACAGGATGGCTTAGGATATCTGGAGATTCAATCCTCACTGTCATGTTTGGATACTCAGACAGGATGGCAGGGAGAGCAGGGATGACTGGAGCCTTTCTCCGTGTTACCTCTCATCCTCCAGAAAGCTAGTCTAGGCTTCTTCACCAGGTGGCATAGGGGTTTCCAGTAAGAAGAAAAGGAAAGCTCCAATACACAAGCACTTTTCTAATCTCTGCTTTTGTCATGATGTTTTAGCTAAGGCAAATCACATGGCAAATCCCAGAGTCAGTGTGGTGGAAACTATCTAAGGATATGGGTGCAGGAAATCCTGAACAAATTGGCTTAGTCTGTGACACCATCTGATTAGTATGTTGCTCTTCCTCTCTCTCTTCCCCAGCCTCCTTAACTTCATCCTTTTCCTCCTGTTCCTCATTCTTCTTCTTCATATTCTTTATTATTATAAAATGAATAAGAGCACATCTACATTCTTATATTTTCTGATTCTGGCATAAAAAATATTTATGCTCTAAGGTACACTTCTATCTATGTTGAATTCAATTGCAATTTGTTAAAATGTTTATTCTAACCCTCAGTCTTTCCAACAGTGACAATCCATATCTTTCTACAATTCATAAGCACCCCAAGTATCTATGTGTTTTCCTCAGAGAAGAAGCTACAAATATCCCCTTTGAGACTGGTAAACATTATGTTGGGAAATTATGGGATTAATGTTTCATTTTGATAGTACCTGGTCAGTTCACTATATTTCCTGATTCTAATAAAATAATAGACATGTTTCTTCTTAAGTTTAGTTGTTTGAATGAGAAAATTAGGAGGTAGAAACTGAATAATATACAGCTTGTTAGAAACTATAATTTTCTACTCTATGGCTCTTCTGTCAGCTAACTGTGTTGAGGGTATTATCACTATAATCAGGTGCTGAAGAATATAAACATGAAAGCAACATGCTAAAAATTAAGTGAAATGCTTTGGGGTTTTTTGCTTGTAATCTAGGTGGTTTCTAGAGCATGAGGTAAAGCTGTGCCAAAGAAATCCTTGGAGGCTGAATGCTTCCCTGCCATTTTCTAGACAGAGGTGTGTGAGTGACCCTATGCAGTTTTCATGAGTACCACACATATGCAGAGCTACACTGACATCGTTTGGTGCAGATGATAATCTTAATTTTTATTCTCACAGATAGGCCTCAGACATCATTGCTGTTAGCCAAACCTCTACGAATATAGTGTTAACTCCTGGACCTCTCTCCTAGAAGAGCCACTAGATTGATTTCACTTAAACTATGTTTCCAGAAAAATAATTGATCAGATTGGCCATTTGGCACAAATAACCAGTTACTCAATTTTGTACTATTCAACCAGGGGTGTGTGAGCGTGTGTGTGTGTGTGTGTGTGTATGTGTGTGTTGATTAGTAAAAAGAGAAACAGGTGACACTGGCACTTGTTTTTTGAAGGTAGCATTTACCTTTAATGATTCAGCTCCACTCTTGTGTCCTCTTGAATTGGCTGGTATATTTCCGCCCTGATAAAGGAAAAAGTCCCTTTGACTTTGACTGAATCTCTGGTTGTTATTGTGAAATTTGCCTTTTTCTCTGGCTCACACTTTCCCTTAGGCCAATACTGGAACTCGTACAAAATTTGTAGTGTTTAAATATTTCACACTGCGGTCAGATGCAGTGGCTCATGCCTGTAATCCTAGCACTTTGGGAGGCCGAGGTGGGTGGGTGACTTGAAGCCAGGAGTTCAAGACCAGCCTGGTCAACATGGTGAAACCCTGTCTTTACGAAAAATACAAAAATTAGCGAGGCATGGTGGTGTGCACCTGTAATTCCAGCTACTCCGGAGGCTGAGACAGGAGAATTGCTTTAACCCAGGTGGCGGAGACTGCAGTGAGCCGAGATCATGCCACTGTACTCTAGCGTGGGTGACAGAGACTGTGTCTCAAAAAAGTAAAATAAATAAAAAATGAAAATAAATAAATAAATAAATATTTCACATCAAGCTATTTAGTTGGATTCTGCAGCTGCTTGTTGTCTGAAGTAGAGACATACTATCCTACTTTATGGTTGTAATACATGCTCAGTATCTACTCTGGACCCTTGGGATTGCTGTTTTTTGTTTATGCATCAGAAGCTATTTGAATATCACATAGTCATTCATATTCTATACACATTCATTCAAATGAAGTTATTTTTTAGTAATTGTCATGTTAACAATCATAACTTTAGTGCATTCCAAGTTTTTGTTTTATGTTGCTGTCTTCCCTTTTCCAGCTGACACATCTCAGCAAATCTAATGTGATGTCCTGCTGAGTATTTTCTTAATAAAATAAACAATTCCAATTTGTCTATATAAAAATAGGAATTTAAAGTATATACACTTTTAATATCATTTTATATTTTGCATATAAGGTTCCGGGAAACAAATGAAAAAAATTATTTCCTATTGTGTTTTGTTTTGTTTCTTTTTTTTTTTTTTTCCAACTCTGAGAACGGCATGTCCCATTTTTAACTCCTCGCATCATGTTTTTTTTCCAGGACTACAATGATGAAATTCGTCAGGAACAACTACGTGAATTATCTTACTTAAATGGCTCAGAGGACTCTGGTCGTGGCCGAGGTATTAGAGGCAGAGGGATCAGAATAGCTCCCACAGCTCCTTCAAGGTACATTCATTCTTACTTTAAATAAATTAAGGATGATGGCAGGCCTTTTCTGTCCTGCTTTATGTCATGATTATCACTAGCAGTAAACAGCAACATCAGCCACAATCACTACCACCACAGCAAAAACAATAACGATGAAAGCTCATCAGGTACAGAAGAGCTTTACACATATTAACTCACCAAATCCTCCATACTAGGAGATAACTAGCATCTATAGGTGAGAAATTGAAGTAGAGAAAGGTGTATGAAATTAACCTAGGGTCACGTAGACAGTCTGACTCCAGAATTCAGTTTATACTCTTAACAACTACCCCGAGAAAATAAGGCAGCAAATCGGAGATTTTCTACTTTCCTGTTCTATCCTCAGGATAAAAACACACAGATGATACAACTATTCACCTCTTCAAACCAAGAAACCCTTGTATGAAGAGAAAACTATAAACTTTTTCTGTGTTTTAAATAGTCTTTCAATTGATATAGTCTTGCTAGATAAGGAAGTAGATAGATAGAAATGCAGAGAGAGATACAGATAACATACATGCCATCAGCCCAGAAGGCCAGAACATTTCTTGCATGGCTGATGGTAAGGATATTCAAAGTTCAGAGGGTATTTATAGCTCCTCTTGGTGATCAGAGAGGATTTTATTTGATTTTGCTTATTTGCAGAGAAATTGGTATCTTTTTGTATTAGAATTTGTTTTGCAGGATTCTGAATTGTTCAAGATTTTAATAGAAGGCATTGGTTTGAAAAGAGTTAAACATATAGCCTTCACAGAACAACTATGTGATTTAATCATTCTCTTCACCTTGTTATAATTGGCCCTTAAATCTCTAAAGGACAGAGATCTAAAATATTATTTAATATATTACATAAAAATTATCTTAAGATATGCTAAGATATTTTTCAGATTCAGTTTATTTACTTAAATTATACCTCAAATACTTTCAACCACCACTATCAACATAGCCACTGTTTGTAACACTTAAATCAAAAATATCTCAAAATGTTTCTCACTGGTCAGAAACAAAAGTAAAGAAGGATAAATTACCAAATAAAATATCAAGGAATACTATTTACTAGAGGTAAAATGCGGTAATTCTAGAAATTCTGTTTCACTAAAAGCAAAACTTCTGAATGTGTTCTAGAGCTTATTTATATTTTAACTTTAAAAAATCAAAAATAAGCTGTCTAATGCCATTCAGGATCATTTGTTTATGCTAAGAATTAATGTGACATAATACAATACTGTACTTTTTTATGGGATGAGTGTTTTATAAAACCGTGTACATTTCTAAACTCATCTTGATGAGGTAAAAAGATACTT
>NW_016804602.1:369832-388770 GCF_001698545.2 Rhinopithecus bieti
TACCCTAGAACTTAAAATATAATAATAATAAAAAAAAAAAAGAAACTAAGTATATATTTAGGATGCCTGAGGAGGGCACACACTTTTCTATTTCATATGCCTTAAAATGGGGGGGCATTAAAATAATGAATTTATCTGCATTTGATAGTATGAAATCATCATAGTAATAGATTTTGTTTTGTTATTGATATCCCTTAGTAGAATTTTGCATCTGGCATTTTTGAGTGGACCATATAAGATTTTAATTCCAGAGAAGCCTTATTCTAAGATTTTAATCCATTTAAATAATTGAATATAGGATAGTGCATTATGGTCTGGATTTTAATATATCTTCTTAGAAGAAAAATTTGATTGAAAGATTTTACTGTTTAATCTCATATAACATACAGATCTGATACTATATACATAAAAATAAAATAAAATTAACATTAAAAATTAAATTTCACTTCCAGTGCTGTACTGATATCATTAGTGGTGCTAGCATTAATGAGAGGAAATGAAATTGTCTTCTATTTCAAACAGTATGATAAACTGTATCTACAATATAAAATGAGTAAGAAAATAGCCTTGCAAAATAGAAAATCATATTAATAAGAGAACTTTGCATGAGTTAATGGTTGCTAATTTGAATTAAGTCATGAAATTTTTACTTTATGAAGTTATTTAATTACACTTATATTAAAAAAGATGATGTCTAGAATATTTTTAAAATATAATTTGTTGAAAATATATTTAATTAAAACAATTTACATTTCAATAATCCTATCTATAACTTTAATTTTCCAATAATAATGTGCAACAGAGAATAAAGCATTACATCTATATATTGTAATAATAATTTATTTTGCATAATTGATGAATGAAAATATATGACATCTCTAACACATATCACCACATGTTGCAGTGAGTACAGTCACTGGAAAATGAAACATTAGGGATAAATTTTGAAGGCTTTTGTTTACCACATTGAGAACTAATACATAGAACTAATAGAGTTTTTTTAAAGAGGAGAGTAATCATATTTATTTATATGAAAGACTACTCAGTTATCACTGTAGATGATGCAGAAGAATTACAGTGATTGAGAGAGAGAGACAGAGACAGAGAAACCATCTTATAGCAAGGGAGCCAATGAGAAAATGAGTCCATCATCCAAGGCAGATAAAAATGAGCAGCATTTGTAATAGACAGGGATAGGGCCGGATTAGAGATTAACATTTATATGAATTAATGCCAATTAGATGTTGGATAAGAAGGGTTCCCCAAGAGAAAGATAAATTTTTGGTGTCTAGATTGATGAGAAATTGATGATATCATTAAGAGTAGGTGAAGGATCAAATTAAATGAAGAATATAATTATTCCTGTAAATAATCTGAGCTCTGTGGATGGCTGGTGTGACCTTGGGCAGGTAACTTGTACCCTCCATGCCTTAATATCTCAACTTGTGTTTAAAATAGTTTAGAACTGCCCACATGACAAGCTTGTCAAGATGCTTAAATTAGAGTATTCTTTTAAGGCAGTGGTTCCCAAATTGGCCTGTATTTTGGAATCGCTGGGAGCTCCCTGTCTCCAGAGATTATGGTTTAATTGGCCTAGGATATGGCCTGGAATTTGGAATTTTCAAAAGATTCTCAAGTAACTTTAACATGCAGGCAAGTTAAGAAACTTCTGATATAAGGAAGACAAGCCAAGATATGGCATTGTGTTAGGAAGAAAGAGATTATAGTCATCATCAGAGGTAGAGATTGCAGGGTACAACCATGAGATCAAGGATAGAAATTGGGTACATCCAGATTCCAAAGTGGGTCCAGGAATAGAAGCCAGTGAAAGAGGATAAGGAGTAAGAAGGAAGAATGAGGAAAAGTAGAGAAAAGCAGAGTCATAAAAGTCCAAAGAAACATTTTCCAGATAATGGTCCACAATCTTAAAAATAGTAGAAATGTGCTGTGGCATGGAAACTGTAAAGAAATCTAGTGGATTTGGAAATCAGTAGGCTACTGGTGATCTCAGCCAAGAGCACTTTCAATAGAGGGGTGAAAGCAAGAACTAGACTGATAACATTCAGTTCAGAAAGGTAGAGGAAGTCAGACAAATAAAGGAAAGGATACTGTGGTGTGGTTTTAGCCAGGGGCAGTATCCTAAAAAAAAGTGATGTGAATTAAGTTGGAGGAGAGAACAAGGAGGTTAATATTCCAGGGAAAGAACATAGTGGATAAGAGGTAATGAGTCAGGTTCAGGAGACAGGTTTGCTAGGGCTGTGTCTGGTAGTCAGTTGATGAAGGAAGAAAATGGAAAATTAGATTTTATATGATGAGCATCATATAATATTAGAGCAGAAGGAAGTACGAAAAAATTAGAAATCTGCATTTTACTCATTAGAAAAATATATCTACCTCAAGCCTGGGTAATTATAATACTTACCCATGACTATTCAATGGTATAGTGAAGACTTGTGCATATAGTTTACAGTAGGGTGACCATATAATTTATTGTCCACACATGGATACTTTTGAGAGTGTTAAAATGCTAAACTGAACAGGAAGCTAGGACAACAGTTCTAAAACCTGGACATATGCTCATCTTGCTTATGAGGAAACAGAAATGTGCTTGGAGGAGCAGTGAAGGCAAAACTGGTTTTTACATCCCTTTATATATTATCATGATAATACAGAATACTGTATTCTCAGCCATGTTGTACTTGAAGCCAGCACTGGGCCTCTGGATCTTTGTGTTTCACCCTCTCCCAATCTAGGAGAGTATTCTTTATACATTAGACTCACAATAAGTTCTTTGATCATTTCTCTATTCATCAGCTCTATAAGCTATTCAAAAATTTTAAAGGCTTTTCCCGCATTGGTATTCTTCACTCATAAAAGCTCACTTTTATTTTAAGCAAGAAAGAGCAATCTGACTGCTATTCATAGCAGACAGCATAACCTACGTCCACATATGTGGCTACAGCCAAATACTGTGATTGTTGACATCCCAATGATCATCATTTTTTTTTTCCAAAGCTTTAGTGTTCCCACTGAAAGCAGTGCTATCTAGAGGCCAACCTTTCAGACATAATAAAAAGTGAAATAACTGTGCTTTTGCCCAAAGACTTCAGACAAACACTCAACCTTTCTAAAAGCTTCAAAATACCACAAAAATTGGCTACAACCGTTTGATCTTACACTTTTATTGCAAGCTAATTTTGTATCAAGAACTGCAATACAAAGTATTCAGTCGATTATTTTTATTACAGATACTAAAGTATTCCTCTAACACCGTAGTTACCATTAGAAAATATGTTCTGTCAGGAACAGCACCAGCTCAGGGGGTTACATGCATGATGATAAATCAGTGACAAAGAGTTGTGATTTCAAGTGACCTCAAACTTAAGCCCCTGTAATAAAATGATATCACTATGGTTAGACTTCCACATTTTATTTAAGTGCAGACAACTTTTTTTTTTTTTTTTTTTTTTTTTTTTTTTTTTTTTTGGTGAATGACAGCATTGTCCATCACTGTCTATGATCCCCAGCATAGAGGAGATGTAGACATCTAGCTGCTCAGTTTCAGAGATGGTCCAGTGAGTCATATATCAGACAATGCTCTGATTTGTGTCTTCTTGGAGAATTTGGAATTTAATAGGGTTATATTCAGAGTGGGTTTTTGTTTGTTTGTTTTTTTCTTTGCTTTGAGTTTTTAGTTATGTAAAAGACAATAACAAAGTATTTTACATGGTTTTTACAAGAACTAATCATAGTATTTACAATTATTGTCTTCTATAGATATCAACACACTTTGTATCTTATATAATTTCTATTAAACACACACACACATTGAGAGAGAGAGAGAGAAATTTGTATTTCTTTCATTGTATGGAGGCTGTGAGAGGAAAGCTTTTTCTGTAATAGGCTCTTTTCTCGCATCACCTGTTTCTCATCTATACATGACTTGTTTCTCTTAGGGGCCGTGGGGGTGCCATTCCTCCTCCCCCACCACCTGGACGAGGTGTTCTCACCCCTCGAGGAAGTACTGTAACCCGTGGAGCCCTTCCAGTGCCACCTGTAGCAAGAGGTGTCCCTACCCCTCGAGCCCGGGGGGCACCAACAGTGCCAGGATTCAGGGCGCCTCCTCCTCCAGCCCATGAAGCTTATGAAGAATATGTAAGTACTCTCAAGAAATCAGTTGTAAGGATGAGTTAAATTGATTAGTTAACAAGCTACATCTCAAACTGTTCATATACTGTGAATATAGCAGGTAATGTTTGTTACAGAAACGAATGTCATTTGCAACAGAATTTAAGCAGTGCATTTAAATGAGAGCATTTTGAGAAAAGGTTTTGTTTTACAGGTATCATCACTGTTAGTGCTAGTTAAAGAGCTTGTATTTTAAGAACCAAACTATCCCGAGGCTTTCTTATCCTTAGGAAGTTTGATCAGATTTCAAATGAGAAATAATTATAAACAAAAGGTGAATTGCCATGTATTCAGAGATTTCTGGAACTTGATAAAGATTAGCATAAAACTCAGAAATATTTGACAAATATAATATGATTATATTATACACTTTGGGAATATTGTAAGACCGTGTGGCTGGTCTTTCATTTATATATCCTGACTCTTTCTTTCACCATGTTAAAGATGGGATTGGCATAAAAAATTCAAAAAAGTATACAATGAACAGATGAAATGCAGTGTTTCCAAGCATCCCCCTCCTTTCCTATCTACTATATCTTTTGGTTATCTTATGTATCTAAACATCTTTTAACCTTTAGTTCTGATTGTCAGTATTCCACTAATTACATTGTGGTCCCTGTGTTCATTTCTCAGACTAGATTGTGAAACTTGTGAAAAGGGAAAATTTACTAACAGTGTAACAATAAGCAGTCTTCTGTAAATGTTAAATTTAACTGATGCAAGCCAGATCATTGTACTATGAAAAAGATTTATTTTGCCTTTAACCTCTCTAGCATGTCCACCTCCTGATCTAGGTATTTGTTTCATGCAACTGTCCATAAGCGTGCTGTCCTGTTCAACGTCTTGTATAAATGATTGCTCATTAAACATAAACTCGTCAAATACAGTTACTGTCACATATGGGGCACTCAAAACATATGGACTGGTTAATAGTCAAAACTTAGCTATAAAATAAAGTGAATATAGTTTATAGGTATTACTAAGAGTATATTAATTTTATCATGTATTCATTTTTAGGAATAATGTTACTGCTTAAATATGAAATATTGACTATTATCTATAAGAGTGAAGTAAGTGTAAAAATCCACTTCTACTAGAACAGATGAAATGTGTTCATCTAAGCATCTTTACTACATCAAGTATCAATATTTAAAAACTTAGACAATCTTAAAATTGCAAAACTAGAAACAGAAATCATATTCTACTCTGCAAACAAACCCACAAGTCAAAAAAACTCAGGGACTAGCCCTAGTTCTGCCATTTCTTGCCAGAGACATAGTATGTGAAAAATAAGTACTTGTTTAAATGAATTAAAAATCTACAACAAGGGTGGCAGGATCACTGTTTATCTTTGAGGAACTGTTAAGCTCAACAATCTTTATGTACGTTGTCACTATGGTGTTTTTGTCCTCCAAATAGAGGCTTAAACAGATCAGTTTTTAAAAATTAAGAAGAGAGAAAAACTTTTCAGGTAATAGTAGTTAACATTGTTATTAATAGAAGAATTTACACAGCATATTTGGGACTGTGAAAGAGAAGACTGGCAAAACAATGGTAGCCTTTCATGTGCATTCCAATTTATAGTGAATACATCACTAGAATATGAGTCAAGAGTAATCAACAAAAGCATAAAGAGTTTATGGAAATGTGGGTGAAAAGGGTTATATTCTGAATGGGAAAATATAGGAGATGAGGATGTTCCTTAGAAAAGATAACAGAAAATAGCAAAATATTAAATATTAAGTAATCTGAAATTATTACTTAGATTTTAAAGAACCCACTTGCTTTTATCTATTCAGTCAGTCAGGGGTCACTGAGCCGCCATCTTATTTTAGGTGTGTTCTCAAGGTCCTGGAGACATATCTGTGAACAAAGCAAACCAAATGTCTGCTTTCATAAAGCTTACATTTTAGTGGGAAGAGACAGAAAACAAACATATGTAAACAAATGAATAAAAATTAGTGAGGTAGAGATAAGTGCTCTAGAGAGAGATGAGGAGAGTCCACTGCCAGAAAATGGGTGGTTAGGGAAGGTCTCACTGAAGTGGAGGCATTTGAGCAAATGCTTAAAATAATTGAGGGTCTTGGCCAGTGGCTGCCTCTGTAAACACTTATTCCTGGTAGAGAAAACTGCAAGCATAAATGCCCTGAAGTGGAACCTGTTTGAAATATTTGGGGATCAGCAAGGAGGACATTAAAGCTGGAGCAGAATGTGTGAGGGAGAGGTAGCAAATAACACTGGGGCAGTGGACAGTCCAATTCATGGTGCTGTTGGAGGGTGCGGAGGAGGAAAGTGGCATGATTAGATTTATATTTTAAAAGGTTTATTCTGCCTACACCATGGATAATAGAACATGAGGGTGGAGGTAGGCACACAAGTGGAAACAAGGAGACTGTTACCTGGTTGCGGTGCCCCCGCACCCACCCCATGACAGGATGATGGAAGGGATAAGAGGATGTTCAATTCTAAGTGTACTGCAAAAATCATCTGTTAAGATTTGATGATGGAAAATATGTGGATGTGTGAAAGAAAGAGGAGTAAAGGAATGTTTTTATAAAGTGAAGGTGATTAGACTGAATGACAGGATTAAATTGAGACATTGTTTATTGAAATGAAGATATCACAAGGGAAGTTGAAGGTTCAGTCTGAGATTCCTAAGTGTCACTGGGTGGACAAGATGTGGCATTTCAAAACAGCAGCATCTCAAGGTCTGAATTCTAGCTTTGACACTACCTGTGTAATTTTATAAACACTTTGAGGTTTGGATTTCTCTTCTATCTAATGGGAATAATTGTTTCAGCCTCTCAAGACTCTATTGAAGATTAAAAATTAATATTCATAAGCACTTATAAGCATGTGTAAATACCTAGAATGTTGTTGGTATTCAGTAAAAGGTAACTATTACAAAACATTTTATCATATATAATATTCTTTAATTTTTGTTTGTGATAAGTTATGGACGCTTTGAAGTCATAGATACTTATAATCTATTTTTTGTGAATCAGGCATTATTGATTGCAAAAAGCAGATGCACTTTCAACTTCATTTAGTAAAAGTTTTAAAAAGCTGGCTTTGGAGGAAGTGTCATATGAATATAAGTTCATAAAATCCTGCCATACGAATGCCAGGAATTCCATCTGGGCTTAAGAAAGGTCTGTACCAAACGGGTGCGGTGGCTCACGCCTGTAATCCCAGCACTTTGGTAGGCCGAGACAGGTGGATCATGAAGTCAGGAGATTGAGACCATCCTGGCTAACATGGTGAAACCCTGTCTCTACTAAAAATACAAAAAGTTAGCCGGGCATGGTGGCATGTGCCTATAGTCCCAGCTACTCAGGAGGCTGAGGCAGGAGAATTGCTTAAACTCGGGAGGCAGAGCTTGCAGTGAGCCGAGATCGTGCCACTGCACTCCAACCTGGGTGACAGAATATCTGTCTCAATAAATAAATAAATAAATAAATAAATAAATAAATAAATATAAAAAGGGAATTAGAAAACTATAAGGAATCTCTCTTTTATCTCATCTCTGTTTTCTCTGCATGTGTTTCCATTCCATTTTATCTACATACTGGATTTTTTTTTTTTTCTTGGCTCCTCTGACAATGTGACTTACATGTGGTAAAATACCTCCACCCAGGGCTGCCATGTTTTTCTGTTCAGCTCTAGTCACCAACAGATACTAGCCTGTCCATTCTGTTCCATATCCTCGATGGGAAAATGGCATTCAGCCAGGGTTGTCAGGTGTCTAGCACTAGTCAGTCACCTCTAACTATAGGGAAGAAGTCAATTGAAATTAGGTCTGGGATCTACCACTCATCAGTCACCAATGGCAAGGGGAGGGGAGGAGAGGGGAGAAGTTTGCACAATATAAACATAGTTACTGGGGACCCAGCCCCAACATGGAGAGACACTAATTTTAGAGAGGAAAAGTATTATGAGCTTGGCAGACATCCCAAAATCTATCTAGGAGAACATACTATTGATAATAGTAAAAGTATATAGATATATTTTGAAAACTGTTTATAGCATATTTTATGAAAACCTGTCCTGTATTATATTTTCATTATTTTTGTTTCTAAAAGCAATTTAATGAGTAAGGTTTAATACGTGGCTGATAGGCTGCTGGCTGCAATCTTTGAAATCCTTAGTGCCCAACCCCGATTAGCACTCAAGAGCTGCTACTCTCTGCTCTAATTTTAGACTATTGATTCCTCTGCAAGGGGTAAGAAAAACAAAAGTTTAAGTGTTTCAATAACAAAATAATAGCACCATGCTGAGTTGATGGTGAAAATCTCAAAGGAGTTCTTAACTTTCAGATAAAATTTCTTAGAAAAGCTTCCTTTTATTGTAAATCACACTATGAGTCAATTCACTCTTCAGACTTCTTTCTCCCCTGCTGGGTTTTCAGTGTTAAATTTCTGACCACATAGAATGTATTTAGGTAATCAAATCCACTCCTGGCAGCTGGCCTGACAAGAAACAGCTTACTGTAATTGAGAATGCTGTTTAAAACCATCATTAGTGTTAGCTGAGTCTTAAAAGTTTTTTTGAATTTTAGTGTGTTACACATCGTAACCCAGACTTTAAATATTTTAAAGCTTTTTTTCATTGACCTTCTGCTAAGACGGTATATTTACATTTTGTAGATCCATCTTCATGATTGAAGTAGATTTGCTGAATCAAAAATAATATTTCAACAAAAGCTTCCATAGGACAAAATATTAAGCATTATCAGCTCTACCAGTGCTAAAAGAGAATAAATTAAAACTAAAACTTTTGAATACCTCCTAGGTTCCAGTCACTGTATATTAACTCTCTTAATCTCAGGATAATACTAGCAACTAGTTTTAGATTTTACTATTTTAGTAGGTAAAGAAACTGAAGCTTGGAACTGAGAATTACATCCACTTTTCTGTCTCTACAACCTCTCTACCTGATGCATTGTGTTTCCTCTTGGTAAAGAACCATAAAGTATCCTGTAGAGTACTGTCTCACAGAGAACTCACACCGTTTCACACAGATCAGTTGTACTTCATACTCCCATCTAGACCACTAGCCAGTGTTTTAGTCCTCTCAGCAGTACTTAGGACATCTCCCAGTATTTATACCTACATGAATACCTCCAACTACAGAGAACTCAATACCTCCAGAAACTAAGTGCTGGAAATATACAAACTGTAGTTAAAGAGAAACTGTACTCTAAAAAGTATGCCATCTAGTGGGAGAGACAGCATTAGTCCAACAATTAACATATATGCATTTGCTATATAGGGCTCTTATCTTACTCTCCCTCTATTAGAAGTCATTTGCTATTATCTCATCTCACTTACAAGATTTTATACATCCTAAAGGCAGTGTTTCTTAAATTTGCCTTATCTTTTCAGTACTAAGTAAAGTGCTTTGAATTGAACCTACTTATGATATTTAGGGGAAAAGGTTATACATATGCATGCTAATACATATATAAACATATATATTATGACAGTACAATACAGCATATAATAAGTACCAAATAGAAAATATGCCTGCTCCAGTAAAGGGAATTATCACTGATGGCTATATGGCTGTTTTAGAAAACCTCTAAGAGGGTAAGAAAAACAACTGCAAGGAGACCAGGATAATAGTTATAACATTTAGAAGCAGAGAGAAGAGGGAGAAAACTCCATGCAGAAGGGATGGTAAGAGCAAAGACAAGAAAAGGAAACTTTCAAAGCAAGTCTAAAGAATCTGGAAGAACAATTTGGTGAAATAGAATTTCTTTAAGATAGCAGGGAAATAATGGAGAGAAAAGTAGAGAAGAGTTACATATACCCTCAAGGCTGAGGTTGTAACTTCACTTATAATAAAATGCCACCTGAAGATTTCATAGCAGAAGGTAACCTGAGGTTTTGGGGAATTTCATAATTCTTAGTTGTCTAGGGTAGATTAAAGAAGAGGATGAAGAAAGGAGAAGATTTAGGGAATTAACAATAGTGAGGCTTACTGAGATGTGGTCCTACCTATGACGACAGGGATGAGACTGGAAGTATTCAGGCCAAAGGTAAAGCTGAAGGTAAAAACAATAGGGTTTGATGGCAAGTGCATTTGGAAAGAGTAAGAAAAACCAAGCAGGCCTCACTCAAAAATGTGTTTGTACATGGGAATGGTTAAAGGAAGAGGCACAGGAAGGAAGGCCATAATGGGGAGGGGTGGACAGTGAAGGAGTGACTTTGATGCTAAAGAAGCTCCCTCCATGGCTGTGGGAGGGGATTATAAATGTGTTTACATGGTCATCACTCTTTGTTGCAAAAGTAAGGTATTTTACCTGCAATCCCCAGGTGACATCCCCACCTATCACACTGCCCTTTGGGTCAAATGATGGTAGAGGGGGCATGACTATCTGTGAAGAAGAGTTAGACATTTATTTAGTTTGGGTTTAGAGAAATATTTTGTTTGCATTATTTAGATATTGCTACTGTTCTGTTGTAGAAATATTTCCAGGAATACTCCTACCATCTCACCTAGCGTTGTGACCCAAGTATTCACAGATAGAGGTTTTACGGCTATCGATTTTGAACTACAACACTGATACAGGAAAGATGTGATTAGTGGAGGAGAAATAAGGTTTGAATTGTATTGGGCCAGATTATGCTCTGTGGACAACTCTTTCAAATCATTCAGCTCAGCTATGAAACAGACTTGACAGAAGTTTCCCCAAATATCAGAATAATGCTAATGGCTATAACATAACTAGCAATGAGTTGTGAAACAGAAATGCACTTTTAAAAACTATCTGTAACAACTCTATTTTTTTTCTATCAACCAGCTAAAGAAAAAAATCCTTAATTTTCTTTCTTCTCTATAGAAAATATTATCAAAATTATTTTCATATTAGAAGATGATCAAAACGTAGACCTCCAAAAAGCATAGGGATTCATTGACTAACAAAACAGAAATTCTGTATTGTTTTCTAGATTTTGTGATGTTAATAGTATTTTCAGGTTTAGAAAATTTACAGTTGCTTGTTATTGCTTTTCTCATTCAAAATAAATATTCACTTTCCTGCCAACTATGTATACATAATTTTTTAAATCTTTTTCTTAAACAGAGAATGCAAAATTATATAGTTTTGAGGCCCCATAAACTTTGCATCCCACCCTGAAGAGGAAAATAATGGCAACATTTATAGGAAAATACACATCTCTAAGGGGGACAGAGCAGTGAGACAGTGTTTAAAGAAAAAACTGTGTAACCTTAGTTTCCTTCTGGTACTAAAAGTCTGTTCTCTGCTTAGCTAGAACCAAGTTAGTGCTGTTAATAAGTATGCTATTCCTTGTGGAAATGCTGTCCTTTTAACAAAGGTTATATAGTGTAACAGTAACAAAGGTTACTGTTACGTGCATGTAAAGGCACACAGTGTCTGTCAGAACATTTCACCCTATGGAAACATACTGACAGCATAAAAGTCTGCTTATATAAGCCCTCCCTTGTAACTCATATGTTGGTGTATAGCTTTTTAAAAAGCAGATCAAAACAAAACAAAGACTTCAGGTATACAAAACAGTTTCTAGTTTCTAAAGACATATGTTTAATTTATTTTTAAATTATTTCATATTTTCTCTAAGGGTTAACACCCAGACATCAAGGAGATGTATTGGGGCACAACAAAGCAAGAAGAGATATAACTAAAATTCAGTTCAGCACGACATGAGAAATTTTGACTCTATAATCAATCATGCTAACCTAATTTATAAAATGCATTTTGACAAATTTTTGAGAAGTTTCTCTTTTCATCAGCCTTGAGTAAGCCTATCAGCATTCCAGCCTTTCCTATCATCTAATTCAGACTCTGAGGCATCCTTCCAGTAACAATGAGAGAACTAGAAAATTCAATGGTAAATCAATAGTCTTTAAAAGTTCCATAAATGAGTTCAGGCTGCCAACCCTCAGTTTCATGTGTATGGAACATTTTTTGACAGGAGAGGGAAATAGGTATTAAATGATAATTGAAATCAATTCTTGTGCCATTTCTGTGCAAGGAAAGATTATGAGCCTGGTCTATAATGCATTTTGAGGGGAGCCACGTGTGGTTTTTTGTGTAATAGCCAAGAGCCTTTACCCAAAGAAGGCAGATTTTATTAGCGTTTTAGACTGGATATTTGTATTCCATTAAACATTCTTGTTTGAGTTTCATGCTCTAGTCCCCATTTATTAGAGACTAATTTACTAGGATGCATTACAGAGTTTTGTTTCTTGAAATGTAACTAATATTTAAAATAACTGAAACATGCAAGGTTAATGAAATGTATTGTGAAACTATAGGGTGGACATAATACTATTACGGTTCAACTATTCATAGAAAAGAAAAAGGCAGAGGTATGTAAATACTGTTAAAATATTACATTTATTTCCAATAGTTATGTAAGATGTCACCTTTTAAAATTGTACATATTCTTCTTCTGCAGTTGAAATTCGAATAAGCCAGCCTTCTTCTAGCATTATGTTTAAATTTTAAATCATTTTAGAACAAATGCAGATTCTTCTATTGGCTACAATACTCAGAATTATATTCAAACCTGTACTTTATAATTAACATGATGACTAATGTCTTTTGTAACACTTACAAGGATGAAAATAGGTTTCTCTCTGTGCCATTTTGAGATGGTTTCTAGCTGCTGTAAAGTATTATATCATAAAGTATTTTAAAGTTTCCTCTAGGCTCTGTTGGAGTAAAAAATGCCATGATCTTTATGCAATTTCTGCTGTAGACACAGGGAGGACAGCAGTGGCAAAAATGACAAACTGCCATCTCAGCCTCAAGGAGTTCTACCATTTTTTTGCAACATTATTTGTATATTTTAGGCTATATTATTTTCTATCTTTTGATCATACATATGGCCTAAGGATTAAAAATGAAAGTGAGTTGAACCTTGATTTATTTCTATAGGTATATTTAAAAGCTATGCTGGGTACAAATGAATAATTTTAAATCATTTTTTCCTTCTGAGTTCATTATAGTTTTGACAATTATACTCCCACGGAAAAATTAACACCCTATATTGAGTTACAAATCATACCTAAGAATCCTAAAATTCACTTTAGATTTTGTTGGCTGAAAAACATTCATCACTGTGTTTTGACAACACCACCCTTATAATTTTCTGGCAAGGAAAATGTCAATACAAATTGCCTACTTAGTAAGATTGTCACTGGCTTTGCAGAAAGCTTTATAGGAATGGTTAATTAGCATTGAGATCTTTTCTACATTTTGGACCTTTTCTGTTATGGATTCCCTATTTAGTGGAAAATAGAGGTTGCTAAATCCTTCTATCAGAAACAGATATTTGTGATTATTTTCTATGATACCTTATGATCCAACGGCTTTTACTAGGGAAGCTGCAGATGTTCTTTGCAATAACTTGTAATAATCTCAAGATTTGAGTTAAGACTACTTGTCTTCATTGTAGAAGATGGAAAATCACATGTTTCCTTTATATGAAACCATGTTGTGGGTCAATTTGGTAGAGGAAGGACACGGAAAGGACGCTTGTTTATTCCTTCTGCCTCGTATTTCTTAGAAACCAAATAGAGAATAGGCTGCATTGCTTAGAAACCAAATAGAGAATATACTGATGGCTTTTTATTTTTTCATCTTTCTTCAAATGTCGACATTCATTCTTCAGCAATACCTCTGACTTATAAACATCCATACAAAGTGAGTTTTTATTTTACACTTTCATGGATACTAACAGAGTTGGAGATGTGCAGATACAACTGGTGTGAGTGCCAGATAAAAGGTGCAGGTTGCTGGGGGATGAGTAATTTGTTATTTCAAGTGATCTTTTCTTTCTTCTTCTCAACATCTACAAACAACCCTGAAACCTTTCCTACTTTTTTCTATTCTTGGTATAGGGGGAGAAAACCTCACATGTTAAGAATCACAGAGTTTGTGTATCAAAGAGAACAAGAGATATTTTGCTTCTAATGTTCTCACTTTCTTCCTCTTGTGCAGCAGTACTGGATGTTGTAAACTACTTGAAAATAAAAGCTGATGCCCTTTGTTGTAATTTAGCCCATGTTGTAATTTATATTGCAATATTTTTGGATTAAATAATATAGTTATAATATATACCTTTGCAGAATAATAAATAACCAACCTAAATGGTAACTGGTGCCCACAGCCAATATATTTTGCCCTTCTGCGCAGGTACAGAGCACCCGTTGTTGTCAGACCTCCTATTCAATTTGTTGGTGCCTGAGCCATACTGACTATGAATATTGCAACGCTTCCATACTGGTGAATTTTAGAAATTCAGCACTACAGGTGTTCCCAACTAGACAAATTAAGTCAACTAAATTAGAGATTAGGAGGATTCCCTATTGAAGTCCTTGAAGCAGATGTCTAAGCCAGATGGTTGCACTGCACCAGAACCTTGTGTGATCACAGTGCTGATGCATTTGTGACTTCAAAAATCCCTGTACCTTGCCTGTCAAGATGTTGAACTTTCTCACTGTCTCTTTCTTAGTCTTTCAGTGTGTCCCACATCTGTAAAGAGGGTTGAACATAATCTAATGGACGTCACTACCTCTCCGCAGCATTTATGTAGAATCTCCTGAATGCAAAAGACTTCATGCATTTTGAATGTTAAAAAAAAAAAAAAAAAAAAAGGTCTTTTTGAGTTCACTATTTTAATTTAATGTTGGAGAAATTAAAGTTAGGAGAGTGGCCGGGCGCGGTGGCTCAAGCCTGTAATCCCAGCACTTTGGGAGGCCGGGTAGAGGGCGAGAGGGCGGATCACGAAAGGTCAGGAGTCAGGACCATCCTGGCTACATGGTGAACCCGCGTCTCTACTAAAATAACAAAACACTAGACCGGGCGACCTGGCGGGCGCCTGTAGTCCCAGCTCATCGGGGGCTGACGGCAGCGAGAATGGTGTGACCCGGGGACGGCGGAGCTTGCAGTGGCTGCAGATCGCCCACTGCCCTCCAGCACTGGGCGACAGAGCGAGGACTCCGTCTCAAAAAAAAAAACAAAAAAAAAAGTTAGGAGAGTAACTAACTAAAGTCACACGACTGGCAATGCCAACCATAGATTTGCTGACTTTCCCTACAACTCTTTTTCCAATGGATATTACAAGGAGAGAAGAAAAGGCACAAATGCACTTAATCATGGGCCTTTCATGTCAGTCATCTGGCACCCGTGTGGATCTGAGGTTCAGGGTTTTCTAAAATTACAGGGAGTAGGCTGAGAACATGACATATGAGAATGTTTGAGCCCTTATACCAAGTACATATACGCACGAAGTTTCTGTGGCCCAAATTTCTCCTCTTATCTTTCCTCCTTAGAAACTTAATGGCCTTCTAGAAGCTGCACACAATCCCTGCCACATCCTCTGCCTTTTATTTTTTAGTTAATGACACTCCTAAGGAAGCAAATGTTTGTCAGCAGTGTAAACAAAATGAAGGACCCTAGTTTTCCTTTATTTATCAGAGTGGTTTCTTCTTGGAAATAGGATTGATAGAAATCATGTAAGAATATTCTTCCCTCCATGTCACTTCTTTCTAAGACTTCACCCAAAAGTAAGAAGTTATAGTTGTACAGACAGGAGTATAGTTTACTGTGAGACAGAAAACACACTTGGAGGCAGGAAAATATTTTAGGAGATATTTCTGGGGATTTAGTCAGTTAAAAAGTAGCTCCTTACTCATTAAGCAGGAACTGATCCCTTATATGTTTGAAACCAGATCTTTAGAAAATGTGCCTGTTTTATATTCCAAATACATTAAAATGTTTTAAGCAATGTATCTGGTACAGAACAGAATTACACATATAGATCTGTAAATATAATGAAGCAAAAATATAAATCATTTCCTATCTAGATTTTGTTTGAGATTTTCTTTTACGTAAAATATACACTTAAGGTCTAGACAGCAGAATATGATTGTTTCATATGTCACTTAGGCAGCAGATATTACCCCTAAAATAAATCTACCAAATCCTCTCCCTTCCACAATGCAATCTCCTCTATTAAAATTGGCTCCCAAATTAACAATTTTCCTCCAGCTATATTTTGTATTTTTTCTATTATAAGTTTTTATAGGGCTATTATAACACCACAATTTCAGCTTTCATCTCCACAACTATCTTAAATCTTGACTCTCTCTATTGTCATATCTGTTCGACAGTCTTCAATTTTGTGTGTACTCTTCCATTCGGAGTACCTCTCTTCTTATACTCATGCATCCGAACCTGATTTCATCAAACAATTCCAATTTAGAATTCCTCCTGATTTGCCTACTTCGACTTAGTTGAGCCTGAAAAATATCTAAAGATTTTAATTTGATTCTTTCTTTGTTTTGTCTCAAATATTAAATCAGATTTATTTTCCTAAAATGCTAAATTTATCTTATCACTTCTTTGTTTAAAACATCAATCTCTTCCTGTTACCTAAAGGTTAACATTTCAAATTTTACATATATAAATATATAATACTATGAGAAGATAAAGATATATAATGTTCTGAGATAAATATTATGAGAAGATAAAGATGAACTTACTCTTAACTAATGGTTTCATTTTCAAATAAGATTTTGACAAAAAAAATTTTTAAATAGATGAACAAGAGACAAAAGTCCTAAATTAAATAGTAGATATAGTTAGCAGTAACTTTAAGATGTTAGTACGTTAAAGGATACTGAGCTATTTGACTAAATTTACTTTAATGTTTATAGACTCCCCATTCTGTATTATGCTAATTTCCACAGGCAGAGGCAATGAAGGATAAAAAGATGGTCACCTTTATTAGATGTCTATTATATATTAGGACTTTATGTATTTAATATCACAATAATAAAAGTTAAGAGGCATAATTCTTGTTTTTTTCATTAAGGAGTTTTAGGGTCTAATAATTAGATACATATTTCAGGCATAGGCCTGATAACAGAGCCAGATAGGTCTGTCTTCAAAGCTAACAGCATGTAAAAATGTGAAAGGCAGAGGCCCTGGCTTTAAAAAGGAAACAGGTAAGATAGCTGGAGAAAAACAAAGCTCACAGATATAGGGCAGAATATAATTTGTGAGGGTGAACTCCAGACTTCATTGTTAGATATATGCTGATATTTTCCTGACTTACCTCATAACGTGGGTGTGAAGTAGTAGCAGCTGGAAATCCCATTAAACTAAATATATCTGTAAGGTTTTTTGTTAGCCTTGCTTCTACTCAGAAAGCCTGAAGAACTAAGTAGGTATACTGCTTTCTGTTTGATATAGTAAGTACGTGGGAATTTGGTGGAGGGGAAGCAACTAATAGTCTTCAACTTTATGGTAGTCAGGATAGAAAAGACTAGGGCAGTTAGATGTATAGTCAAGTTCTTTAGAAGTCTAGAATATTAATAGTAGCAACACAAACAATGGGAATAATGAAAATTATAATAGAAGCAACTAATATAATTAAGTAGTTACTATGATCTACACACTAGGCAAAGGTCTTTACCTTTAGCACTTAATTTTGCAGTAACCATGTTTTTATTGGTATTATGCTCATTTTACAAACAGATTTGAAGAGGTTAAGTAATATGCTCAAAGTTGCCTAGCCAGTAAGTGACAGAGCCAGTGTTGGTAAGTTTGATTGGAAAAGTGGTGCTCATAGCCTCTAAGCTGTAACAATGTAGCGTTTAACACATGGCGGGTGCTTGTCTAAGTGCTGTATACATATAGATTCAAGTTATTTTCTTGGCACCCGTATAAGTATTATTCCTGCCCTAGATATGAAAGCTTACATCCAGAGAAATTGAATAATTCAACCAACATCATCCGGGCAACCAGCAGCAGAACAGCAAGTTCAAAATCAGCCATCTAGTTCTAGTTCATGCTGCTCGGCTATCCCTGGGGAACCAACAAAAGTGTCATTTAGACAGTCAGCTACAGGTAATATCAAAGGAAAAGAAATAAGTACAATACTTGAAGGAACTACTTGGTCAATCTACCTGGACTATAAGTGAACATATAAAAACAAGGTCTTGTCAGGAGAAAAGCTTGAAAATAAGTTAGGGGAAAAGTAGTACAATGAATTGTGAAAAAGAATTGCCTAGAAGAAAACGTAATAATTAAGTTGGTTATTAGTGGGGGGTTGTTCAATGTTTCTGAGACACCTAAGAAACTGTACTTCATGAAGATTAATGTGGCTGTGCAGGGCAGCAAGGACCGGAGCAGGTAGACAAGCAGAGACGGGAAGTATCGTTGGAAGTTATGTAATGACCTAAATAAGAATGGAACAGAAAAGAGGGAACTATAGGAAACACTATGGAACATATAGTAAATTAATTGGACCACGCTCTGGAAATAATTCCACAATTTTTGTCATTACATAAGACATTTTAGATAATCTAAAATGGAATACTATTCAATATTATCATATTTCTTTTACTATAAATCATTTTAATTCATCTACATAATGATAAAAGCTTAGACTATTAAACATTTTAGATAATTTTTATGAAAAAACAATCTTCATAAGATTTTTTAAAAAGATTTAGAAAGGTAATATCTATATTTTTACTATAAGTAAAATAATGTAAGGTAATCATGTAATGACTACAGATTTTTTAGCCAAATGCTTGAACCATTTTCTAAAGAGATGTTTTAAACATACTATCACTGAAACACAGTGGTTTTTTACACTGCTTTTTTAGAGGTACCCATCTGTCAAAGGCAATTTTAGCCCTTGCTCCAGTTGCATAATAGTTTTTTTTTTTTTTTTTTTTTTTTTTTT
>NW_016804602.1:391481-395866 GCF_001698545.2 Rhinopithecus bieti
TTTTTTTTTTTTTTTTTTTTTTTTTTTAAAGTAGTTTGTGTCTTTATTATTTGTCGGAAATTACTTCTTTGTTTGCAGAGCCTCTGCAGCTCCTCAGGGGAGCAGTGTGGGTTTGCGTGTGCTGTAACCCCCTGAGAATATAAACTCAGCCGAGTTAAAGGAGGGAAGCAATGTGGGTAAGGGAGAGGGGAAAAACAGAAAAAAAAAAAGAAAACTGAATTTTCTATTTCTACTCCCAGGAAGGCATTTAAAAGACACACTATAGGAAGTGTGTAATTATCTTTTTTCTAATGTATTTTCTAGGCATTTCTAGGTCCTCTGGCTTTCTAATTTTCTTTCTGTTCCTTTGGGTCTTTTAGCCAGATCAGAACAAGAAAATTTAGAGGGTATGTAAGACTGGAGGTCCAGTGCAGGGGTCAACAATATTTGCCTGTAAATAAAGGGCCA
Source organism: Rhinopithecus bieti (assembly GCF_001698545.2). Lineage (NCBI taxonomy): Eukaryota > Metazoa > Chordata > Mammalia > Primates > Cercopithecidae > Rhinopithecus > Rhinopithecus bieti. The sequence continues at coordinate 391,929 of NW_016804602.1, forward strand.
GATAATAAATGTTTTAAGGTCTGTAGGCAATGCAGTCTCTATCATGACTACTCAACTCTGCCATTGTGGCACAAAAGTGGCCATACACAATATGCAAATGAGTAGAGTGATTATTTTTCAGTTAAACTTTATTTATGAAAACAGGTGGCAAGGCTGGATTTAGCCCATGGGTCATAGTTTGCCAACTCCCAGTCTAATGTATACCACCTACTGTATTTGGGTCTCATGACAGATATCAGAATCAAATTTACAAGGAACATATTTCTGCAATGGTGACAAAAAAAAGTCCCTGGAATTTTAAGTTGGTTAAATTACCCAAGGCCATTTATTTCCTTTTCTCATAGGGGCTGCATGACACAGAGGTAGGACGAAACATTACATAAAATCATGTCAAATTTACTCTATCAGTTCTCAGAGATGGCAGTTTGCATATACTTATTTTTGACTTCAAGCTCCTCCCGTCCTTTTAAAGATACATAAGTGATGCAGCACATTGCCAAATTGCTCACTGCAACAACTGAATGCCTTTAAAGGAAAAAAAAAAAATCTCATTTTCAGCAGAGCTTCAGAAGGCTAGATGATGAAGGCACCAGGCAGGTCAGTGTCTTGCTAAATGATAAATGAGCTTGGATCCTTGTATTTTTTTAGAAGAATGTAGGTACACTAATACCAATATTCTATATAGCTACCTACTTCTGATGATAAATTCTTCTGTGTCACCTCACTGGTAGTGCTAGGTCCCTGTCATTTGTAATAATCTAGTATTGTAAGCTACTGTCAGATAAATATTCACACAAGCGCACTACTTGTTTTCTTCTGAAAGAACCTGTTAGCCATCATGCTTTAGACAGACTCAAATTTAATGCATCCTTTAAAAAATGTGTTTGGCAGTAAAAATGTTGTGGAAATTGATCTTGTTGTAAAATTTAGCACCTTAGATTTGACATTAAGGCCACTTAAAGACTTCAGCAATCAGTAAGGCATAGAGAGAACAACTGAATTTCAAGGTAATGGTTTGGAGGGCATAAAGTGAAAAATTGCAAGATGCTGCAAAACCTAATCTTTTAAGTTGGTCATTTATTTGTCAACTATTCCTGCTCCAGGGTACTTCACATTTGCAAATAAAAAAAATAAATAATGTCTTTCTCTATGACATTGTTTTAAATATGGGAGAAATATACCTGAATCTTTTAAGATTATCCCAACTTCACAGATCAGCAAGAAAACAAAACCCAAATCATACAGAAAATGACAAAAGAATATAATAATTAAAAAAATAAATAAGAGGGTAACTACAACATTTAAAGTTAGACAGTTATAACCAAATCTGCTAGTTTGAATTCAGAATTAAAGAACTATAAAATTAACTATTATGGACATGGAGAATAAAATAATTATCACATTAGCAGCAGAAGGTAAAAAGTCTTATTTGTATTTGGTGCCTGGTAGAAGGTTGATTTTAATGACATATGTTGTAATCATGACACAGTTCAATAGAAGGATAGATACAATACTTTGTGGAAGTGTGGAAAGTTCCTTGTTCAAGGCTTCCTTTGGTCTGTGAAGGACAGTTATATAGATGTAATGGAACCTATTTCTCAGAGTTAAGCCTGAATCAGTCCTGACAGTGTAGGTTGTATAATTTCTGAAAAGTGTCATCTTTAGGCAAGAGTAGAGTCTCAGTAAAGCAGATTGAAAGGATTTCACTTATTGGCGTGTGTAACATACTTATAGGGGCTTTTTGTTGACCCTGGAACTGGGCTTTTATGGACAAGCTTGGCTTCTCGCTCCATCTCCCCCCACATCCTGACTCTATAAGCCTAGCTTCGGCCTGTTCTATTTACTGTGCACAGAACATTATATGGGTTTCCATACCTCCCTAATTTGACTCTGCATAGAATTCTTTCTGCTTTTCAGCACCACTCTCTGTCTCTCTCTCTCCCTGCCCCCACCACGCCCACACCCACACACACTCACACATTTACCCGTGATGGGATCTATTCAACCTATCAGGTCCCCAAATCAAAATTCCCATTCCCATTCCTTAGCTACCATCTTAAAAAGCAATGCTTAGTCCAGTCGGCCTTTCAGGTAGTAGTTACACACTTGCCTGTCTCTTCTGCTAGATGGTAGGCCTTACAGAGGACATGCTAGGGTTTATTCTCATTTATTTTCTATATTGTTTCGCAAATAGGTGCTCAATTAAAAAATCAATTAAATGACTGACTTTTTTCAGCTAGATAGCCAGTTCTAAAGAAATGTGGAATCCCTGCCAGGAGTTGGACATTTTAAGAAATACCAGAAGGATTTTACATCATGGCATCAGTTCTGACTAGACTCCTGTACTGATACCCGGATGGGCATATGGAGCAGGGAGATTGAGCCAACCTCTACTCAATTTCCTTGATTTTTCAGACTTGGTTGTTCAGGTTTGTTTGACTCTCGTTATGAAGCTCTTTCAGGCACATTTAGATGAGGTGCTTTTCTCATTACCTATGTTGAGCTCTGCATTCTTGTAAGGCACAGCTTTCTCTACCAGGGTCAACATTGCTGTGGTTATACAAAAAGAAGCATCCAAGCAAATACTGACTAGCTACTGATAGGGAAATAAAGTATATGTGTAGTAGTGATTACTGGTGTTGAAGAAGGGGGAAAAAAGTAGACACATTTAGGAAGGATGGGCTAAACAACATTAATTCCTGATATACATTAGAGACTGATTTTGTGCTTGTTCTGCTAGCTATCCTGTTCAATCAGCATGAATTATATGATGTTGACAAATGTTCTAAATGAGGTACTTTTGAAAAGGTGTCAAATATTAGATTTCATTAAAATTAATTATCAGCATTTATTTTGGTGAAGACATATATTATTAAAGCTATTTTGTGTATATGTGTAATAAATGTTAGTTACTATTTATTTGAAAAAAGTCTTCAAATGAATAAATTCCTCTAGCATTTCATATAAAAATTATATAATCAAAGACAATTATCAAAAAATAAAATATATTAATCCCATTAGCTAAACAGTTGCTTTCACCATTTTTATTAATGTGAAGAATTATATATATGAGTTTATACCATTAATGTGTAGTTTAAAAATAATATTCATAAAATAAACACACACAAAGTACATAGATTAGAAAACAAAACAAGTCTGAATGCCCCCATGCATCTTTGTCCAATCCTATCCCCATTGTTCTCCTCAGATATATTGACCTGAACTGAATTTTAATTATCACCTTGATTTTCTCTTATTGCTTATATATATCTCTTAACGATTATTATGTTTACTTTGTTTCTTTACAAACTTTAAAAAGAAGAGACCCACACTATGTATATTTTAAGTTTTAAGGTTTATTCATATTGATGCATGTAGCATAGCTTATTCATTTTACTAACAAAATACCAGAATTTTAAAATCCATGTTGTTGTATATAAACATTTGGACAGTTCCTCTTTTTTTTTTTTTTGCTTTTGTGAACAACATGAGCATTCTTGTGCTTGCTTTCTGGTGCTAGGTCATAAAGAATGAGAATGTTCAACTGTTTGAGATAAATTGTTCTTCTAGGCAGATATACTAAATTACCTAGTATATTATTACTGTCCTTAGTTCTCCACATTTTGCCAACTAATCAAGTATGAAATCAAATTTTTTTATTGTTTTAATTAGCATTTTTATTATTACTAATGAAATTTGGTATATTTTCATAAATTTATTGGGTGTTGCTACTTCCATTTTGTTGGAAATGCTTGCATAACTATGTCCTGTTTTCCTATTGTATTGTTTGTTTTTGGATTTATTTGTGAGAATTCTTTATATATTCTGGATACTATTTGCCATTTATATCTTTTTAAAAAATCATCCACTGGGCGGAGCAAGATGGCCGAATAGGAACAGCTCCCGTCTCCAACTCCCAGTGCAAGCGACACAGAAGA
>NW_016804602.1:397833-408781 GCF_001698545.2 Rhinopithecus bieti
GGTGCAGCACACCAACATGGCACAAATATACATATGTAACAAACCTGCACGTTATGCACATGTACCCTAGAACTTAAAGTATAATAAAAAAATGAAAAAGAAAATAGAAAGATCTCAAGTTAATAATCTAACATCACAACTAAAAATACTTGAGAAGCAAGTGCGAAGACATGCTAAAGCTGGCAGAAGAAAGAAATAACCAAGATCAGAGCTGAATTGAAGGAGATTGAGAGACCAAAAAAAAAAAAACCTTCAAAAGATCAACAAATGTGGGAGTTGGTTTTTTGAAAAAAAATAAGGAAAAAGACCACTAGCTGGACTAATAAGAAAAGAGAGAAGATTCAAGTAAGAAGAACCATAAATGATAAGGGGGATATTATCACTGACCCCATAGAAATACGAGCAATCATGATAGAATATTATAACACCTCTAGACATATAAATAACAAAATCTAGGAAAAAATTGACAAATAAGAGACACACACCCTCCCAAGACTGAACGAGGAAGAAATTGAATCTCTGGATAGACCAATAATGAGTTTTGAAATTGAGGCAGTAATAAATAGCTTACCAGATGAATACTACTAGAGGTACAAAGAAGAGCTGGTACCATTTCTACTAAAACTATTCTGAAAAAATTGAAGAGGAGAGATTCCTCCCTAACCCATTCTGTGAGACCAGCGTCATCCTGATACCAAATCCTGGCAGAGATATCACCAAAAGGAAAACTTGAGGCCAATGTCATTGATGAGCATCAGTGCCAAAATGCTCAATAAAATGCTGGCCAACTGAATTCAGCAGCATATCAAAAAAGCTTATTTACCATGATCAAGTAAGCTTCATCCTCAGGATGCAAGGTTGGTTAAGCATATGCAAATAAATAAATATGATTTATCACATAAACAGAACTAAAGACAAAACCCCAGGACTGTCTCGATAGATGTAGAGAAGGCTTTCAATAAAATGAAACCACTTTATGTTAAGTGTTCTCAATAAACTAGGTATTGAAGGAACATACCTCAAAATAAGAAGAACTATATGTGACAAACCCACAACCAATATCATACTGAAAGGGCAAAAGCTAGAAGCATTCCTCTTGAAAACCTGCACAAGGCAAGCATAGCCTCTGTCACCACTCCCATTCAACATAGTATTGGAAGTTCTGGCCAGGGAAGTGAGGCAAGAGAAAGAAATAATGGGTATACAAATAGGAAGACAGGAAGTCAAACTATATTTCCTTGAAGATGACAATAGGATTAGAGGAAGTCAATCTATCTTTGCTTGCAGATGACAATAGGAAAAGAGGAAGTCAAACTTTATCATTGCTTACAAACTACCTTTGGTTGCAGAGATTTCCTGTATCTACAAAATCCCATCCCAGTTGTCTCAGTCCTACAACTTCTTAAGTTGATAAGCAAATTCCACAAAATCTCAGTATATAAAATCAATGTGCATAAATCACAAGCATTGCTATATAGCAACAATAGACAAGCAGAGAGCCAAATCATTAATGAATTGCCATTCACAATTGCCACAAAAAGAACAAAATACCTAGCAATACAGCAAACAAAGGAAGTGAAGGACTTCTTCAAGGAGAACTACAAACCACTGCTCAAAGAAATCAGAGATGATATAAACAAATGGAAAAAGATTCCAAGCACATGGATAGGAAGAATCACTATCCATGATCATACTTCCCAAATCAATTGTAGATTCAATGCTATTCCCATTAAACTACCATTGACATTCTTCACAGAATTAGAAAAGTCTATTTTAAAATTCATATGGAACTCCAAAACAGCCTGAATAGCCAAGGCAATCCTAAGGAAAAAGAAAAAAAAGCTAGAGGCATCATGCTACCCGGATTTATATTACAGGGCTACAAGTAATTGAAACAGCATGGTACTGGTACAAAAAAAGACACATAGACCAATGGAACATAATAGAGACCCCAAAAATAAGACTGTACATCTACAACCATCATATCTTTGACAAACCTGACCAAAAGAATCAATGGGGAAAGGACTCCCTATTTAATAAATGGTATTGGGAAAACTGGCTAGCCATATGCAGAAAATTGAAACTGGACCCCTTTCTTACACCTTATACAAAAATTATTTCAAAGTGGGTTAAGGACTTCAATGTAAAACCCAAACTATAAGAACCCTAGAAGAAAACCCAGGCAGTACCATTGAGGACATAGGCGCAGGCAAAGATTTCATGACAAAGACACCAAAAGCAACTGCAACGAAAGCAAATAATTGACCAGTGGGATCTAATTAAAGTAAAGAGCTTCTGCACAGCAAAAGAAACTATCAACAGAATAAGCAGACAGTCTACAGAATGGGAGAAAAATATTGCAATCTCTGCATCCGACAAAGGTCTAATATCCAGCGTCTATAAGGAATGCAAACTAATTTAAACAACCTCATTGAAAAGTGGGCAAAGGTCCTGAATATATGCACTTCACAAAAGAAGACGTACATGCAGACATCAAACATATGAAAAAGAGCTCAACATCACTGATAATTAGATAAATGCAAATCAAAACCATAATGAGATACCATCTCACACCAGCCAGAATGTCTACTATTAAAAGGTCAAAAAAGAACAGATGCTGTCAAGATTGTGGAGAAAAAAGAATGCTTTTACACTGTTGGTGGGAGGGTAAATTAGTTCAACCATTGTGAAAGGCGGTGTGAAAGACAGTGTGACAATTACTCAAAGACTTAGGGATAAAATACCATTCAACCCAGCAATTTCATTACTGTGTATATACCCAAAGGAAGAGAAATCATTCTATTTTAAAGACACATGCATGCATATGTCCACTGCAGCAGTATTCATGATAGCAAAGATATGTAATCAACCTAAATGCCCATCAATGATAGAGTGGATAAGAAAATATGGTACATAGACACCAAGGAATACTATGCAGCCATAAAAAAGAACAAGATCCTGTCCTTTGCAGGGACATGGATGCAGCTGGAGGCTATTATCCTTGGTAAACTAATGCAGGAACAGAAAAAGAAACACTACACATTCTCACTTATAAGTGGGAGCTAAATCATGAGAGCACATGGACGCATCGAGGGAAACAACACACACTGGAGCCTGTTGGGGGCAGAGGGTGGGAGGAGGAGTAGGATCCAGAAAAATAAATAATGAATACTAGGCTTAATACTTGGGTGATGAAATAATCTGTACAACAAACCCCATGACACACACACAAAAGACATTAACTATGAGTCTGTCTCTTCTTGTGGGGAATTTGTGTGTCTCCGGTTGCTTTTAAACTTCTTCATCTTTGATGTCCTACTGTTTTTACCATGAGGTGTCTAAGTGTGGATTTATTTTTATTTATTCTACTTTGGATTTTAAGATTGATTAGATCTGTGGGTTAGCATTTTTTATCCATTCTGGGAGCTCTTGTAATTTCAAAAATTCCCTTTTCTCAATCCATCTTTTTTTTATTCTTAAACATTGATTATGATACATTGAACTTTCACACACAATTCTCTATGTCTCAAACAATGTCCCATATTCCTCTCGTTCTCAGGCATCTGTGTAATCTCTCAGATCTTTCTTCCAATTTACTTCTTTTAACATGATATTTGAATTCCTTGTTATAATTATTGTATCTTCAACTTCTAAAAGTTCTATATTCCAGTTTGGTTAAATTTTATTGCCTCATATTTTCTCTTCTCAATTGCCCTTGTCTATTTATATACATATGTTAAATATACATATATCATTTCTTCATTCTGATACGTGCACTTGCATGTTTATGTTGATTCATATTTATGATGACTTATTCTCCCGTGTGATTAATGAAGTGCCAGCTGAGAATCCATTGAGTCCTGGGTTTAAAGTGCAAAGGTATACACACTTATAACTCCCAGGGTTCTAGGAGCATTGCCAAAGAGGCCGTAAGCGACTGTTTTATTTGCAGGGATTTCGATCAATTAGTGTTATGAATATATGCCCAAACCCCATATAAATGGGAGATTTTATTTCAGTTTGACTCAGAGATAAGACCCTTTCAGGATAATATTTTCATCGTGTTTATCTCTTAAACAGTATGTTTCCCAATTACCCACTAATGTGTCATTCTAAAAGTGATTTTAACGTTTTTGTGGAATTTTTTTACATGATTTTTACTTTTCTTGTGCTAATGTGTGTATCTCCTGCCCCAAGCGTATATGCAGCCTGCTAAAAATTAAACAGTTGGCAGCATGGGTAAGTAGAGACTGAAGAAAAACTTGGAGTCGTTAACATACTTTCCAGAATCACATCTTGTAATCATTTGAAGCTCTCGAGGAATTCCTTTATATCTGCCCACTTATATAATTTTAAATATACGTATATTTTAATATAGCACTTACATAGTTTTAAGTGTATATATTTTAATATAGCATTTTGTTCCTCATTTTAAAGTCTAACACAATGTAAAAGAGCTTTCACTGAATTTCTCATCAATGATATTGTTGAGAATAACTTCTATTTGTTCCATATATTCCAGTTTTTATCCATGTGTAGAAATAATTTTAAATTTATGAATCACAATATATATACAACTATACAATAAGTTGAATGTTAAATCAAATAATTTTATATTACTTGAATAGGTTTCCCCAGAATCTGGCCAATATACAACTGTTATATACAAACTAGCTATTATGTATTACATTGTAAAGTTAGTATCTTGGAGAAGATACACCTTTGAATATAAAATTTTGATTCAAACCTACTGATTTCCTTAATTACAGGCAATAAATAGTGGAAAATTTGATTTCTTTATAGACTTCAGTAAAAGTTAAGCAAAATTTCAACCTTTAGGAGGATTTGTATGGACCTGATTATGCTGGAAAATTGATGCAGTAAAATAGGAAGCTATTATTGTTTGTAAAGTAAGAAATGATTAATATTAATATTGCAATAAGTTAGTGTAAGTACGTGTTTTTCACAAAATTTCATGTTACAACTTTACAGTCGTCAAAACCATTTTCAGTTAAAATTTAAAATTATAGGGGAGGTATTAATGGTAGTATACAGAAAAAATTAATACTGAGAAAATTAAAAAAAAAAACTTACACCAGATTTTAAATTGCTCACTTGGTAAAAACAGAAAATGCAATAATAAGATTACATATCTAGTATTATATCTCTTCAAGAGTAAATTTACCCTTTTGCATAATATGGAAAATGTTGAATTATATTATTTTTTTCTTAAGTTGCATGAGAGATTCTTAAAATTAAGATATTAAGTCTCTCAGATACAAATAGACACTAAAGAGAATGTAAAATGGGAAACAGGAATAAGTTATTCTGAGGTGCTCATTTGGTTGTATCAAAGGTAGAAAAATCAACCAAATAAGTCAAGCTGCTTGACACTAATATAAATCTATACCATGATGTCAATCTTGAATGCATTTTATTCTTCACAGTGAGTCCATGTTACTTGACCTATAACATTCGTTAGATGTCATACAATTATAACATATGATATTGTATATGATATGATATATTATGACACAGTGTGCCATAATAGACATAACATATACATATTATAACATAATATAAATTTTAAATCATCTGGCAAGTTGAATAGATTTGTCCTATATGTAGAGGTCATACATATCATTTAATATCTGAAAAATCTCCATCATGTTGCACTCTATGTTTTAATAAAGGAGGTTATTGGATACCAGTAATTTCAAGGTATTGCAGAGAGCAGGAGTTGCCACAAATGATTTATAGTCACATCGGCATTGCCCTGCTTGAGGTTTATGAAATCATACTGTTCAATCAATTCCAAAAGCTACAAGTGGAAGCTCTGTGTATATAAGTTGCTGGGGTTCACTCTCGCAACAAAATCAGTATGTTGCTAACATGGCTCTTTCTTAAAAGTGCTATGAAAATTTTATTTTTTTTAAATATGAAGTAAACAATCACATTTTCCATTATCCATGGAAACATTGATTATAAGTTATATCAGAATCCAGCAAATATTATTTTGAAGAGTCAAGAGAAGAAGATGTCCATATGCCAGCCTTGATTTGAAAAAAAAACTTTTCTCCACCATACATGCCCATTTCTTATCACGAGTGTGGTTGATCATTTGAGACTATTTTTAAGCCATGGTTATAGTTAAGTGGATGATTGATATAAAAAGAAACATCATTATAAAGTCATGGAAATTTAAGAGAGATGTTTAATCATCCTGTCAACTTTTGTAGTGAAAGTTATATTTTGAAATATTTTAGTTATATGCAATTATATCCAGGATTTATTCAACAGAAAATTTTCCCATTTACTGATGAAATATGTAGTTCATAAAATTACTGAAATCCATGAATCTTAAAAAGAAAAGAAAGGACCTCCAGGAAGGCTAGTTACTTAATAAAAGTCGATTTGACTCTATTATCATTACTGGAATTACTATTAATATATGATTACCAGATGAAGTGTGCCCTAAAGCAAGAATCCTTTTTTTAGATCCATTCTTCACATTGGTGCTATGCACTTCAGCACAATATGTGAAGAAGGCCAGAGCCTTCAATCTTATAACTGTTCTCATTTTCTGGACAGAGAAACTGTTTTTTTCCCAATATATTCTACCAGTACTATATGTAAAATGAAAGGATTAACAAAACTACTGCACATATCTGTCCCCACTCTACCTCCAGCAATCCCAGGGGTATGCCTTGACCTCTTTAAGTGCCTGTCAGTCTTAAAAGCCACTGCAGTTGGAGTTTAGCATGAAAATGCACCTGTACACCTAGGGGAAAGAAGAGGACAGCCTATGACAGTTTTACAAAACAACATACTAACTCAGTAACCTGGAAAGAGACCTTCCTTCTACATGTACTTTCTAAATCTTCCGAAACCTAAAGGCAAAAGAAACTCTGCAAAATAAAACTTATCTTGAGAATAAGAAATACTTTACAATTCTCTTTAAAAAAAAATGCAATCATAGTACAAGCATTTTATTTTATCATATCCAATAGTTTTCTTCTATTTTAAAGTAAAGTAAAGACAGGAGACATTTAAACAGTTTATGAAGATTTGAGGAAATTTCTTCAGACTCCACCATCTGCTCTGAGTGAAAATAAGTAAGTGACTATTGCAAAGAAGTAAAAATAAAAGAGGCTTTGTTTCTGTTGTTATCAGGGTAATAAAATAGCCAGCGGGTTTCAGGCAAATCAATGTTACTTGTTCTCCATTGCACTAGTGAAGCTTAGACACTATGTTACTTGTTCTCCATTACTAAGTGAAGCTTAGACACTAAAGTGTGAAGCCACAAGGCAGGGAGGGATTCCAGTGTTGACACAGTGTAATACAAGGGGCAAAAAAGAGGAGTCATAGACAAATTAAAATACTAAATGGAGTATGAAAGCACAGAGTGAAATTTTAACATCAAATATCTGAGAGATGGGAAAACACTGTATAAAAACTATACATAACAAAAAAGGAAAAGGCAGTGAGACCAGGAAGTGTTGGACAAAAATCACAGATGTGACTCACATAGGATGTAATAATGGTAACATCTGTCCATTTGTATTATGGCAAAAGCAGAGCCTGAAGCAAAGATTGAGTGCAAGTAGTTTATTAAGAGGAGATCCCAATAACCAAAATGGAAGGAGTGGGCTGAGTGAGAGAAAGGGAAAAAGGCAATGAAGGGTGTGCTCATGAGCCAGCTACTATTTGGGAAAGAGGACCTCATTCTCACTCCCTAAGGAACCATGTTGAAAGCACTTCAGAACTGTCCCACCAAAGGAAAGAGACACTGGGACATTTATCTATAGACTACTGTTCCTCAGGACATTGAGTACCCTGGAACCTCTGGGTTATGTCTGTGTGGACTGCGTATCTTAGACTGCAGGGGAAAACAACAAAACATAACAAAACACCAGGCACGTACTTGATGTTGAACCTAGCAGTGTGCCTAGAATCATCAATTTCAGCCAGGTTGAAATAAGATGTACCAAAGAGATATAGTTCTAGTATACCATGAGGGTCTAGTATGCATATATATACATATACACACACATATAAAATCAATTCATTCTCAAAGAAACCCTAGGAAGCACCTATTATTATCATTACCATTTTACAGATGGAAAAGCTAAGGCACATAAGTAAATTACCAGAAGTAGAACAACAAGTAATGGTCAGAGCTGTGATTTCAACTATTTTGTATTTTTACAAACAAAATACAAACTATTTTGTATTTTAACAAAATAATTGTTCCTAAAATATTTACAAAAATCAAATGATCCTCATATCCTAACAGCATTATGATGTTTAAAATTTACAGTATAGAACTACTTATAGAATTAATCTTTATTTACAAAGGATATGGCATGTCTCCTAGTAATGCCTTCCTACGGTGTCAATAAAAGAACAACACTCCCTCCACCCAAAATTGAGGCAGTCATTGTATGGAAAAATTGAGGTTTCAGTGCATTCAGACTGGTTAATAAATAGAAAACCTTTTTTATTCTTGTATACTTTGAATATTAGGGGAGATGAAATTCATTGTCATTGCTTTGGGGACTTTTGACAGTCCTATATGTGAATACAGATTAGTTTATATGGGGAGCCATGCATGGCATATGGAGCACAGAAAATATATGGTCTTTCAAGAAGGTCTCTTGCACTATTAAATCCAAAGTCACCGTATGCATCACTTAATTCAACTATCTCTAATTATGGTCTTCAAAGACTTGGTGAATATATTTTACCTTTTTCATTATCAAGACAAATTTTGTTTCCTCTGTAAATATTCTCATACCTCCTTTTATTCTGGTTAATCTTCAAAAGCTATCAATTCTGTAAATAACTTTGGTATTTGACTATGTAATCATCTTAGGCCTGAATTTCTTAAAATGATAAAGATCAAGTTTTGATTAAAACAAGTTGTAGGCATAAAATAGCGAGATATGGATCAGTTACAAGAAGGAAATTATAATTTTGTTTCATAAAGCTCAAGTTTGCTCAAACTGTGCCTTTTTAAAGCATTTTGGAATGATTTCAGTGTATTAAGGTCTCATACCAGTTAATGGTTCAAGAGTATTGGCAAGGTAATCATTAGAATATTATAAGAAAAAGTATCTACATGAAATTTTAAACTGAGTGTGTGTGTGTGTGTGTGTGTGTGTGTGTGTGTGTGTGTGTATATATATATAGTTCTTTTAAAACCAATATATAAAAAATTTTGCTCTATTATGAGTAAATGTAGTAGTTAAGTTATAAAAGGCATACATTAAAGATAGAACAAAGAAAAAATATGAAATAAGAAATTTAAAAATCAAGATTATACAAGTCAAAGTTGTTAAAACAAAGAGGTAGAAAAAAATTTCGAGTATTATGATAAAATTGCCATGGAGCAAACAAAATTCCAGGACTTGAATTCTGCAACTATTTTTCAAAATTTTCAGAATTATTGAGCGAGTTCCAGAAATGGTGAGTTTTCTCTTTATTAACTTTTTTCATTTTTCATACAAATAGATATATAACTGTGACCAAGGAAATCCCAAATAGGGACTAGATGTCCCAGACTCCCTTGCAGCTAGGTAAATAGAGACATGTGACCAAGATCTGGCCAATGTAAAACATTCTGTGGTAGTTTCTAAAAGACATTCTTAAGACAGCATGAAAGGTTATCTCTTGTTATCTTTTCCTTCAGCCAGCTTAAGCTGCATGAAAAACAGATGCTACTTTTACAAACCTTAATATCAAAGTCATGTAGGATAGAGCAACAAATAGAAAGAGCTGATGTATGAAAAATTGCATCAGCCCCAAAACCATCCACCTTGATTTTTTATGTGAAAGAGCAATAAGATTTCATCTTGTCCAACTTACCTTTATTTGGGGTGTTATGTTTTCTGCCCCTGAAGCTAATCCTAGTGGATACCGAGACAAAAATCTATCAATTATAAAATGTTACTGCTCTTGCTGCAGATGACGTATCAAATGGCACATGTTGGCTTAAGCAACCTTTCCTTATCAATCCATGTTTACATTCAGGAGATTCCACAATGTCAGCAGGATGTCAGCAGGATGTAAGAAGGGAGGAGACAAAAGTACTCATTAAGATTTTAGTACATTTTCTTCTAGTCTTTTTTTATGCCTAGGTTTTGATCACAGAACTGTAATTATATTTATGCAACTTTTATTATAATCATTTTCTACAGTATGATACAGAATTAAGAAAATTTTAATGGCTATAAATTGTTAAATTATGTGGTAAATACATTTTATAGTTATATAATGTGAAATAGGGAACTAAAAATAGCCTTAATAACCAGCTCAGTGAGTAGATTTGGAGAGAGACTCTAGAGAGTTGTAGCCTAAGCAAAAACTCACTGAAACATAATGACAAAAAAGCAGAGAACAGGAAAGCTGAATCCATAGAATAGGGCTGAATCCAAGGTCAAGGAAAATATTGGTACCAGATGCCAAATATGTAAAGGCCAAAGACAAAAGAGTCTGTGTTCATAGCCAGAAGCTCAGAGCTCAGGGGCAAGATCCAATGGCAATAGATCATTATCCCAAAAAATATGTGTGTGGGTGTGTGAAGATGGAGGAAACAGGGCCATAGCCTTTTAGAAGATTGTTCTAGCTTAAATGGTTAGGTATGGTGGGTAGAGTTAAGGTCCTTAATATACTGTTGTCATATATGTAGGTGGTTTTTAATTTTTCATTGTAAATAATATTTCAATAAAGGAAAGTAAACAGAACTCGCTACATACACATACACACACACTCAATTTTTAAGATTATTTTAATTATTTAAGAAAAGTGGCCGGGCGCGGTGGCTCAAGCCTGTAATCCCAGCACTTTGGGAGGCCGAGACGGGCGGATCACAAGGTCAGGAGATCGAGACCATCCTGGCTAACACGGTGAAACCCCGTCTCTGCTAAAAAATACAAAAAACTAGCCG